>NC_086447.1:838911205-839214955 GCF_028390025.1 Pseudophryne corroboree | reverse complement strand
GGATTGCTGCAGAGATGGTTGTCCTTCTGGAAGGTTCTCCTCTCTCCACAGAGGAATGCTGTAGCTCTGACAGAGTGACCATCGGGTTCTTTGTCACCTCCCTGACTAGGGCCCTTCTCCTCCGATCGTTAAGTTTAGACGGTTGGTTAGCTCTAGGAAAAGTCCTAGTGGTTCCGAACTTCTTCCATTTACGGATGATGGAGGCCACTGTGCTCATTGGGACCTTCAAAGCAGCAGATATTTTTCTGTACCCTTCCCCAGATTTGTACCTCGAGACAATTCTGTCTCGGAGGTCTACAGACAATTCCTTTGATTTCATGCTTTGTTTGTGCTCAGACGTGCACTGTCAAGTGTGGGACCTTATACATAGACAAGTGTGTGCCTTTCCAAATGATGTCCAATCAACTGAATTTCCACAGGTGGACTCCATTTAAGCTGTAGGAACATCTCAAGGATGATCAGTGGAAACAGGATGCACCTGAGCTCAATTTTGAGCTTCATGGCAAACGCTGTGAATACTTATGTACATGTGATTTCTTAGTTGTTTTTTTTTAATACATTTGCAAAAATCTAAAAAAAATATTTTTCATGTTGTCATTATGGGGTATTGTGTGTAGAATTTTGAGGACAAATATTAATTTATTCCATTTTGGAATAAGGCTGTAACAGAACATTTCCGGATGCACTGTATGATAATGTACCAGAATGATAACAGCAATGCACTGTAAAGAATACACCATGGTCCTGTGCAACATAAGGTAACATATGCTCAAAAAAATAAAGGGAACACTAAAATAACACATCCTAGATCTGAATGAATGAAATATTCTTATTAAATACTTTGTTCTTTATATAGTTAAATGTGCTGACAACAAAATCACACACAAATTATCAATGGAAATCAAATTTATTAACCCATGGAGGTCTGGATTTGGAGTCACACTCAAAATTAAAGTGGAAAAACACCCTACAGGCTGATCCAACTTTGATGTAATGTCCTTAAAACAAGTTAAAATGAGGCTCAGTAGTGTGTGTGGCCTCCACGTGCCTGTATGACCTCCCTACAATGCCTGGGCATGCTCCTGATGAGGTGGCGGATGGTCTCCTGAGGGATCACCTCCCAGACCTGGACTAAAGCATCCGCCAACTCCTGGACAGTCTGTGGTGCAACGTGGCGTTGGTGGATGGAGCGAGACATGATGTCCCAGATGTGCTCAATTGGATTCAGGTCTGGGGAATGGCTGGGCCAGTCCATAGCATCAATGCCTTCGTCTTGCAGGAACTGCTGACACACTCCAGCCACATGAGGTTTAGCATTGTCTTGCATTAGGAGGGACCCAGGGCCAACCGCACCAGCATATGGTCTCACAAGGGGTCTGAGGATCTCATCTCGGTATCTAATGGCAGTCAGGCTACCTCTGGCGAGCACATGGAGGGCTGTGCGGCCCCCCAAAGAAATGCCACCCCACACCATTACTGACCCACTGCCAAACCGGTCATGCTGGAGGATGTTGCAGGCAGCAGAACGTTCTCCTTGGCATCTCCAGACTCTGTCACGTCTGTCACATGTGCTCAGTGAGTACCTGCTTTCATCTGTGAAGAGCACAGGGCGCCAGTGGCGAATTTGCCAATCTTGATGTTCTCTGGCAAATGACAAACGTCCTGCATGGTATTGGGCTGTAAGCACAATCCCCACCTGTTGACGACGGGCCCTCATACCACCCTCATGGAGTCTGTTTCTGATCGTTTGAGTAGACACATGCACATTTGTGGCATGCTGGAGGTCATTTCGCAGGGCTCTGGCAGTGCTCCTCCTGTTCCTCCTTGCACAAGGTAGCGGTCCTGCTGCTGGGTTGTTGCCCTCCTACGGCCTCCTCCATGTCTCCTTATGTACTGGCCTGTCTCCTGGTAGCGCCTCGATGCTCTGGACACTACGCTGACAGACACAGCAAACCTTCTTGCCACAGCTCGCATTGATGTGCCATCCTGGATGAGCTGCACTACCTGAGCCACTTGTGTGGGTTGTAGACTCCGTCTCATGCTACCACTAGAGTGAAAGCACTGCCAGCTTTCAAAAGTGACCAAAACATCAGCCAGAAAGCATAGGAGCTGAGAAGTGGTCTGTGGTCACCACCTGCAGAACAACTCCTTTATTGGGGGTGTTTTGCTAATTGCCTATAATTTCCACCTGTTGCACAACAGCATGTGAAATTGATTGTCAATCAGTGTTGCTACCTAAGTGGACAGTTTGATTTCACAGAAGTGTGATTGACTTGGAGTTACATTGTGTTGTTTAAGTGTTCCCTTTATTTTTTTGAGCAGTGTATAGAATTCAAATGCACAGTCTGGAACCTGATCCCTAGAGGAGGGAGTAGGCCCTCAGGCACTGGAGCTTACCTGGGATTTCCCCTGTCGGCCATTCCGACCCTGTGTGGGGGTACTAGGAGCACAAACTACTTATGTTTGGAAATGCACTTCGCTTTTATGGTTTTAATTTATGCCTGTTTTGCTACAAACTATATCAGCTCCTTTGTGTTCATTTCCTGACACTTAACCACACTGCATTTATTCTACTGTAGCTCTCATTTATTCATACTGAAAAACCACAAGCACCCACTTTAGATCCGACCTCTATAGCTTGCGTTATTATGCTGTAAGCATACTGCGGGCCACAGTGTACCGCGGTGGGGGGGCAGTTGGGAGGCCCCCTCTCAGGTGCTGCTCTGCTTAACAAAGCAACGGTGAATAGATACTCATGTACACAGCGTCTATTCACTGGGAGAGAGGGGTTGGGGACATGGCAAGCAGCTCGCAGAGCCCCATTGTCGGCGGATGCTATTCATAATTTTGCCTCCTCTACATGTGCACAGTGGCACATCTTACATGTAAGCACTTTGAGGCATCGGAAAGGGTTCCATAGATAGGTGCCGACCCTAACCAGTGGGTCACTGGTTGCCCAGCCCTGGCCATAATATTGTATTGATGCCGGCATATGGCTGCATTACAGGCATACAATAACATAATACTGCACTTAGACCCATTCACTTCTCAGTCATTTAGCGGCAGTGCTCTATAAGGAGTAGTTGCAGTCATCTCTTATGGTTTATTATTTTATTTAGCTTTGGATGAACATCCCCTAGGACTACTTAAACAATATTACCTTTGGATTGAACTGTGTAATAAAATGTTCATTGAGGGCTTGGGGAGTTTTTATTTTCAAAATACTGCTTTCCAAGTCAGTGGGAGTTTTTTGCCCTTTACTTAGTATTGTGGAACGATATATTCAGAGGCTTCAAAGGAAGGAAAGGGTCTCTACTGTCTTTAAATATTTTTCTGCAGCAGGTTACATTGGTTTCCACAGGGAAACATCGGGGTGTAGAGAGGATGTTGATCCAAAGGCACCAACAGGCTAAAGCTTTAGGCTGACCCAGAATGCATTGGGGCCTCCTCTATAACCCTGCCTCCAGGCACTGTGAGCTCAGTTTCAGTTGGTGTCTGCTGCAGCAGGTCACTTAACAGGTGGGCTGCACTGGGCAGCAGGGGCAGATTTACAGCTAGGCAACCTAGGCCCCCGCCTAGGGCTTGGAGGGTCCCCAGGGGCCCGCGTAAATCCGGCCCTGACAAATTACAAAACCTTTGTAAAAACTAGCGGCAGTGCAGCCGATGCATTGCACCAGTGCACACCGCAATGAAGGAGCCCACCCCCGCAGCCTCCGACACTACAGTGAGTCAAACTGCCTCATTATAATAGTATGCCGCCCAGCCGCTGTGAGGGGTGGCACAGAAGAGAAGCACGATGCAGTCTGGCTGGATGAGAGGGGCCCTTCCCTTTCCTCTCATCTCTCCTTGCATTGGCTCCCTTCTCCCCTCTCCTCCCCCATACTCACCTCGTCTCTCACCGAGTCACCAACCCCCTGGCACTTCCTTCCTGCCAAACACTGGCTCTTCCTGGCTCGTGTCACCTCCGCTGCTCTGACTGCCTGGTGACGCTCTCATTATACAGTGGCTGCTGTGCTGGAATTGTCTCCGCTGGTGGTTGCAGGTACAGAATGGCCCCTCCCCTTTGGCTTCTGCAGACTGCAAAGCGGTGGGGTCCTATGCACCGTACTATTATGCTGGGGAGGTGTGCTATGTGCTGTATTATACTGTGGTGGTGGTGGTGGTGGTCTACTGTATGTGCTATTTTGTGTGTGTGTGTGTGTGTGTGTGTGTGTGTGTGTGTGTGTGTGTGTGTGTGTGTGTGTGTGTGTGTGTGTGTGTGTGGGGGGGGAATGGATCACATGCAAAATGCAATGCATCATGCATCCCGCCCTATGCGTTAGATGCATAACGTTTGAGGATATGGGGATAGGGCTCATTACGAACACTCCCTGCTCACTCCCCAAATCCTTTTCTACATTTCAAATTGGCATTTTAATTTACAGCTGTCACATTCCTCATGCAGCGTATAATGGGGGTCATTCCGAGTTGATCGCTCGCTAGCTAGTTTTAGCAGCCATGCAAACGCTATGCCGCCGCCCACTGGGGAGTGTATTTTAGCTTAGCAGAAGTGTGAACGCATGTGCAGCCGAGCTCTGCAAAAACAGTTTGTGCAGTTTCAGAGTAGGTCTGAACCTACTCAGCGCTTGCAATCACTTCAGCCTATTCGTGTCCGGATTTGACGTCATACACCCACCCAGCAAACACTCAGCCATGCCTGCATTTTTTCAAACACGTCTGCGTTTTTGCAAACACTCCCTGAAAACGGTAAGTTGACACCCAGAAACGCCCCCTTCCTGTCAATCTTCTTGCGGCCGTCAGTGCAACTGAAAACTTCGCTACAACCTGTGCACAATCACAAAGGGCTTTGTACCCGTATATCGCGCGTGCACATTGCGGCCCATATGCATGCGCAGAAATGCTGATATTTAGCCTGATTGCTGCGCTGCAAACAATGGCAGCTAGCGATCAACTCGGTATGACCCTCAATATATTCACATTCTGTGTGACCGCCCCCCCCCCCCCGCGCGCGCTTTGTGCAGTGCAGCTCGAGATTGTAGCAACCATACATTGTTCATGCTGTGTGACATGATGTAATGGTGTTGTTGCTGCGATGTGGCTTGCATAAGATGTTAAAATAATGGGGGTCATTCCGAGTTGTTCGCTCGTTATTTTTTTCTCGCAACGGAGCGATTAGTCGCTAATGCGCATGCGCAATGTCCGCAGTGCGACTGCGCCAAGTAAATTTGCTATGCAGTTAGGTATTTTACTCACGGCATTACAAGGTTTTTTCTTCGTTCTGGTGATCGTAATGTGATTGACAGGAAGTGGGTGTTTCTGGGCGGAAACAGGACGTTTTATGGGTGTGTGCGAAAAAACGCTACCGTTTCTGGGAAAAACGCGGGAGTGGCTGGAGAAACGGAGGAGTGTCTGGCCGAACGCTGGGTGTGTTTGTGACGTCAAACCAGGAACGAAACTGACTGAACTGATCGCAGATGCCGAGTAAGTGTGGAGCTACTCAGAAACTGCTAAGAAGTGTATATTCGCAATTTTGCTAATCTTTCGTTCGCAATTTTGATAAGCTAAGATTCACTCCCAGTAGGCGGCGGCTTAGCGTGTGCAAATCTGCTAAAAGCAGCTTGCGAGCGAACAACTCGGAATGAGGGCCAATGTAAGGTGTGTGAATCAAGAAAGAAAATATAGTGCTATGGATTGTTTGAGGGAGGGGGGCCCAAACTGATATCTTGCCCTGAAAAAGCTTTTTATGACAGAAATTTTCTTAAAAACTGGGCTGTCAGCGCTCTATGTCATGGTGATTCTTTTGCTGGGAGACCAAGGTAGAGGGCATTACAGTAGTCTAATCAAGATGATACAAATGCATGGATGACTTTTGGCAGATCATCGAAGGGAATTAAGTGCTTGCTTCTGGCTATGTTCCTCATGTGAAAGAATGAGGATTTGATTGTGGCTGATATCTGATGTTTAAGTGTCAAGCCACCATCCTGGACAACGCCAAGATTCCGCACACGATCAGTGGTTTGTAATTCTGAATCCCCGAGTGTAAGTCCAGTTGGTTGGCTATGCTGCAGTCTTGTCCTTTGATGTTGCGGTCCTATCATAAGGACCTCTGTTTTATCCGGGTTCAGTAGCAGCCAACTGGCACTCATCCACTCCTGGAGCTCAG
This sequence comes from Pseudophryne corroboree, assembly GCF_028390025.1. Taxonomy (NCBI): domain Eukaryota; kingdom Metazoa; phylum Chordata; class Amphibia; order Anura; family Myobatrachidae; genus Pseudophryne; species Pseudophryne corroboree. Next base: position 839,208,792 of record NC_086447.1, on the reverse strand, counting down.
CTAGACAGCCATTCAGAATTGCTGTTGGGTTATCAGTGTCCGGAGCAAAGGACAATTACAGTTGTGTATCATCTGCATAGCAGTGGTAGACCAGGCCATGGCGCCTGATTATTTCACCCAGTGGGAGCATGTATACTGCAAAAAGCATGGCTGATAGTATAGAACCTTGAGGGACACCACATGGCAATGGCACTGATGGTGATGAGTATACTCCAGACGATACTCTCTGTGACCTGCCTGTGAGAAATGATTTGAACCAGCTTAAGACTGTGCCATCCAGTCCACAAAATTGTATCAGTCGCTCAATCAGAAGACCATGGTCCACAGTATCAAATGCTGCAGAGAGATCCAGAAGGATTAAGATTGAACAGTCACCTCTGTCTCTTGCCATCAGAAGATCATTTAACACACACACCATGGCTGTTTCAGGGGTGTAGTACGGCTGACCGGCGGTCTCCTGACCGCCGGTCAGCTTACCGACGCTGGGATCCCGGCAGCATACCGACGCCAAGATCCCGGCGGGGAGGGGCGAGTGCAGCAAGCCCCTTGCGGGCTCGCTATGCTCGCCACGCTGCAAGCTGCGGTCGCCACGGGTTGTATTCCCACTCTATGGGTGTCGTGGACACCCACGAGTGGAAATAGTCCCTGTTGGTCGGCATGCCGACCATCGGGACAGTGACCCGTTGGGCTGGTGGAGGAGGTCATGTGACTGTCGGCCAGCTGACCGGCGGTCACATGAATACCACCCCTGTTTCAGTGCTATGTCTTCTCCTGAATCCTGATTGGAATGGATCATAAATATCATGGGTTGTCAGGCGGGTTTCCACTTTCCAGTTGATTTGCAACCACTTTCTCAATAATCTTTCCTAGAAAAGGAAGGTTTGATACCGGTCTGTAGTTGGTCATGCAGTCAGGATCTAAATTCGATTTTTTAAGAAGAGGTCTAACAATTGCTTCCTTTAGAGGTCCAGGAAAAATGCCTGTCTGCAAAGAGCATTGAACAATTTTTGTAAAGACAGGACCAATTATATCCATACAACCTATTAAAGCTTGGTTGAGGCAGGGTCCAGATCACAGGTGGTGGGACGCAAAATCCAAGCAATTTCAGCAATGTCCTTTACATCCACTGGGTCAAAGCTGGTCCATGAAGGCAGGTGGCTTATATTGGCAGGCTTAGTAGTTTGGCACTCTTTTGATGGCACTGTGGAGATTCCAGCCCAGATGGTGGATATTTTATCTGCAAAGAAGTTTGCAAACTCATTGCATCTTGCCTGGGAGAGGGTTTCATCAGTATGCAGGCATGCTGGCTTGCAAAGCATCTCCACTGTGCGGAAAAGTTGAGCTGGCCTATTGTTTGCTGCCGTGATCTCATTTGACAGGAACTGTGATTTCTTACGGGTGATTGTCGATTGATATTCTTCATTATGCTTTATTAGTTTTATTTTGTCATCCACTAGGTTAGTCTTCCTCCATCATCTTTCCAGTCTATGCCCCCTTTTCTTGAGCTCACTAACACTGTTGTCGAACCAGGGAGCTCGACGTTGTAGTTTTCGAGGTCTTATAAGCACAGGAGCGATAATATCAATTGCAGCCATAACATCCCTATTATAATAACGGACTAGGGAGCAGGGATCTTCACAGGCACCCAGTATAGCAGAGAGATCCAGATTTGCTGCAAGAGCCAGTAGTGTCATACCCCTACTTGGACGATACCTGGTCAACTCCACGGGCAAAGATCTAATTTGAGGAGTTGTAACTGAGAACCAAAGGGAGTGGTGGTCTGACCAGATGACTGGGTTTATTTTTAGGTCAGTGACGTCTAATCCAATCTGAAAGACAAGCTCAAGAGTGTGCCCACTTTTATGTGTGGCAGAAGGAATGACCTGTGTGAAGCACAGACCGTTCTTTGTGTACAGGAGGTCTTGGCCAAGGTGTGAGAGCTCATATCCACCCATGCATTGAAATCCCAGAGGATGAGCCATCTTTGATGTTCCAGAACCAGGCCAGCAACAGTGTCTGCAATTTCTTGTAGAAATATCTTTCCATCTGCAGGGGGCCGGTAAATGAGAAGTACTCTGAAACCTAAACCTGTCGAACTCTGGTCAGCAATACACTTGAATAAACAAGTAATTTCAATATGGTGGACCCTAAGTTTAAGTTCTTTTTGAAGCAGATAGCCACCCCGCCATCCCTGCGGTCCAGTCTTGGGTTGTGGATGACAGAGTAGTTTGTTGGGACTGCAGCTTCCAATATAGGTGCTGCATTTTCATCTAGCCAGTTCTCTGTAATACAGGCTAGATCTGCAGATTCAATAAAGTCAGCAATTGTTGCAGTCTTGCTTCTTATAGATCTGGCATTACAAAGGACTGACCTGATTGGGCATACCAAAGGGCTTTCAGTTTTCTTTATGTTAAGTGCAGGCGTTCTGGGTATGGGAGTCACAAAGCGAGAATTGACAGATCTGTTCTTCCAAGCACAGGGCCGTCTTTTGGGTATCACTTCTATTTGATTGTTCTTTGAAGCTGGGTATGAGCAGGTGAGCAAAGGACTTAGGTGGTTACCGAGGAAAAGAAATTTCCGGCCTGCTTGCTTCCCACGATTGCGCATGTGTTTTTTTTTTTTAAATGCCAAGGGATTGGAGAATAGAAGCCTGTGAAGGTGTAATAGGAACTGCAGTACGTGGTGGGCGGAGTGAAAGAATGAAGCTGGAGGAATACATATACATTGGGTCATCAATGACAGATTACTATAAGTATGAGCTGCATATGATGATGAGAGAGGGAGAGAAAGCAGTATTTTTTTTTTCTTTCCCCAATTCGATATGTGAATCAAAAAATTATAATGGGTTCATGAGATTATTGCTATAACCTATTGCTGCTCTTTAATCCAATGGGTATATTTGAAACAAGTGATAAATAAAATAACTTTGCTTTTTCTATCGCTGATTTAGTCAATTATTCCAGGACAAAGCAGGCTTATGGAAAGGTGTTAGAATCCAGTTCCTATTGTTAAAAATTCTCAGTGTGAGAGGCCTTTGAAGTAGATTTATTGTGGGGGGTAGTGATAACATGTGTCCTGGGGAATGGCTCCTGCGATTTGAAATGAACAGTGACCCTTCAGCAATTCAGAGGCTGAATATATTGTATATTAGTTGATTAATGCAAGATGTCAAGAGTTATTTGTTGCTCAGAGGACAGAGGTAAATGATGTCTAAGTGAGGGGCTGGATGGAGCCAAAGATAGGTTGTAGTGAGCCAAAGATAGGTTGTAGTCCACAGTACCTTGTCTGGGATGTCCAATGCAGAGTACAGTAGATTCCAAACTGAAGGACTTCTCAGTGGAGAGATGCAGATTTTTCAATACAGTGTGTATCTCAAGGTCCATACACACTTGCCGATAAAATGAGCGACGTCGCTCATTTTCTCCCTCCCTGAGCAACGTCGCTTATTTTGTCGGCAAGTGTGTATGCCGCCAGCGGCGACCTATGCACGGCCCCGCGGGTCGGCAACGATCGTCGCTGTCGGCAGTGCATGCATGCAGGATATGGACTGTCGTCCAGGACCTGCATGCACGGCTGGCAGAGGCGTGACGTCATTGAGCGATATGAGCGATCATATCGCTCATTGTGTACAATCGGCCACCAGCCGGCCCGGGAGGGGAAACATTAGACGACATCGCTCATAGAGCGACATTGTCTAATGTGTACGGACCTTTAGTGCAGGAATGCAATCCGTTGGTTTTGATGAGATGTCCTGGTAGAGTAGTACAAGTTAAAGGTAAGTCCTTGGATATTTGTGATGATTCATAGGTCAGTTGTGGTGAATTTTAGCTGTTTTATGGAGATAATCAGGATCATGCAAAAGGTGAGGCAGCCATTTTGGGCGCCAGCAGCATGTAACATCAGAGAGAGGCAGAGGTTACTACTCGATTCTGTTTCTACTTCCGAAGCACAATGGGTCTTTCCGGCCTATACTCAACCTCAAATCACTGAACAAGTTTGTGAGAGTGTCCAAGTTCCATATGGAAACACTGCCCTCGATTGTACTGGCTATGGAATCCGGAGACTATATGGTATCCCTGGATATACAGGATGCGTATCTGCATATACCTATTGCCATGTCGCTATTGGAAACCTCCACTATCAGTTCCAGGCTCTGCCGTTTGGACTGGCTACGGCTCCTCGGATCTTCACAAAGGTCATGGCCGTAATGATGGCCCATCTCTGTCACCAGGGAGTCAGGATCCTGCCGTATCTGACGACTTACTGATTCTGTCAAACTCCCACGATGTCCTCCTCAGTCATCTGCAAATGACAGTAAGCTTCCTACAAGCTCACGGGTGGCTCATCAATTAAAAAAAAAAATCCTCGCTGGTCCCAACTCAGAGCATGGTGCACCTGGGGGCACTCCTGGACACATACAGTGTCAAGACAGGATAAGATGCTTCCTTTGTCACCCCAGAGTGTCAATACACTCGGCAATGCAAATACTTGGCCTGATGGTGTCGGCATTTGACATGGTAAAGTACACTCAATTTCATTCTCGCCCTCTGCAGAGGTTAATCCTTTCCAAGTGGGACGGCCTACCTCATCGGATCAGATCTCACATGATCACTTTGACACCGGAGGTTCATCTGTCGCTGACCTGGTGGCTACAGGACCAGCAATTGAGCAGGGGCCGTCCCTTCTGGATCCCCGACTGGATCCTGCTGACAATGGACGCCAGTCTGAAAGAATGGGGTGCGGTGTTGGAGCAACACTCTTTTCAGGGTCGCTGGACCAAGGAGGAGTCACTCCTCCCAATAAACATTCTAGAGTTGCGGGCGGTGTTCAATGCATTGACTCTCGCCCTGCCTCTGGTACAGAACAGGCCGGTTCAAGTACGGTCAGACAATGCCACTACCGTGGCATACATAAACCATCAAGGCGGCACTCAAAGCCACATTGGCTATGATGGAAGTGTCAAAAATCCTTTGCTGGGTGGAGCGCCATCTGCCAGCAATATCGGCAGTGTTTATTCCGGGCGTTCTAAACAGGGAAGCGGACTTCCTCAGTTGCCAGGACATGCACACCGGAGAGTGGAGTCTTCATCCAGAAGTCTTTCAACTCCTAGTGAACAAGTGGGGCCTACCAGACGTAGACCTGATGGCGTCTCAACACAATCACAAGGTTCCAGTCTTCGGATCAAGGACCACGAATCAAGCAGCATTCGTGGACGCACTGGTAATTCAATGGGACTTTCAGCTGCCCTACGTGTTCCCTCCAGTGTCACTCCTGCCCAGGGTCCTGCGGAAGTTCAAACAAGAAGGAGACTTTCTACTTCTAGTCACTCCAGCGTGGCCCAGACGGCATTGGTTCTCAGACCTGCAGAGTCTATCGACAGAGCGTCCTCTTCTACTTCCTCAGTGCCCAGACATCCTCGTACAGGGCCCTTGTCTTTACGGCGTGGCTCTTGAATCATCACTCCTGAGAGCCAAAGGATTCTCTGAGGCGGTCATCCAAACTATGTTAAAAGCCCATAAACTGACTTCAGCTTGGATTTATTACAGGGTCTAGAATTCTTACTTCACCTAGTGTGCTGATAATAATTATGATGCATACATATGCAGAACTTCCAGAATTCTGGCTTTTCTTCGTTTGGCCTCCCTCAAGGTTTACATATCTGCCTTGTCGGTATGGTTTCAGAGAAAGATTGCGTCTATACCTGACGATCATACATAGGGCCGGTTCTAGACCTTGTGGCGCCCAGGGCGAAAGTTTCCTGGGCGCCCCGCTCCCCCCCAGGTAAAATAGAGTTGGCGCGTGGCTTCTTTATAGGGAAGGGGCATGGCCCAGTTATCTCCTTGTACTTGTGCCCCCCGTAGCTGTACCCCCAGTAGATCTGCCCCCTGTAGTTGTGCCCCCTGTGGCGGTGCCCCCAATAGTTGTGAGCCCAGTAGCTGTGCCCCCAGTAGTTGTGACCCCTGTAGCTGTGCCCCCTGTAGCAGTGCCCCCTGTAGCTGTGCCCCCAGTAGTTGTGCCCCCAGTAGCTTTGCCCCCTGTAGCAGTGCCCAAAGTAGTTGTGACCCCTGTAGTTGTGCCCCCAGTAGCTGTGCCCCCAGTAGCTGTGCCCCCAGTTGATTTGCCCCCCTGTAGCTATGCCCCTTGTAGCTGTACCCCAGTAGTTGTGCCCCCAGTAGCTGTGCCCCCTGTAGCTGTGCCTCCTAGCTGTGCCCTTTGTAGCTGTGCCCCCTGTAGTTGTGCCCCCAGCAGTTGTGCCCCCTGTAGCTGTGCCAGTGCCCCCAGTAGTTGTGACCCCTAGCTGTGCCCCTCGTAGCTGTGCCAGTGCCCCCAGTAGTTGTGCCCCAGTAGCGCCGCACACACACACATTGAGAAAAAAAAACACACACAATACTTATTGCTCCTGCTGCGCTGCCCTCTGTCTCCGGCCGACGGCTCCTCTCTACTATGGGAGAGACGTCATGACGTCTCTCCCATAGTAGCACCGCACAGACACTAGAGGTCAATTAAGACCTCTAGTGTTTGTCACTGGAGCCGGCTGCAGCGAGCGCCCACACAGCCCATGGCGCCCGCTGCAGACGGGGAGCGGGGGGATTTGCAGGGGGTCGCCAGGATCAAGAGTAGCGGCTCCCCAGGCAAAAAGCCTGCTTGCCCATGGCAAGAGCCACTACTGTTCATACATTCACTCAGGGTGTCTTATGGATTCAGCCTCCCTATGTCCCTCCTGTGGATCCATGGGATCTGTCTGTTGTCCTGAATGCCCTGCAAGAGTTTCTATTTGAACCTCTTGAGAAGGTGGAACTTAAATGGCTCACATCCAAGGTCTTGTTTTTCTGGCTATTGCCTCTGCTAGAAGGGTGTTGGACTTAGGCGCATTGTCCTGTCGTCCAGCCTTTCTAATGTTTCATCGTGACCGGGCAGTTCTTAGCATTTGCCCAGGTTATTTATCTAAGGTGGTGTCATCTTTTCACCTTAACCAAAAGATTGTGGTTCCGGCCTTTATCTTTTCCGATTTGTCCTTTAAAGAGTGGTCTATGGATGTGGTAAGGGCTCTGCGTATATATGTGGAGTGGACTGCCTCCATCAGGAGGTCAGACTCCCTTTTTGTCTTGTTTGGTTTTCACAAACATGGCTGGCCTGCGAATAAGCAAACTTTGGCCAGATGGATTAGAATGGTGATTGCACAAGCTTATGCGCAGGCTGGTCTCCCAGCTCCTGCTGCTATTAATGGCCAGTCTACTCTGTCTTTTGGCCCTTCTTGAGCGGCTCACCATGACGCATCCGCAGAACAATTTTGCAAGGCGGCTACGTGGTCCTCTGTGAACACGTTTATTAGGTTCTATGCCTTTGGTACTTCCGCCTCCCAGGATGCTTCCTTTGGGCGCCGGGTTCTCATACCCACTAAGGCGCATCCCTTCCCTTGAGGATCTGCTTTAGGACATCCCCGATGCTTCCCTGTAGAAACCAATGTAACCTGCTGCAGAAAAGGAGAGTTATGGTAGACTTACCATTGTTATTTCTCTATCTGCGAGATACATTGGGTTCCACAGGGCGCCCACCCTGACGCACCTAGCTTCTTTGGGTTTGTATGGTATTAACCGCTGGTCCCGTCTCCTGTTGTGAGAATGTGGTTCTATGTGACTAACACTCTCCTACCTGCCCCTGCATTGGACTGGTTAACGAATCTGAGCTCACAGTGCCTGGAGGCGGGGTTATAGAGGAGGCCCCAATGCATCCTGAGTCAGCCTAAAGCTTTAGCTCAGGCATGTCCAAACTGCGGCCCTCCAGCTGTTGAGAAATTTAATATCCCAGCATGCCCTGACACAGTTTTGCTGTCAGAGAATGCTAAAGCTGTGTCAGGGCATGCTGGGATGTGTAGTTTCTCAACAGCTGGAGGGCCACAGTTTGGACATGCCTGCTTTAGCCTGTTAGTGCCTCTGGATCAAGATCCACTCTACACACCGATGTTTCTGTGTGGAACCCAATGTACCTCGCAGAAAGAGAGATAACAATAGTAAGTCTACCATAACTCTCCTTTTTTAAACTGTATGTATTTCAGCTGCAATTATTACCATAAAGCTGATTTTGATGACCATACAGTATGTTTACTAGGTCGGACTGGCCCACTGGGTATAGGGTAAATCCCCATTTCCTAAGTGCCCAGATTCCCCCCCCCCCCCCCCCCCTTACCCCTCTCTAGGGGTCAGATTCCACACTATGCAATTGAATAATACATTGTTACTCTATTAGGGGGTCAATTGCTACCGTAGATCAAGAGCATGGATGAGTATGTGTGCTTGGTTCGCTACTATAGAAGGTAAAAAAAACTCCCAAAACCTGCCAATCACAGTGGGTGATCATGATACAGTCCTCTCCCCTACTATTATAGCTCTGGCATTGTACTGTAGCTCTGCATTCATTCACTAACCTACAGTATTGTCATCCCAGTGGTAAAAGAGCTTAGATAGGTGAATTTCTTTTACAATTACTTATTAGACCCTAAACAGTTCTCATTGGGCTCGACTCAATTCAGCGCAAATTGAATAGTGGCGGGAAGGAGCTACCAAAGCTATTCAATTCAGCAAACTGGTATGTCAGAGAATGCCTGTTCTCGCGCCTTAAACATGGTGTTTAGTAGCTAGAATGGCTATTTCCGACTTAAGTGCCTTGCGCGATGCTGTTTACCCTGCGCTAGGTGCAGAAAAAAGCATCGCGCCAGTAGTGTCGAATTTCTGCTCACAACCCAGAAGGAGTGCGAGAAGAATTCCTCTAGTTGGGCATAACATTGCAATGAATTGAATAGCTTTGGGAGCTCCTTCCTGGCTTTATTCTATTCACGCTGAATTGAATTGAGTCCTATGTATTACAGTATACTGTATTTCCAAGACTATGGTATATTCACTACAATGCATTTTAGTTATATGTTTGGTACATTATTATGCATTCGCAAGCTGTATTTACTATGGGGGTAATTCTGAGTTGATCGCAGCAGGAAATTTTTTAGCAGTTGGGCAAAACCATGTGCACTGCAGGGGAGGCAGATATAACATGTGCAGAGAGAGTTAGATTTGGGTGTGGTGAGTTCAATCTGCAATCTAATTGCAGTTTAAAAATAAAGCAGCCAGTATTTACCCTGCACAGAAACAAAATAACCCACCCAAATCTAACTCTCTCTGCAAATGTTATATCTGCCTCCCCTGCAGTGCACATGGGCCCTCATTCCGAGTCGTTCGCTCGGTAATTTTCATCGCATCGCAGTGAAATTCCGCTTAGTACGCATGCGCAATATTCGCACTGCGACTGCGCCAAGTAATTTAACAATGAAGATAGTATTTTTACTCATGGCTTTTTCTTCGCTCCGGCGATCGTAGTGTGATTGACAGGAAATGGGTGTTACTGGGCGGAAACACGGCGTTTTATGGGCGTGTGGATAAAAACGCTACCGTTTCCGGAAAAAACGCAGGAGTGGCCGGAGAAACGGGGGAGTGTCTGGGCGAACGCTGGGTGTGTTTGTGACGTCAAACCAGGAACGACAAGCACTGAACTGATCGCAGATGCCGAGTAAGTCTGAAGCTACTCAGAAACTGCTACGAGGTGTGTAATCGCAATATTGCGATTACTTCGTTCGCAATTTTAAGAAGCTAAGATTCACTCCCAGTAGGCGGCGGCTTAGCGTGTGTAACTCTGCTAAAATCGCCTTGCGAGCGATCAACTCGGAATGAGGGCCATGGTTTTGCCCAACTGCTAAAAAATGTCCTGCTGCGATCAACTTGGAATTACCCCCTATGTGTATTCATGAAGGACAGAAAAAGAGAGAAAAGAGGCTGTATTGTCTGTGCACGTGAGAGGAGTGATCTAATTGTCACATCTACTTAAAACTTAACTTTTATTATGTATTCATAAAAATAATGGGAAATAACATACATAAACTGAGTTTAGGCAAAACATAGAGGTTAAAAAATAATTGACATAGACAAAACATACAAAGTGCAATGAAAGTTAATGAATGTGATTAAAGATTAAAAATGTGTGTCCACGTGTTTATTCTAATGTCCAAATGTATTTGGTATTTATCACATGTCGAGCTAGTAGTCCCATATTAATAATAAGGGACTACTGGTTTGACGTGTGATAAATACCAAATACATTTGGACATTAGAATAAACACGTGGACACACATTTTTAATCTTTAATCACATTCATTAACTTTCATTGCACTTTGTATGTTTTGTCTATGTCAATTATTTTTTAACCTCTATGTTTCGCCTAAACTCATAGTTTATGTATGTTATTTCCCATTATTTTTATGAATAAATAATAAAAGTTAAGTTTCAGGTAGATGTGACAATTAGATCACTCCTCTCACGTGCACCGACAATACAGCCTCTTTTCTCTCTTTTTCTGTACTTACCATAGCTGTAGTTGGTAGCACCTCCATTGGGAATGGTAATTACCAATAACCGATAGGGGTTCTTTTTGGAACTTATGTTCCATTATTTGATAAATTGTGTGTGTGCAGATACACCATTGCTTCTTGTATTCACGAAGGACCCTGACTATGCACTTTCCAATTGTAAACTAATACTATGTGGTTGCTAGCCACACCCACACAAAGCTGGCCACACCCTTTAAGTATGGGCCCCTACCCCTGCATTCTCCCCAGTGAGCCCTTTATGCCACAGTACAAAACTGCTTACAGAATTCTGACACAGTATTTTAATGTAATAAAGAAAAATAGGCAATGATCAACTGCACTGTAATCTAAAATAATGCACAGATCAGTGGCGGAACTACCGCCAGTGCAAGCAGCGCCTCGCACTGGGGCCCGCCACTGTCCAGGGGCCCAAAGCCAGCGCAGCATGTAATGAGTCAAACTGACTCATTACATGCCGCTGTCCGTCACCGGCCGAGGAGAGGAGCGCTGCGCCAGATCCAGACAGGGGCGGAAAGGGCAATCGCCCCCCCTAAACATGCCCCCGCATATTTGAGAAGCCGGCGCCGTGACCAGTTCCTGTACAGTACTTCCGCCCTGCGCTCACAGTGGCCGCGATGATCATGATCTGCGGCATCCAACCGCAGGGAGCACTGACAGCCCGCTGACACTGAAAGTCTGAAATTGGAAGGCGCAGCGTCGGGGGCAGAGTGTGTTAGCGCGGTGATCATGATCTGCGGCAGCTGCAGGCAGCCCGCTGACAGCCCGCCACCGCCGCTGAGAATCTGAACTTGCAAGACGCTGGGTCGGGGCCGGGCTGGGGCAGTGTGTCATCACTCACTGTCTTTTCCGTGACCGGCTCCCCTCCCCTGGCCCTTTGCGCGTGGAGACGTCACTGTGTGATGGGCACACCCTCATGGCGGCGCCACCGGTCATCATAATACAAGGTGCACGGGAAGGGGGGATAGAATAATTAATTGCTGGAGGCGGTATATCAGGATGTTACCCGGGTGGCATAAAGGACAGAGCTGTAGTAATATGGGGTAATATATATATATATATATATATATACACTGCTCAAAAAAATAAAGGGAACACTAAAATAACACATCCTAGATCTCAATGAATGAAATATTCTTATTAAATACTTTGTTCTTTACATAGTTGAATGTGCTGACAACAAAATCACACAAAAATTATCAATGGAAATCAAATTTATTAACCCATGGAGGTCTGGATTTGGAGTCACCCTCAAAACTAAAGTGGAAAAACACACTACAGGCTGATCCAACTTTGATGTAATGTCCTTAAAACAAGTCAAAATGAGGCTCAGTAGTGTCTGTGGCCTCCTCGTGCCTGTATGACCTCCCTACAACGCCTGGGCATGCTCCTGATGAGGTGGCAGATGGTCTCCTGAGGGATATCCTCCCAGACCTGGACTAAAGCATCCGCCAACTCCTGGACAGTCTGTGGTGCAAAGTGGTGTTGGTGGATTAAGCGAGACATGATATCCCAGATGTGCTCAATTGGATTCAGGTCTGGGGAATGGCTGGGCCAGTCCATAGCATCAATGCCTTCGTCTTGCAGGAACTGCTGACACACTCCAGCCACATGAGGTTTAGCATTGTCTTGCATTAGGAGGAACCCAGGGCCAACCGCACCAGCATATGGTCTCACAAGGGGTCTGAGGATCTCATCTCGGTACCTAATGGCAGTCAGGCTACCTCTGGCAAGCAAATGGAGGGCTGTGCGACCCCCCAAAGAAATGCCACCCTACACCATTACTGACCCACTGCCGAACCGGTCATGCTGGAGGATGTTGAAGGCAGCAGAACGTTCTCCTTGGCGTCTCCAGACTCTGTCACGTCTGTCACATGTGCTCAGTGAGAACCTGCTTTCATCTGTGAAGAGCACAAGGCGCCAGTGGCGAATTTGCCAATCTTGGTGTTCTCTGACAAATGCCAAACGTCCTGCACGGTGTTGGGCTGTAAGCACAACCCCCACCTGTAGGCGTCGGGCCCTCATACCACCCTCGTGGAGTCTGTTTCTGATCGTTTGAGTAGACGCATGCACATTTGTGGCTTGCTGAAGGTCATTTTGCAGGGCTCTGGCAGTGCTCCTCCTGTTCCTCCTTGCACAAAGGCGGAGGTAGCGGTCCTGCTGCTGGGTTGTTGCCCTCCTACGGCCTCCTCCACATCTCCTGATGTACTGGCCTGTCTCCTGGTAGCACCTCCATGCTCTGGACACTACGCTGACAGACACAGCAAACCTTCTTGCCACACCTCGCATTGATGTGCCATCCTGGATAAGCTGCACTACCTGAGCCACTTGTGTGGGTTGTAGGGAGGTCATACAGGCACGTGGAGGCCACACACACTACTGAGCCTCATTTTGACTTGTTTTAAGGACATTACAGCAAAGTTGGATCAGCCTGTAGTGTATTTTTCCACTTTAATTTTGAGGGTGACTCCAAATCCAGACCTCCATGGGTTAATAAATTTGATTTCCGTTGATAATTTTTGTGTGATTTTGTTGTCAGCACATTCAGCTATGTAAAGAACAAAGTATTTAATAAGAATATTTCATTCATTCAGATCTAGGATGTGTTATTTTAGTGTTCCCTTTATTTTTTTGAGCAGTGTGTATATATATATATATATATATATAAACAGCGTACAGGCTCGGCACTCACAATTCAAGATAACAGCATGCTGGGTGCCTTCCACGTCATCAATAGATACAGAAAAATCGGCGGCACTCACAGACTGAAACAGTAGGCTTACTTGCTTCAACGTTTCGGTTTTAATAATCTTCGTCAGGAATAACAAATAACAGACATTGCAATCTTAAATACATACAGACAGGTAACAAGTGCCAATCACCTTCACCAATGAATTATTGAACATCCGGTGACGTCAGCCGGCAGTACGATCCCGCCTCCGGTAACACACCGGTGTCTTAGTCAAACTAATTAATTAACTATCACCATGGTGACTAGACAGCAGTATAGCTAGAGTAATCAACCTACAGTTCTAATCCAGTACAAAGTGTCAGAACAATTCAGAAAAAATACATAATCATTTCACATTCCATGTACTATGTCATCAAGTGCTAGATGAAGCTAGAGAACCACAGATATTCATTCAAGCCAGATGGACAAATCGTATTCAGATTATAAATCCACCTGGCTTCTTCTGCAAAAGTAATTTATCACGGTTGCCCCCCCTAATGTCCTCAGGGACCATGTCGATCATTTTATACTTTAGGGTTGCCAAATTGTGTTTCAATTTGGCAACCCTAAAGTATAAAATGATCGACATGGTCCCTGAGGACATTAGGGGGGGCAACCGTGATAAATTACTTTTGCAGAAGGAAGCCAGTTGGATTTATAATCTGAATACGATTTATCCATCTGGCTTGAATGAATATCTGTCGTTCTCTAGCTTCATCTAGCACTTGATGACATAGTACATGGAATGTGAAATGATTATGCATTTTTCTGAATTGTTCTGACACTTTGTACTGGATTAGAACTGTAGGTTGATTACTCTAGCTATACTGCTGTCTAGTCACCATGGTGATAGTTAATTAATTAGTTTGACTAAGACACCGGTGTGTTACCGAAGGCGGGATCGTACTGCCGGCTGACGTCACCGGATGTTCGTTAATTCATTGGTGAAGGTAATTGGCACTTGTGACCTGTCTGTATGTATTTAAGATTGCAATGTCTGTTATTTGTTATTCCTGACGAAGGTTATTAAAACCGAAACGTTGAAGCAAGTAAGCCTACTGTTTCAGTCTGTGAGTGCCGCCGATTTTTCTGTATATATATATATATATATATATATAGTATATGTATAGTATAGTATATAGTGTGTATATATATATATATATATATATATATAGTAATATGAGGTAATCTGTAAAAAAAGGGACGCTGCCTGCCGTAATGTGTAAAAAAGGGGACGCTGTCTGCCGTAATGTGTAAAAAGGGGGACTCTGTCTGCCGTAATGTGTAAAAAAGGGGGACTGGCTGCTGTAATGTGTAAAAAAGGGGGAAGCTGTCTGCCGTAATGTGTAAAAAGGGGACGCTGTCTGCCGTAATGTGTAAAAAGGGGACGCTGTCTGCTGTAATGTGTAAAAAAGGGGACGCTGTCTGCCGTAATGTGTAATAAGGGGGACGCTGTCTGCCGTAATGTGTAATAAGGGGGACTCTGTCTGCCGTAATGTGTAAAAAGGGGACGCTGTCTGCCGTAATGTGTAAAAAAGGGGGACTGGCTGCCGTAATGTGTAAAAAAGGGGGACGCTGTCTGCCGTAATGTGTAAAAAGGGGACGCTGTCTGCTGTAATGTGTAAAAAGGGGACGCTGTCTGCCGTAATGTGTAAAAAAGGGGACGCTGTCTGCCGTAATGTGTAAAAAAGGGGGATGCTGTCTGCCGTAAAGTGTAAAAAGGGGACGCTGTGCGCCGTAATGTGTAAAAGGGACTCTAACTGGTGTAGTGGTGCTACTGTGTGGCGTAATTTGAATTATGGAGACTACTGTGCACCGTTATATGAATTGGTATTATTTTGTGGCCACGCCCCTATATTTTTTGCGCGCGCCTACGGCACGCACTGCCCCTGTTTTGCATATGGGGGGGCTCCAATGCCATTTCTTGCACACAGTGCTAAAATGTCTACTTACGGCACAGTTGCTAGGTATCCATTTCCCTGGCCCTGAGCAGGTCTCCCTCACCAGACCTCTCCAGGGGTGAGGGGGTGGACTTGGATGAGATGGGGGGGCCCAAAGCATTTTGTCGCACCTGGGCCCACCGCTCGCTAGTTCCACCACTGGCACAGATATACTATATAACAGTTAAATAACAAAAAATGAAGAAAAAAAATGACAGAAAACACTTCTATCTTTGTTGTGAAACTTGGCAAGTTGACTCAGTGTGGTCTCCAGTGCATAACATAGAGAGATCACAGCAAAATTGTGACATTGTAATAACCTTTCACACGTTTCAGATACATAGGAGGTTAAAATCTCTTCCAGGCATACTGTATTACAAGCTTTTAGGAGTTATGCTTACTTGAAGAAGGATTTGGATGCGCAGTGAATAGAGCTGACTTTATCACAGCAGCAGTCACACTGCCTATAAATCAGGGCTGGATTAAGCCTTGGTGGTGCCCGCTGCACTTAAAACAGGGGGGCCCTGGTGGAAGGTGGGGGGGTGTATATTAGATTGTGCATACCTCCCAACATGTCCCATTCCAGGAGGGACAAAATGCTTTCTACCTGGACTTCCTACTTAATATATGATTGGCGTCACCTGTGTTGAACTATTTTATTGATAAGAAAGGTATTTCAACACAGGTGCTTGCAGTCATAAATTAAGAAGGAAAGCCAG
The DNA here is from genome assembly GCF_028390025.1 of Pseudophryne corroboree. Classification (NCBI taxonomy): domain Eukaryota; kingdom Metazoa; phylum Chordata; class Amphibia; order Anura; family Myobatrachidae; genus Pseudophryne; species Pseudophryne corroboree. The sequence goes on along the minus strand of NC_086447.1, from coordinate 839,192,973 downwards.
GTAGAGAGCATGTTGTCCCTCCTTGAATGGTACATGATGGGTGGTATGGATTGTGCATAGTAAATTTAAACCAATGGTGTATATTTGTTTTAAACTAATAGTTTAATAATGGCTGGGTACTGTTTATAGCTCCACCTAATTGAAAGACAACTATTTTATAACATTTTATTGTAGTGTAACAAAGATAACTTAACCTTAAAATACACATAGAAAAATAAAATAATTTATCTTGTCACATACAAGAAAAGCAGCAGCCTCTGTACTACTTACACACTGGGACAGGACTCAGGAGGACTCTGTCTCTATCTCTAGACCTAAATGGTTTAGTTGCATAACAGTTTACACAAGACTCAGACACCCAAACAGGGAAGAGGAGAAGCTGGGATCCCTGTGTCACTTACAGCTCTCTCCACCCTCCTATCTCTCTTCTAGTTGGAAAGCTCTGTCTGTAGCTTAGGAAACATGATACTCCTGTGTCTCTGCCTTCACTGCATACTGTTCTGAGCGCATTCTGGCTGCTAGTTCTGCTGCTGCTTAAGAGGGAAATCTAGTGATGTCAATGTGCTCTCGCTGGGGGGGCCCTGATAAAGGGAGGCCCTGGGTACATTATGCCCTGCATCACCCCCTTAATCTGGCTATGCTATAAATTATCATATTGTTCCAAATTTTCATAGAATAAAATTAAAAGAAAAAAAATGCGTAGTGCATTATCATTATAAGCAATATTTTATGACACATGCAATTCAGAGAAGAGTTTTCAATATAAATAGCATTAATAATCCAAAGTAACCAATAGAACTGTACCATAGCAAGTTGTTCAAGGAAGCAATAGTATATAGCAGAGGTTCCCAAATGCGGTCCTCATGGCACCCCAACGGTCCTGGTTTTAAATGTATCCATGCTTGGCCACAGGTGACTTAATTAGCACCTTAGTCAATTTGATTTAACCATCTGTGCTGAGCCATGGATATACCGAAAACCTGGACTGTTGGGGTGCCTTGAGGACCACGTTTGGGAACCTCTGGTATATAGTAAAGTTGGTGGGTTTCCCATCCTCCTTCCTTAAGTCCTTGAAAGGGGTTCACTACGGCTGGCCGGCGGTCGGGCTCCCAGCGACCAGCATACCGGCGCCGGGAGCCCGACCGCCGGCTTACCGACAGTGTGGCGAGGGCAAATGAGCCCCTTGCGGGCTCGCTGCGCTCGCCACGCTACGGGCACGGTGGCGCGCTACGCGCGCCACACTATTTTATTCTCCCTCTATGGGGGTCATGGACCCCCACGTGGGAAAATAAGTGTCGGTATGCCGGCTGTCGGGCTCCCGGCGCCGGTATACTGAGCGCCGGGAGCCCGACCGCCGGTATACAGAAGACCACCCCTTGAAAGATCCTGCAGTGCCAGGCTAGGGAGCCTCCTGCTTAACAGTCAAGGGAGTATAGGGGGTCATTCCGACCTGATCGCTAGCAGGCTACTTTTAGCACTGTTGCGATCAGGTAGTCACCGCCTACAGGGGAGCGGAGGAATCGCTTTGCAGGGCTGCGCTCGCTTGTGCAGAAAGCTGCACAAACAAAAGTTTGTGCAGTTTCTGCACAGCTCAGAACTTACTCACCCGCTGCGATCATCAAGGACGGAGCTGACGTCAGGATCCCTCCCTGGAAATGGCTGGGCATGCCTGCGTTCGGACGGACACTCCCTGAAAACAGTTGACGCCTCCGGCCGGCCTATTCCTGTCAATCTTCTTGCGGTCGCGGGTGCGATCGCTTTCATTGTTAGTTCTGACGCTCCCTGGCGACGGTCATCGCCAGAAAGCGACGCGCCTGCGCATTGTGACCCATTCGCAGGCGCACTACAGACCTGATAGCACCTCTGCGAAAAACGGCAGCGTGCGATCAGGTCGGAATGACCCCCATAGTCCATAGACTATGAGTGCCGCGGGTTTCTGCATTTATACTTACCCATATATCATTTTGAATCATGTTATATCTTCTTATTTATTGTTTCCATTTATTTAATGTGAGCTGATAATTTTTATACAGATTTTTAGTCTTTGTGTTACCACGAAACATAAAGTATCCTGGTCTGCTTTAATCACTAATTGTTTGCTTATTTCTAGGTTTAATTGGATCTCGCACATTAGGTGCTAATGGACAAAGAGAAAGTGCAATGCTGGATGTGGAAAACAACAGTGGCTGGAGGCGATACACATTAAGCAATGTTTCTTTACTAAATGATTTGTGCTTATAGGATCATTAGACACGAAAGACTGAAAGGCAGTTGGTAGATTGCACACTGGCAATATTAATGGTTTTGGAGATCTATGACAAGAACATGAGTGTAAACTGAAAGACATTCTAGTCTCAGAGATTATTTGACATACTTTCTTTTCTGTGCAGCGTTTATTTGTTTAAAACAGTTTTGTCCACCTCTGCGACAATTGCAAAAGTGATTGTAGAAGGGAGAAGTTGCCTCTGGCCTGTGCTCCTGATTTCCTGCTCCCCCCTCTACCCAGTCACCGTGACCTCTGCCCTGTGCTCCTGATTTCCTGCTCTCTCCTCTACCCAGTCACAGTGACCTCTGCCCTGTGCTCCTGATTTCCTGCTACCTCCTCTGCACAGTCATAGTAACCTCTGCCCTGTGCTCCTGATTTCCTAATCCCCCTCTACCCAGTTACAATGACCTCTGGCCTCTGCTCCTGCTCCCCCTCTACCCAGTCACAGTGACCTCTGCTCTGTGCTCCTAATTTCTTGCTCCCCCCTCTACCCACTCACAATGATCTCTGCCATGTGCTCCTATTTTTTTGCTCCCCCCTCTGACTACTCACAGTGACCTCTGCTCTGTTCTCCTGATTTCCTGCTCCCCTTCTACCTAGTCACAGTGACCTCTGCCCTGTGTTCCTGATGTCCTAGTCCATCCCTCTACCCACTCACCATGACCTCTGCCCTGTGCTCCTGACTTCCTGCTTCCCCCTCTACCCACTCACAGTGACCTCTGCCCTGTGCTCCTGATTTCCTGCTCCCCCCTCTAACCACTAACCGTGACCTCTGCCCTGTGCTCCTGATTTCCTGCTTTTCCCTCTACCCACTCACAGTGACCTCTGCCCTGTGCTTCTGATTTCCTGCTCCCCTTTTAACCACTAAAGGTGACCTCTGCCCTGTGCTACTGATTTCCTGCTTCCCCATCTGCCCACTAACAGTGACCTCTGCCCTGTGCTCCTGATTTCCTGCTCTCCGACCCACCCACCCACTCACTCACAGTGACCTCTGCCCTGTGCTCCTGATTTTCTGCTCCCCCCTCTACACAGTCACAGTGACCTCTGCCCTGTGCTCCTGATTTCCTGCTCCCCCTCTACCCAGTTACAATGACCTCTGGCCTCTGCTCCTGCTCCCCCTCTACCCACCTGCTCACAATGACCTCTGCCCTGTGCTCCTAATTTCATGCCCCCCCCTCTACCCACTCACAATGACCTCTGCTATGTGCTCCTAATTTCTTGCTCCCCCCTCTACCCACTCACAGTGACCTCTGCCCTGTGCTGCTAAGTTCTTGCTTCCCCTCTACCCACCTACCATGACCTCTGCTCCTGCTCCCCCCACACACTTACAGTGACCTCTGCCCTGTTCTCCTAATTTCTTGCTCCCCGCCACTACCCACTCACAGTGACCTCTATCATGTGCTCCTGAATTTCTGCTCCCACCTCTAATCACTCACAGTGACCTCTGCCCTGGGATTCTGATTTCCCGCTCCCCCATTTAACCACTCACAGTGACCTCTGCCCCGTGCTTCTGATTTCCTGCTCCCCCCTCTAATTACTCACAGTGACCTCTGCCATGTGCTCCTGAATTCCTGCTCCCCCCTCTAATCACTCACAGTGACCTCTGCCCTGTGCTTCTGATTTCCCGCTCCCCCCTTTAACCACTCACAGTGACCTCTGCCCTGTACTTCTGACTTCCTGCTCCCCCTTTAACCACTAAAAGTGACCTCTGCCCTGTGCTCCTGATTTCCTGCTTCCCCCTCTAACCACTAACAGTGGCCTCTGCCCTGTGCTCCTGATTTCCTGCTTCCCCCTCTACCCACTCACAGTGACCTCTGCCCTGTGCTCCTGATTTCCTGCTCCCCCCTCTAACCACTAACAGTGGCCTCTGCCCTGTGCTCCTGATTTCCTGCTTCCCCCTCTACCCACTCACAGTGACCTCTGCCCTGTGCTCCTGATTTCCTGCTTTCCTCTCTACCCACTCACAGTGACCTCTGCCCTGTGCTCCTAATTTGCTTAAAGGGTGTGACCAATTACCACGTGGTGAGACCAGCCCCCACAGAGGCTTGGACAGCCATTATAGACCAGGTAACGGACCCTCTAAGAGAGTAATGATGTGTTATTTGAGTGCACTGTCTGGAACCTGACATTACAGGATGGGTTGGGGACCTCAGGCAGTGGGGCCTACCGGGGATTTTTCCTGTGGGCCAGTCTAACTCTGCCGAGGTGGAACTTGGGTCAACTTCTAACCCAAAGTTTGGGTGTGTTCAGCAAAACCAAACCACCTATAACTATGGTTTATAGGCATCATATTAAAAGTTTCGCTAATAACATATGTTTTAGTAGTAAAAAAAAAACGCCAGTCACTTATTAGTCTATTGTTTGGTCGGTTTGTCTTTTTTTGCTGATATTTGTCAGTTTTCGAATTGACCATTAGTAAACCTCAAATTTTTTGTGTTTTCTATGAGAAATTGATTTTCAGGTCAATTTATGTACTTCCATGTGGGAGATCATGGAGAGCTGTTGCCATGGATTTGATATTAGAACAGTTATCTTCTGCTGTACCTTAGTTGTAATTTTGGACAGGATAATAATACAAAGCCTGGACTTTCATAAAGGGAATCTTCCACCTCCATGGATGTCCAGAAGATATGGGGTAAGTCAGGGGTGTTGAAGTTACGTCACACTTGAAATTATATAAAGACACCAAACTAGTGATCCAACTCCTGAAGCAATATCTACACGTTAAAATCAATTCTCAATAACCCAACTGGGCTGACATACTAGCGATAATTGAACTAGTTTAAAATAACTCCATAAATTAATCCATCAACCAGATCGACTTCCGGTTCCTGTTTCATGGAGTGAAGAGCTCCGTTTCTGAGCTCTGTTCCACGCTCCCCGGCACTCAGCTGTTTCAAGGCTTAACAGCCTCTTTTCGGCTCCGGTCCCCTCCACATTGCCTCAGGCACCGCCAATGTTGCAGATGGACCGTTTTCTGGCCCCTCAGACACCGCACACGCCACCAGCCCAGCAGCCGCTTGCGGCTTCACGCCAGGATAAGAGGCGCGCTGCAGAGAATATGGCGCCAGACACCGCCGCTGAAAGCGCACTCCCTCTCAACAAGAAGCCTGCAGCTGAGGGACAATCTCCAGGAGGACATGTGAGTCTGGGTTCTGATGCCCCTGTCACATACAGAGAAGTGGTAGAAGCCATTACAGCCACTGTCTCCACTCCTTTCTAAAGATGTGGCTGACATCACTGGTCAGCTGCTGCAGCAGCTAAATCACAGCGTCTCTCTTAATGAACAGCAACTTGGTGTAGTTTCACATGATGTTGGTGACCTGCAGAACTCTGTAAAACGTCTCACTAATGAAAACTATCAGCTTTGGAACAAGATCGACGACTTAAAAAATCGTCTGCGTCATAATAACATTAGACTGGTTGGTCTGCCTGAATCTATTAAGGGGACAGCTCTGACCCATTTTGTCCGCAACACTCTCCCCTCGCTCTTAGGCATAGAAGCGATTTGCCAAGACATGGTTATCGAGAGGGTTCATAGGGTGGGCCCAACACCGACTCCTAACAGGCCGAGACCACGTGTTACCCTGTTCCGCTGTCTGAACTATTTACACAAAATGGAAATTTGGTCAGCTTCTCGCAAGGCTAAAACCTTCTCATGAGAAGGTCACAAGCTCCACATTTTTCAAGACTAATCCTCAGAGTTATCAAGGCTAGGAAGTCCTTTTCCCCTGTCTACTCCCGACTCGTGGCTGAAGGTCGTAAATTTGGATTACTATACCCCGCCAGGCTCCGTATATACGATGTAACTGCCTTCAAAGATTTCTCTAATTCTCCTGATGCTATGGCCTATCTCCATGAACTCGCTCCAGCTAAAGATGCCGACATCTCCGACGATGCAGAGTGATGCTTATGGCCTCCTTTCGCATCTTTTCCTGGTCCTTTAATATGTTACTGCTTCCCTTCTGATGCTGGACATAACTGTTCAAAATGTAATGAGTGCACCTCACTCTGTCTACGCAACCTTGGCAGTTTCTTTTCTTTTTGATGTTTACAGCCATGCTTCTCGCATTTTGTAGATTTTTATGAATCGCGCTTCTTTTATGTATATGTTCCTTAATATTCAATGTGGAGGTCTCCTGACCTTAGTTCTCTTAGTAATTTACCTGGGGAGTGGGAATGGATCTGTTGTTCCCTCCGGATTAGTGTAGTTGATGTTCTGTTAATTCTTTCTTTTTGTCTAGGAAGTCCCGCAACAAATGCTTGCACTTGTTTGCGCTTTCTAACATGTGTCTCTGTCCCTTACTCACCCCGTTCCCTGTTTCTCTAATTTTCCTTCAATTTTACTCTACCCTTTCTGCACTATCTTTTATTTTATGGGTACATTTGATGATGGTATATTATACTGGGTTTATGTACTGGCAGCCTACTTATTTTGTCCTTATTATTCCTTGATTAATGCCTGATCTACGCTGCACCACTTGGAATGTTGGAGGAATTAACTCCCCGGCTAAAAGGAGGAAACTTCTGCTGTATTTGCAGAAAAGTGGCGTAGATGTCGCATTTCTCCAAGAAACACACCTGACTGCCCCCGACACAGCTAAATTGGGCATGTTTGGTTGGTCTGTTTTGGCTTCATCTTCTTACAATTCCAGCGCTCGTGGTGTAGTCATTTTGATTAGACATTCTCTTCCCTTCAAAGTTGTACATGTCAATGCTGATGACCATGGCAGATTTGTGATAGCCTCAGCCAGTACTTTGGGTAAGCGGCTAACATTAGCTAATATATATGCCCCCCCCCCCCCCCCCCTACTCTAGGTCCTTCTTTCAACCGCTGATTACTCTTTTAACCCCTTCCATGGGAGATACCCTTATTATTGGAGGGGACTTTAACCTGGTCTCCTCCCCACTGCTAGATAAATCGATGATACGTGGAACCCCTCCATCTCTCCCCAAGATAGGCAGTCCCTTTTCCTCTAAAACGTTACAGGTTGTAGATCTGTGGCGTGCTCTACACCCCACTGATAGCGATTATACCTGTCTCTCAGCGGCACATGGTTCTCTCTCTCGCATTGACTACCTCTTTGTCTCTCACGCTCTGTTCCCTCAAATCACGGATTGCAATATTGCACCTATATCTCTCTCTGACCACGCGTTGGTTTCTTCTACTATCCACTTTCCTGATGAACAGGGCTCGACTAGGTTTTGGAAGTTCCCTTCCAGATTGTATCATTCCTCCACATTTAAATCCTTCTTGGATGCTGCGTGGGATGATTTTTGCATGACCAACTCTAAGCACGTTCAATCAGATCCATCTCTATTTTGGATGTCTGCAAAAGCTGTGCTCAGAGGAGCAATTATTTAGTTCAGCGCAGCCTCTAATAAGAAATACTCTGCATAATGGGGGTCATTCCGAGTTGATCGTTAGCTGCCGTTGGTGGTCATTCCGAGTTGTTCGCTCTGTCGAAGTCAAAAATATTACATAAAGAGAACATACAAACTAAATTCTGGTGCTTGTATGGTGTGTGATTTCTTTGTGACAAAGGAAGCCGCATGGTCTGTCCTCCATTTTGGACTAACCACATGGCCTGTCCACCATTTTGTGTAACCCTCATGGATGTGGAAGGGGGAGGAGCAGCGGCCATTTTGGGAAGGTCATTTTCTAAATGGCTGATTTTCACTGCTCAGAATAATCAGCTTTCATTGGTCACATCAAACACCATTTATGAGTTACCAATTAATTTATTTAACCCATGCCATAGTCAATTACAAATAGTTTCAATTGGGCCTAGTCTATGAATTACACACAGATATAAACAAAGTTTTTTTTCTTTTACCTCTAGGATTCAGTTAACTCTGCTTGCTAGTTTAGGATAGCCATTGAAATGTTAATTAACCTGTCCCACTACCCTCTTGAACAGGCATATGAACCTCTGTTGATATGCAAATTAGAAGCACTGAATGGGTAAGGAGTCTCATAGGAGACAAGTGAATGGTACATATATATAATATTATTATAATTATGTGTGTGTTTATATCAGTGAATGTTCTGCAAGATAGCTATCCAATCTGTATCATATCATTTAAATTATTGATTATTGCTAGAGTCATTATAGATCTGTGTGAAATAGGATACATTTGTTGCTATATAGGTAAATTTATAGGTAAATTTGAAATAACAGTGTTTAAGGAAGTAAGTATAAAGACACAAAACGCAGTTCTGGCCCAGTCGTAATAGGGTTAAATGGAACAAGTGTGTGTTGTGTTTAGTGGGCAATAGTAGTTTTTATTGCTCACATTTATCGAAGTTGTGTGAGTTGTTTTATTGCGTACGCACATTGGTACACGTGGTACGGAACGTGAGGACAGCGTACAAAAACGTGCACGTGGCGCAAGGCCGCACACGTGGCATAGAGGTACGCACGGTTGCGTAATTACGCAAGCTTGCATAGGGTTGTGTGCGCATAATAAAACCACACGATAGTTCGTTTAGTTTAAAGGTGGGACAGTAGCCACGCTACAATAGCACAAAACTGCCCGGTTTCTAAAGCAGATTAGAATAAAAAAATGTAGTTTAAAAACTGTATTGCCTCTGGGGTAAGTCTGCCTATCTGAATGAATTAAAATTTTCTGTACAGAAAAACCAAAGTGTATTTGAGTGAGCGAACGTAGGAGTGAGTGGATATTCGAACCCAGGGAATTCGGGATCCCGTCGTGTGGTACACCGAGTGAGTGGAGGCTTGGTGGCGTGAGGCGGCTGACTCACGTTAGTATAAGGTTTAATACGTAAGTCGTGAGGAGACTTGCAAAGGAGCATGGTAGGGAATTGTGTTGTGACCCATATCGTTTTTGATACGCTCCGGCTGAGGTTTCGCAGCTTGTGATTCGATTCCAGTGGTTGTACGGCAGATAAGTAACAAGTACCTATATGCTGTGCGATTGGACCGTGCGTTTGTGGGTGCGATATATAGCGCTACGTGATATCCTTTTTACGAGCTTTTGCGTAAAATTGCGGTATCATTAGCGCTGTATAGAGCAGACGCAAGCGTGATTTGTGTATAATAAAGTGCATAGGGAGTTTTCGCTGGTCTCTCTCAGGAAAATCTCCAACGACCGATACTTTACTGGAAAGGGTAAGTTATTCCTAAAAACTTCCAGTAAATATAGGTCAGATAGGGCCCTAGGTTGGGTACATTGCCTTCGCTATCGACAGTGTATGGTAGTACTGGCCAACGTGGGTGGAGAGCAGGTGAAAGCGCTCAGAGAACTTTCACCGTCGCCTTATATTGAGTATTTTGGTGTTTGTGGGAAAAGGCCCACAATTATGGGAGCCAGTTGCTCAAGTAAGGGACGTTTAACCAGGGTTCAGGTTGAAGAGCCGCGGCCCAGGGGGTCAGCGAAGTTTAAAGGAAAAAGTATTATGTGTGGGAAATATGGTCCACACGCTGAAGACTTTTTGTCTGAATGGGAATGTATGACTGACAAAGATAGGGTACCATTCCCTAAGGTGAGCAGCTTTGAACCAGAGGTATTGCAGAACATAAGGATAAGAATATGTTTGATAAAATCCCGAAAACAAAGGGTCAGACATACAAATTGTTTAAACCTGTTGCAGGTGGTATGTCTAACCAAAGTCATATAAGACAAGAATGGAAATATAAGAACTGTTTGAACTTGTAACAACAATAACCAAGTAGGAAGAAAAAAAAAGGGAATGCAAGTACACCGCCTTATGTAGATGTGGAAGCAGTTACGGCCAGCATACAAACTATAGAAAATAATAAAAATATGACTGTAACCTATATATGTACTAATGAGTGTTGAAGTTTTATTTAGGAGGAGAAGGTGACCTGATTGTTTTCAGCCATTTCTCATGTACCCAGAGGAGTATCCAACCGGTAAAAGAAGAGCAGTAGCCTATGGGGGAAGTGGCTGAGACCAGTGGAACAGGTAAGTATAGTATCATTTGTGTACATATATAGTAAAACCCAAAAATAAAACAAACAAAAAATCAAGAAAGTAACGTCAGAAATGGAGAAAAACCTGTCCGCACATTAGTATTTGCCAGTAGGAAAGCTGACAGAGACAAGGTAACCCCCGGGTATTTCTTTCAGTTACCATATAAGAAGTATTAATTCCTAGTAATGCCCCTAGTAAAGATGAGCTTGGAAATGTTTGTTGGACCATGTACAGACCCTTAATACGGGATGAGAAGGATTGAATGAAATACTTTAGATTGCGATCAGCTCGGTCAGTTTAGTTCCTGGTTTGACGTCACAAACACGCCCTGCGTTCGGCCAGCCACTCCCCGATTTCTCCAGACACTCCCAGAAAACGCTCAGTTACTACCCAGAAACGCTGCTTTCCTGTCAATCACTCACCGATCAGCAGTGCGACTGAAAAGCGCTGCACGAACAACAGCAAAACTGCTACGTTTTTAGTTAAATAACTAAGCGCATGCGCCCTGCGTACCAGGCGCATGCGCATTTAGCAACAAATCGCAGCATAGCGGAAATCGGCAATGAGCGAACAACTCGGAATGACCACCGTAGTTCGCAGCGCAGCGATCAGGCTAAAAATCGGCATTTCTGCGCATGCGTATGGACCGCAATGCGCACGCGCGACGTATGGGTACAAAGGCCTTTTTGATTTTGCACAGGTTCTAGCGACGTTTTCATTCGCACCTGCGGCCGCGAGAAGATTGACAGGAACGGGGTGTTTCTTGGTGTCAACTGACCATTTTCAGGGAGTGCTTAGAAAAATGCAGGCGTGCAAGGGAAAACGCAGGCATGGCTGGCCGAACGCTGGACGGGTTTGTGACATCAAAACCCAACCCACCAACGTTAGAATCAATGCACACAAAGAGTAACTACAGGGCTGGTCTTGTTCTGCACAAGATGTTTTTGCTGCGCTCTGCTGACAGGTGTTCGCACTTCTGCAAAGCGAAAATACACTCCCCGGTGGGCGGCGACAATGCGTTTGCACGGCTGCTAAAAACTGCTAGCGAGCGATCAATTCGGAATGACCACCAATACCTTTTGCTTCAAGATGCTTTATCCAAGGTCTTCCAAACATACAAATTAACCCCCACTCCTTCCATGAAACAAGCCTAACTTCTTTCAAAGACTCAATTTGATAAGTTTTTGACCGAGATGCGTGACAGATACCTTTTTTTGATCACGAGTTTCACAGATTTGGCAACAAATCAGGACGCTTACTCTCTAACCTGTTGTGAGGCACTTTTTCTCCTGCAATAGTTCACCCTTTACATACTCAACAGGGAACCCTGACTACCTCAAACAAGCAAATTGCCCACATAATGCAAGACTTCTACAAAAATCTATACTCCCCAGAAGCCCCCGACAATGCCCCCCCCCCCCCCTCCCCTGCTTCGACATCCCCTCTCATGACTGCAGACTCTCCTCCTTCCTCGCCTCCTGCTCCTACCTCACCATACCACAGCCTGCCTCCCTTTTGGAACGATCAACCCTTTCCTACCCATACAACTGATATGATCTCAATGCTCCAAGCCCCGATTACTCTACCTGAGGTTCAAAGGGTGATCAAACAGTTAAAACCCACCAAGGCACCAGGCCCTGATGGATATAGTGGTGGATTTTACAAACTGCTGCTTCCACGAATAGGTGGCATCCTTGTTGATGTATTTAACTCTTTGTTGTCATCGGAGACCCCTCTCACCCATTGCGGCCCTACACGCCTGCCATAATTCTCTTTCTTCTTCTGGGAATGCTATTCTTTCTCTAGACGCAGAAAAGGGCTTCGACCTTATTGAATGGCCACACCTGTATGCCACTTTATATCGTTTTCATTTCCCAGAGTCTTTTATCCGCGCCATACAAACCCTATACTCTTCCCCTTCCTCCCAAATCTCCTACAATGGCTTTCTCTCTGACTCTTTTCCCATAGGAAAGGGGACGAGACAGGGCTGCCCTCTTTCCCCACTTCTTTTCGCCATAGCTCTTGAACCCTTAGCCTTGGCCCTAAGGTGATCCACAGATTATACGGGTATTCATATTGGTGACATTGAGCTTAAGGTTGCACTATTTGCAGACGACATGTTGTTATTTGTCTTGAATCCTCTTTCCTCAGTACCGGAGATTCTGTACCTGATTTTGGACTTTGGGAAGACGTTGGGCTACAAGATCAATGTCACCAAATCTGAACTGCTGCCAATACACATCCCCCCCCCCCCCCCTCTTCTCTACTCTATTACCCTCACTTCCCCTTTTGCAATTACCCAATCACACTTTAAATACTTAGGAGTTAGCATATCCCGTGACATATCTCAAATTTATGATCTAAATTTTTCTCCAGTGATCTCGGCTACGATTGCCAAGTTAGAAGGATGGGCTACTCTACCCCTTTCATTATTGGTCAGGGTTGCTGTCCTCAAATCTGTAATCTTCCCAAAAATATTCTACATCATGCAATCTCTCCCGATTCGTCTCCGCGACTCGGACGAAATTCGATTACGTAGGGTGATGACACGTTTTTTATGGCAGGGGAAGAAACCGAAAAGTGCCTTTCCAAACTTGTGATGGACAGATCTGTTGGTGGTGCTGGCGTTCCTGACTTTCTTTCTTATTCACTAGTGGTCTTTCTCCGCTATGCTGCCGATTGGCTGCTAGGAAAAAGCACATATACCCACCTGGCCTTGGATACTTCTGTTTTCCACCCTTACTCCCCCTGCGCTCTCCTACATACACAGAAGTCCTCTATCCCTCCTCATATTCTGGAACATCCCTTATTTAGAGATACTTAATTTAGTTGGGTGAAATTGCATAAAAAATTGAAGAGTGATCATACTGCTTCCTCTTATGTAACCTTGTGGGGGAACCCCTCTTTCGTTCCTTCTCTTCATAATGCTCTATTTCTCCAATGGCGTGAGAAGGGGTTGTGCTCTGCTTCGCAAGTCTTTGATCCAGGAGGCCATATTTCCCAGTTTACTATGTTGAGAGACAGATATTCCCTTCCATCCTCACATTTCTTTACGTTTCTCCAATCCAAACATTATCTGTCCTCCTTAAAGCTAGAATCTTATACCCCTATTCCCCCATTCTCCTTTAGCAAAAATTCTTAAATACTGGGAATCACACCCTTATAAAATTAAACAAATTTATACTCTAATAGGGAACTTACCCGCTAAAACATGCTTGAATAAACTAGTTGCTACATGGAAGTCGGATATCCCAGATATCTCTTCCTATGACTCACTGCTACAGCATTATCATCCTACCATGACTATCTTGAGATCGGCTTACTTACAAGAAGTACATATTAAATCTCTCCACAGAGTTTATCTATCCCCTTGCATCCAAGTGTATATTGACCCAGCTGTCACTGATAGATGTCCCAAATGTAGAGGGGCGAGAGCTACGTTTTACCATTGCTTCTGGAATTGTACTAAGATCAGGCATTTTTGGAACAAATTGTTTATGTTCATTAATAATCATTTCCCTATCTCTCTTCAACTCGACTCCCTGGCCTGCTTATGTATACATTTTTCTGCATGGAATAACGTTAAAGATGTGAAACCGTTTTTTCCAATGCTAACAATGCTTTTCACTATCGCGAAAAAGGCGATTTTGAAACACTGGATCGTTAGGTCCGCCCCGTCACTATCTGAGGTTTTAAACGTTATGTTGCAAAATTTATACCTAGACCGTAGAACCACTATCCTTACTGGATACTCTGGCCTTGCGGGTTTTTACAAAAAATGGGGCCCATATATGTCCACATTAGATCAAACTACCCATTCTCAGATAACCTTGGCCTTTGAGAATACCTCTTGGAGAATGGCCAAGTGAGCTAGACATGGCCCATTCTTATCCTCTCTATTTCTCTCTCTCTCCTTCGCTCCTTTTCTCCTCTACATCTCTTTCTCAAGTACCGTAGTACCTATTTACTATGTTACTAAATGTTTTCTTCTTACATGGTTGCTATGTACAATTACATGGGATCCGGTCTGAAGATCAACAGTGTCTAGGTCGACAATGTTTAATACCCCTTTTCCACTAGCTCAAAAAACACGGGTAAATGCACGGGGGCGCGCATTTACCCGTGTTTTTTGCAAGTGGAAAAGGGTAAAGCCGGATCAAGTGACCCGTGAATCCGGCTATTTACCTGGGTAGGACACGGGAATGATCCGGGTAGGGTTGTAGTGTAAACGGGAGCCGTGTCGATGCGACACGGCTCCCGTTTACACTGTATGGAAGGGCGGCTCTGGGAGATCATGTGATCTCCCTGCGCCGCCCCTGCCGCGTCACTAGAAGCGTCACCATGACTGCTGATGGGAAAGGGGCCGAGCACGGGTCGCAGCAGGGGGCAGCTCCCGTGTCAGGCTCCCGGCTGCGACCCGTGCTCGTAAGTGGAAAAGGGGTATTAGTCGACCACTATAGGTCGACAGTCACTAGGTCGACATGGATGGAAGGTCGACAGGGTTTCTAGGTCGACATGTGCTAGGTCGACAGGTCTAAAGGTCGACATGAGTTTTTCACATTTTTTTTCTTTTTTTTAATTTTTTCATATTTAACGATCCACGTGGACTACGATTGGAACGGTAAAGTGTGCCGAGCAAAGCGGTAGCGGAGCGAAGCGAGCCATGCGAGGGGACGCGGTGCACTAATTTGGGATCCCGGTCACTCTACGAAGAAAACGACACCAAAAAAAAAAAAAAATCCTCATGTCGACCTTTAGACCTGTCGACCTAGCACATGTCGACCTAGAAACCCTGTCGACCTTCCATCCATGTCGACCTAGTGACTGTCGTCCTATAGTGGTCGACCTAAACATTGTCGACCTAGACACTGTCGATTTGATGAACCACACCTCGGGTGGTATTCATGTGACCGCCGGTCAGCTGACCGACAGTCACATGACCTCCTCCGTGAGCCCGACGGCTCACTATCCCGATGGTCGGCATGCCGACCAACAGGGACTATTTCCACTCGTGGGTGTCCACGACACCCATAGAGTGGGAATAGAACCCGTGGCGACCGCAGGTCGCCACCGAGCCCGCAGCGTGGCGAGCGCAGCGAGCCCGCAAGGGGCTTGCTGCACTCGCCCCTCCCCGCCGGGATCCCGGCGTCTGTATGCTGCCGGGATCCCGGCGTCGGTAAGGTGACCGGCGGTCAGGAGACCGCCGGTCACCAGTACTACACCCCCACACCCCAATTACATATACTCAAAAGTATTATTCATGTATGACCTCCAGTAATATATTTATGAATACATGCTGTTTCCATCATCACGACTACTGCTGATATAATCTACCATTACAGAAGTGCTACCTCCCCCCCATCCCCCTCTCTTTCTTCTTTCTGCCTCTTGACAAAGGGATTTGTGTCTTCTTTTTGTTCTGGGTCTGTTTATGCTGTATGTTTTTAAGTTCTCATTCAAATTCAAATCTGTATGACCTATGTTGGCTCTATTGATTAATATACCATCTGTTGTATTTTTCAATGACTAAAACACAATAAAAACAGTTTATTAAAAACAATTAATCCATCAACCAGACACCATTAATTGACAGTTTATGTTCCATTTATGTCATTTGTTAACAAATATTTGCTGTGAACTATGTTTAAAAGCATATGAAAACTATTGCATGCTTTATACTCATTTAAGTTATGTGTTTTCAATGTTCTAATCTTACTAGTAGTGTTGCTATAACACTTGAGAGGTTAATCCAGCAGTTTCCAGTCTTTCTTGAATCATGAAGCCACACAGTATCACAGTCAAAAGTTTCTTATACCCCTTTCACATCTGGGTCTAACCTGGGTTTTGAACACGGTTTCAAGCCGTGTCTTCCCTTTGCCGGCGCTTGAAGATGACATCTCCAAGAGCCTGTGTTCCGGCTTCCTGTATGCTTGTAGCATGGCCCGGGTCATATGACCCAGGTCACGCCATTCACACCGCAGGCTTCCCGGGTCAGTGCTACGGTCAGATTCCCGAGTAACACAACCCAGGTAGACCCTTTCACACCAAATCTGGACCCGAGTTCTAAGTTTGGTGTGAAAGGGGTATTATTGAGAAATCCAGACAAAATTTTTACATTAAGCAAATTGTGCTTTATTTCATCCGTAGTTTCAGTTATGTGATGGTGGGCAGGGATGCGATTCTGTCTGTCCACATATTGTATGAATGGCAGCTACCAGTACTGGTTTTGCTAATCACTTGGGCAATAAAATTTTTTAATTAGCTCTGAACCAACAACCCGTGGCACCCCTGGAAGTGGTACCAAGTTTGGAAATTACTGGGTTAAACTTTTAAATTGTAATGGTGGTGATAGTGCCATTGACTCTAATGTGTTCTATTTTTAATGCACTTTTCATGTATTTTCATAAACATGTAAAATTATGCATTAAAAGTGGCGAGGTGTGAGCGAGCCCTGAGGGTTAAAGTCATGATGGGCTGTCATCCTTTACACAAGCTGTAAGACTACATTTATAGCAAGCAACATGAGTACATTAGCTGAAAACAAGTAAAAATGATATCTCTGTTTCATTGTGTGCTAGATGGCTTGGGCTGAGACTCAGAGGCTTTCTCAGAAATAGTAAAAATAGACAACCATTTACATTTTGTTTGCTCAGACAGTTGCCCGTAGAAAATCCCACAGCTAAAATGTCAAAATGTTTTATATCTGTGTCTCTTTCCATTGACGCATATAACCTTCTTGTCATTCGCATGTATCACATTAATAATAAGTAACAGTGACCTTTTCAGAGTAGGAGCTCCAAGTGAATCAAAAGCGAATGGAACAAAAGAAAGAGAAAATATCTCAATCTGCCAAAAAAAAAGAAATAAACTGTTGTAATTGAACAGGAAAAACAAAAAGAATTTGGTCAGGGATGCAAGTATTTCTTCCTTTTTTGTTGGTGCGAGTTTTGATGTTGTGTCGGATGACTGAACGCTCAAAGTGGGCACCGCAGTCCTTGCACATACAGGCGCAACGCTGTATTGTAGGAGAAGAGCTGATACTAGCAATAGCTTCACAGATGCGACTACTGAAAAAGATGCTAAAGCAATCTCAGCAGCATGTCTTCTAGGAACTAAGGCCCTCATTCCAACCCGATCGCACACTGCACTACTTTGCAGCTGTGCGATCGGGTCTGGAATGCGCATGCGACGCGCGTCGTTGCATCGCCGGGCAACGACGCTGACAGCCAAGAAAGCGTTTGCAACGGCGACCGCAAGAAGATTGACAGCAGGAAGGCGTTCCGCGGCGTCAATTGACTGTTTGAAGCCGTGGTAAGAAAAACGCAGGCGTGTCCAGGCAAACGTCAAAGCCGTGACCATCATCGCTGGATCCGTAGCACAGGGTAAGTAAGTCTGATCCTGGTCTTGTTTTGTGCGAAACTTTTTTAGCATAGCAGGGCTGAATAAGCGTTTTCAGCCCTGCTATGCTAAAATACACTCCCCCATAGGCGGAGATTAGTTGATCGCACCAGCAGCAAAAAGTTGTTTGGTGTGATCAACTCGGAATGATGGCCTAAGTATCCACTTTAAATGAACTATAATATATTGAATAATATCATACTGTGACTTTATGGCAGCTCAGTTTCTGGATGCACTGACACACTGACAAACTTTTGATGAAGCAGGCAGGCATGCTCTTGAAATGTGCGTCAAACGAACATCAGTATCCACAGCAGTCACACCAGAAAGAATATGTTTAAGGACTAGTTATCATATGGACTGCTTTGCTCTCTGTATCATTAGATACTTTTCTTTTAACAAATGGAATTTTAAGACCACATTTAAGTGAAACTAATTGCTAATATTCCAAAACCACCAGTACTGGAATACATCATTCCCCAAAAAAGGATAGGCGAGTAACTCTCCAATTATTTTAGTCTGAGCATTTGTACTACTCCACACAAGGGGCCTAATTCAGATCATACTTGCCTACCTGACACTCTGCATGAGGGAGAAAATGCTCTGTTCCTGGACTTTCCTGGTAATGTATGATTGCCATCACCTGTGGTGAGCTAGTTAATTGATAAGAAAGGTGTTTCACCACAGGTGATGGCAATCATACATTACCAGGAAAGTCCAGGAACAGAGCATTTTCTCCCTCATGGAGAGGGTCAGGTAGGCAAGTATGATTCAGATTTGATTGCAGCAGAAAATTTGTTCTCTAATAGGCAAAACCATGTGCACTGCAGGTGGAGCAGATATAACATGTGCAGAGTGAGTTAGATTTGGGTGGGTTATATTGTTTCTGTGCAGAGTAAATACTGTCTGCTTTATTTTCACACTGCAATTTAATATTCTGTTTGAACACACCTCACCCAAATCTGGTTTTGCCCATTAGAGAACAAATTTGCTGCAATCAGGTCTGAATTAGGCCCAAGATCCTCTAAATTCTTATTTTTCTCTTATCCCAAATGTGCCAAAGAGACCGTCTTGTTCTGCGTACAGTACAGTTATTATGTGTACAGTTATGTGTACGGCTGCTCAAACCCCTTCATTATCTCAGTAGCTTGCAAACTGTCAAGAGCCTTTCTACTAAAGGTAGAGTGGCACTGGTCCATTTGCATGAAAGGAACACATCGGATGAAATTTAATAGCCTTCAAGTTGCAGGCTGTGCCAAAACTTTGTGCGAGTTTGCCCGTATTTCTAAAGCAGCAATCATTTACACAGCAAAACCAGGTTGATTTTGCCATGTAAATGATTGCCGCTTTAAAAATACGTCAGACTTGCACAAAGTCCTGCACAGCCTGCACCTTCCAGGCTATTGAATTTCACCCTTTGTCTACAATCTAGGAATTATTTTTGTAAGTATCTGTCTATGTAAAAGGAATCATTGTCCTTTGCAAAATAGCAACTGTCGCTGACCTTGCTGAGTTTGTGTACGTACACAGAGTTCCATCTGGTTCCATATAGATCTTTAGCACCAATGGCAGTCTAGTGTAAGTGCACACTAATAATGATGGTTGCTGTAATAGGCAGGGTCGGACTGGCCCACAGGGGTACAGGGGAAACCACCGGTAGGCCCCATTGCCTGAGGGCCCACTCCTTCCTCTAGGAATCAGGTTCCAGACTGTGCACCTGTATTATACATGGTAGATATGTTGCATTACACTGCACAAGACTATTGTGTATTCCAAGACTCTGTGGAGGCTGGCCACACCCCCCATTGTAGGCTGGCCACACCCCTAAGTATGGGCCCCTATCACTGCATTCCGCTGGTGGGCCCCTCATGCCCCAGTCTGACACTGGTGATAGGAAGCGTATGATTGGGGGGCATAAGTGTACACAATTTGGCATACTAGTAAATACCTGCATTTAGGAGGTTATTCTGAGTTGTTCGCTCGTTGCCGATTTTCGCTATGCTGCGATTAGTTGCTAAAAGCGCATGCGCATGGTACGCAGTGCACATGCGCTTAGTTATTTAACTAAAAACTTAGTAGATTTGCTGTTGCATTTGCGGTGCTTTTCAGTCGCTCTGATGATCGCTGAGTGATTGACAGGAAAGAGGCGTTTCTGGGCGTCAACTCAGCATTTTACCGCCGTTTGCAAAAAACGCAGGCGTGTCAGGGAAAAACACGGGAGTGTCTGAAGAAATGGGGGAGTGGCTGACCGAACGCAGGGCGTGTTTGTGACGTCAAACCAGGAACTAAACGGACTGAGCTGATTGCAATCTGTGAGTAGGTCTGGAGCTACTCAGAAACTGCAAAGAATTATTTAGTAGCAATTCTGCTAATCTTTCGTTCGCTATTCTGCTAAGATAAAATACACTCCCAGAGGGCAGCGGCCTAGCGTGTGCAATGCTGCTAAAAGCAGCTAGCGAGCGAACAACTCGGAATGAGGACCTTAGTCCTTGCTTGTGACTCCGAATCAGACTCACTGTGAGACTATAAAAGGGGAAGGGTTTCAGTTTGCTGTTATTTTTGTCCTGGTTTGCAGACTTGGATCCGTATATCAAGGATTATCAAGGATTATACAGTCATTTCAATCCTCTTTGGAACCTTACACAGGACACTGTGAACTCTATTTTAGTCTTGTCTTTATTAGTATATAGTCAAAGCACCAACTATTTACTGAAGATCCTGTAGCCATGAAGTCAGCATATTACAAACAGTACAAATACAATTGGCAGCTACAAAACGTAAAATCTAACATGAGATTCTAGATACAAATGTACGTTTTCTCAAGGATTTGTAGCAGAAAAATTTCACGTCAAGACTCCATTTCTTCTTACCGTAGATAATTATAGGCCTAATTCAGCATGAGTTGTAGTTTTACGAAAAATTGCAAAACTACAACTCCTTCCACTAGCATGCAGGGGGCCGCCCAGACAGAGCAAGGCCGCCTCGCATTACGTGTCCTTCACCCCGCTTAAATGAGAGCGATTCCCTAAACAGCGAAGCACACACATCTTTAGGGTAGCCTCCTGCTTGCGAAGTCAGTTGCTGGGCCGCCATGTTTTGGGTCAGAT
Source organism: Pseudophryne corroboree (assembly GCF_028390025.1). Classification (NCBI taxonomy): domain Eukaryota; kingdom Metazoa; phylum Chordata; class Amphibia; order Anura; family Myobatrachidae; genus Pseudophryne; species Pseudophryne corroboree. Next base: position 839,172,243 of record NC_086447.1, on the reverse strand, counting down.
TATTGATGAAAGAACATCTGTGCTCTCTCCGTATTGTCCTTTGCTGAGGTATTAGGGGCTTAATTCATGTTTGTACGCGCATGTCTACGCAGCTGCGATTTTTCAAGCTACGGACTTACTAATCATCACAGAAAAGAATATAGAGCCATTGTAAAGTCCTCAGCAACTGTCTACACATACGCAGCATCAATGCAGTAATGAGGAACATCGTGTCCCCGAGTGACTCTGTGGCCACGCAGACTGGCCGCAGCAGTAGCGACGCTTGTGCCATGTTTCTTTACATACGTGATTACAGCCGTGACATGCCTTCGTTTTTACCGCAACTACCCGTTACCCCCCCCAAAATGTTCCCTTCCTGTCAATCACTCTGTGATGAAATCGTTGCTGTGAGTGGCATTGGAAAGGTTACTAGGCACGTACAGAGTGTGATAGTGGCGCATGTGCTGTCTGATGATAATTGCTCAGTTGCATGAACATCAGCATTGCGCACAAACATGAATTAGGCCTTTACCAAGATGGCCGCTGATATGTCTTCAACATATGCGCAGCGCCCTCTTGCTACTGTGTCTTTGAGCACCACAGTACTACATTGCTGTGTAATACTCAGCTCCAGGAGACCCTGTGATATCATGCAGTACTGCTACATATATATGACCTGACAGTCCTCTGAATGTTCCACCTCACTTCCGCTATTGTGATTATGGCTGTATATCTGGACATCACAATAACCCTGAAACCCTGGATAAGTCTCACTGCGTGACCCACTTTATATGCTTAGTCAGGTTTAGTATGAAATACCTACACTCAAAATCCCAATGGTCAAATACCGACATTTAAAATGTCGACATGTCAAAAAGTCAACACGTGTATTTCATTGATTTTTTTCAACATAGGCCAACATGGACACCGTATAAGTATACCGCGTCCCCTCGAATGACTCGCTGCGTTCGCCATATTCCTCCTCCAGGTCCACTGGGATGGTAAAGTATGAACAAGTCAATTTCAGTGAAAAAAATCATGAAAAACTCATGGCGACTTATTGACCCGTCGACATTTTAAATGTTGGTATTTTTACCTTAAAGAAAAAAATTCACTGCTTTTCAGCGCCAATGTTTAGAATATATAGTATAGCTAATCCCTCATTCGCTGCTATAAAAAGGGTGTGTAGTCCTTTAAAGTAAGATTTACAAAGAAATGGAAAAATAGCAGCGCTCGTGGGAGCAGCAGTACACTTAAAACAAATGGAGAGCCGGAAATGGATGTTACTTGTTTAATAAAAACTGCATCAATATGCAAATGACATAAAATGCAAGCAATACAATAATCGTTAAAATTATGGATTATAAATGTTTCCAATTCACTGGAAAATACGGCATTAAGAGTTGACTTAATGAATGATAATATAAAAGTCCACAGAACAGAAACGCTGTATGGGTTAACTGGAATGAATGATCACATCAGGCAAAATTGTTAGTTTGTTAAAAAAGTAACTGTACCTGATAGATTCATTACTGACCATATAATGAATATTGGGGCTAATTCAGACCTGGACGCTGCAATCAGGTCTAAACTGCGCATGAGCCAGTGCTGCAGTTCGCCAGCGCATGCCAGACAGCCGACGGATGTCTTAGCCTGTGATCGCCTCTGCCTGATTGACAGGCAGAGGCGGGAGGGGGAGCACTGGCGGCATTTGACCGCTGTTTAGGGGGCACGGTCTGGGTAACGTAGGCATGCCCCGACCGTTGGGGGGCGGGCCGCGGTGGCTGTGTGACATCACGCAGCCACTGCGACCAACACAGCGACAAGTAGCTCCCTGCCAGCGCGCAGGAGCTGCGCTGCCAGGGAGCTACTCTTCAAGCACAAAAGCATCGCCGCTGTGCGATGCTTTTGTACTTGTGCGACGGGGTAGAGCCTGACATGCGGGGCGGTCTAGCCCTGTGCTGGGCGTCCCCCTGCATTTCAGTGTGCCTGATCGTAGTTGTGCTAAATTTATCACATCTACGATCAGGTCTGAATCACCCCCCTTGTTGCAAGTTTGTAGCAAGAAAAGTTACTTTTGAATAGAGTGTGGCTGAAGTTACAGAAAGCGCTGCTCCTGAATATCACTGGTAATAGCGGTGCAATTATAAGGACACAGTGTGCCGTAGCCGGTGTCTGTATAGCGACAGACAGGTGAATAGATTACCTCTCTGATGGCAAGTGGACCCGAGCGTCCTCAGGTGAATTCCACTGTGTTATCCAATTCCATGTAGGGCGGGAGGTAACCAGCTGCTGCCCGCTGGAATGAGCCGCGGCTGTCCCGCTAAGTTGAGCTGGAGGTGACAGCGTGCTGCCAGCTATAATGATCTGCTGTTCTCCCACTGGGAGTGGCGCTTGACTTGTCAGTACCAAACAATATCCACTTCTCTGTCCAGGAAAGGATAAGGGATGTTCATGCCACAGTACCTGTAAGGTTAGTCCAGTGATGTAGGGGAGGAGACTGACGCGTTTCATCACGGATCACGTGACTTTATCAAAGGTATTTTTACCTTGTCTGTATTTTAAATGTTGGTATTTTGACCATGTCGGGATTTTAATTGTAGATAAATTGACCACATCCCGCTTATTCCACTGGTGTCTACTATTATCCAATGTGTGTATAAGATTATATGATATTCACCCCAAAACTACATTTTCAATTATGAGTTATATTGTTCTTTAAATTAGAGATATATCATCTGTCACAGTTTCACATCACTTTCTTCCATATGTGTGACATTTCTACAAGATGTTGTTGAGTTTTAGGTTTCTTCACATTTAAATTCATGTGCCAATCATCTGAGAAAACACAACGCAGCAACCCTCACAAAGGTGAAAAACAATGGTGACACACACACAGTATTTATCAACTTATTAACAGGTACTAATGGCCTGATTCTGATTTGGGAATAAAGTAAGAAAGAGCAAGAAACTGTGTACCTGGGCAAACCATGCTGCGCTGCAGGTGGGGCAGGTGTAATGTACAGAGAGAGATTTACATTGGGGATGGGCGTATCCAAACTCAAATCTAAATTGCATTGTAAAAATAAAGCTACCCAGAACTTGTGGGCTACATGCAAAAGCAGACAGTATACTATTGACCCTGCATGCAAAAAAAATTTTTGTACTTGATCCCCTTTCAGTGCAACATGGGTTGTCCAGGTGCACAGTTACTTGCTCTTACTTATTTTGGGCCTTATTCAGAAATGGATGCAGCCGCTGTGTTCGCATGCAGTGGATGCGTCCATCGGGTCTGTGTGACATAGTGTCTGTCACCATGCGATCGCTTCCCCTGTGTTACAAATGCATTGTGGGGTGGTGCAGCACCCATGCTCTGAATAACCCCCTTTATCCCCAAATCAGAATCGTGCATTAAGTCTTCCCTAAATTTACTGCAGTCTTTGTTATTTGGCCAAAGGTACACATATGCGCCTATGAAAACCTACGTACATTTTTTACCTGCTACAGACCCGTATATGCTGTCACTGCGGTGGCACACGCACCTTGATATGTGTACAGCTCTGCATATGATGCATGGACATTATTTTTATGATCCTTTTTTCTTTTGAGTAATTAACGCTCATTTGGCTACCAAGCTCTGCATCAGCCTCAGTGTGTCCAAGAACTGACAGCAATACGGAGATGCAAAGTGGAGTACTTGCCCAAAGCAGCCAATTACAGTAGTCATTTCAGAGACTTGTGCAAGATAACATGACAGTTAGAAGCTGTGGGCAACTTCTCCACTTTATCACTCTCAGGGCGGGATGTACTAACATGTGGTGGAGTATTCAGCCACACTTTGCCTACATACTAATCGCATATGTACTAACATATGCGATCAGTATAGCAAAGGACAGCTCTCCCCGATAAGAGCTGTCCTTTGCGATGCCGGCTGCTGCTGCTGGAGGATTGAGGGACAGAGACGCCGCTCCTCCCCCGCTGCTGTCAGCAAAGGCTCCACCAATCAGCCTGGGGCCAGGAGTGGAGGTCCCTGTACAGCGCTGCTGCGGCATTGTCTGGCTGGCTGGCTGACTGCCCGATGTGGACGGAGGAGGAGGGCGGCTGGGAAAGGACATCGCGCCTGCGGTGCCAGTGCCCGGAGCTGGGCGAAGGACGGAGCCCAGATGTACACAGGAGGGCGAGGGGGGATCCGATTGGATCCCTCAAGATGGGTGCGGAAGGAAGCCCATAGGCTTCTATAGGGCAAAGCCAGTAAAAGCTGGCGTTACCCTCCTCAGCGAAAACCCGGCGGATGGGGGTTAGTACACTGGAAAATGCAGTAAAACACCCGAACACGGGGTTTTACCACATTTTCCCTTTAGTACATCCCGCCCACAGAGGCTTGATACATCTCCCTTTAAATGTGATGAAAGTGCTCCCAGCACCTCAGCAGTCACCGTATAGATCATTGTGTGGGTCCTCTGGATCTGTACACAGGGGCCGATAGAGTCAAAAGGTCAACATGTTCAAAAAGTTGACAGGTAAAAGGTAGTCAGCGCTTAAGGCTGACAGGTACAAAAGGTCAACATGGTCAAAAGGTTGACATGACAATGATCAACAAATGATCGGCACAAGTTTTTTTAGGGGAGTTTAATGCATGATTTACTATCCACATGGACGACTATTGGGAATAGTAACCCACCTGAAGCATAGCTAGCAAAGCGTGCTCGTGAGGGTCCACGTTTCCACCAATTGTGCTTAGTTATGGTTACATGACACCAGAAACAAAAAAAAGCCTGTGTCGACATTTTAGTGTCGACCACTGACATGTTTATCTTTTGACCCTGTCGACCTTACCCACTATCTTTTACCAGTCAACTTTTTATCTCTAATGTTTGTTGACCGTATGGGGTTTACCTAATGCCTCTAGACAGTGTAGATCTTCAATAACTCACCCCAGACAAGATGGCAAAGTACTTTCAGCAAGTTTTATGTAATAGGGTCAGAGTTCTGTGAAGCAGCACGATGTCGGCAATGTTGGCGGCAGATTTAAAGCAGAAATAATTTAAAAGGAAAAACAAATCTGGTTCACTGCATCTACATAACAACTGTATATATGTTCTATAGCAGCCGGCACTTCCATCCAAATGTAACAGCTTCGCCCCGTGCCTGGATATCAAACAACGTGTAGATCCCCAAGAAACGGCACTGGAGGCTTGTATATGCAAAATAAACTTGTATTCAAGGTAGACGTGACGTTTCGGAGCTTACGCCCCGTCCTCAGTACCAAATACAGACAACAACATATATAGACAAAACAGACATTTAAATACCTTACATTAAGGCGCCCCGTCCTCGCTGCCACACGCCGGAGTCCACACTTCCTGTCCTCATCTCACGTCACATCCTGTTCTGCAGACGTAACCGTTGCCTTGGAAACGCGGGACCTGCGTGCCACCGTTGCCATGGACACGCTTAGCATGCGTGTCACAGATCATATTGCGGCTCGTACAATACAGGGGGTAAATCCATGGGTCCAGGAAGGTGACTCTCATCGTGGGTGAGGGGTAAGACGGGCTGTAAAATTAAAAACATATGAATATACAAATTCACAATGACATAACAATACACTAAATGGAAATGCATTGGATTGCTTGTGCCATATAATATGGCCTATGTATCATACCAATCACCACCTACAGAGATCGATCCAAGACATATTAAAAACAAATCTATCTAAATATAGATATCTAAGCACTATACCCTTTAAATAAATCTAAAGTAAATTCCAATTGATCTTATCATTTAGACCACCCGGGGAGAAGGTGTTCAATCTCATTATCCATCTGGACTCTTTTTCCAACAGGACCTTTGCTCTATCGCCTCCCCTTAAAGTAAGGGGTACATGGTCGATCCCAAAGTATCTGATGTCATCCAGGGTGTGATGTGCCCTCTTAAAATGACGTGCTACAGGTTGGTCAATAGGTTTGCCTTCAAGGGTTAGCTTGATGGCCGACCTGTGTGCTGCCATCCTCTCACTAAATTTCCGCGTGGTCTGCCCCACGTAAAACAAGCCGCACGGACAGACCACAACGTACACCACAAAAGAGGTGCTGCACGTAATAACGTGTCTGATGTTGTATGTTTTATCAATGTGGGGATGTTTGAACTCTTTGCACACCATCATGTATTTGCAAGTAGCACATTTGGGGCATCTATAACACCCTGGTGCCTTATAGGAGACATTCGGGATGGCTTTATTACCCATCCCAGTAATGTCAGATTTGACCAAGCGGTCCCTGAGATTACTGCCACGCCTAAATGCTGCAATGGGTCTAATTTCTTTAAACACTGGGAGGTCAGGGTCTGAACTAACTAAGGGCCACAGTGCTTTAGTTGCTCTGCGTATTATGGGGCTAGCTGTGGTAAAGTCGCAAGCCCATGGTAAGATCTTTTGATTGCTCTTTTGTCCAGGATGTAATAGATCTGATCTCGTGATGCGAGCCACCCTCATCGCCATCACCCTGAGCCCCTTAAGAAAGGGCTCCCAGCATCCCAAATGATGAGGGTGGCTCGCATCACGAGCGATGCTAAGAAAGTACCATCATTACTAGATGACATGATTGCCAAGTTTGAGTGTCGGGGTTACGACAAGCAGCTTTTGGAAGAACAAAAACAAAAGATCATGTTGATGTCTAGATCAGATCTATTACATCCTGGACAAAAGAGCAATCAAAAGATCTTACCATGGGCTTGCGACTTTACCACAGCTAGCCCCATAATACGCAGAGCAACTAAAGCACTGTGGCCCTTAGTTAGTTCAGACCCTGACCTCCCAGTGTTTAAAGAAATTAGACCCATTGCAGCATTTAGGCGTGGCAGTAATCTCAGGGACCGCTTGGTCAAATCTGACATTACTGGGATGGGTAATAAAGCCATCCCGAATGTCTCCTATAAGGCACCAGGGTGTTATTGATGCCCCAAATGTGCTACTTGCAAATACATGATGGTGTGCAAAGAGTTCAAACATCCCCACATTGATAAAACATACAACATCAGACACGTTATTACGTGCAGCACCTCTTTTGTGGTGTACGTTGTGGTCTGTCCGTGCGGCTTGTTTTACGTGGGGCAGACCACGCGGAAATTTAGTGAGAGGATGGCAGCACACAGGTCGGCCATCAAGCTAACCCTTGAAGGCAAACCTATTGACCAACCTGTAGCACGTCATTTTAAGAGGGCACATCACACCCTGGATGACATCAGATACTTTGGGATCGACCATGTACCCCTTACTTTAAGGGGAGGCGATAGAGCAAAGGTCCTGTTGGAAAAAGAGTCCATATGGATAATGAGATTGAACACCTTCTCCCCGGGTGGTCTAAATGATAAGATCAATTGGAATTTACTTTAGATTTATTTAAAGGGTATAGTGCTTAGATATCTATATTTAGATAGATTTGTTTTTAATATGTCTTGGATCGATCTCTGTAGGTGGTGATTGGTATGATACATAGGCCATATTATATGGCACAAGCAATCCAATGCATTTCCATTTAGTGTATTGTTATGTCATTGTGAATTTGTATATTCATATGTTTTTAATTTTACAGCCCGTCTTACCCCTCACCCACGATGAGAGTCACCTTCCTGGACCCATGGATTTACCCCCTGTATTGTACGAGCCGCAATATGATCTGTGACACGCATGCTAAGCGTGTCCATGGCAACGGTGGCACGCAGGTCCCGCGTTTCCAAGGCAACGGTTACGTCTGCAGAACAGGATGTGACGTGAGATGAGGACAGGAAGTGTGGACTCCGGCGTGTGGCAGCGAGGACGGGGCGCCTTAATGTAAGGTATTTAAATGTCTGTTTTGTCTATATATGTTGTTGTCTGTATTTGGTACTGAGGACGGGGCGTAAGCTCCGAAACGTCACGTCTACCTTGAATACAAGTTTATTTTGCATATACAAGCCTCCAGTGCCGTTTCTTGGGGATCTAACAACTGTATATAGCAAACATGTAGTGATCCCAGAGAAAAGCCATTCTCCCAGTGCGTATACAGATATTTATAGCGTGTTATTTTACGGTAAGATAAATCAAATGTACACTGAAAATCTTCCTATGTGTTTTTAACATTTATATGTTTATGTTAATATTATATATAGGTTAAGTGTATATGATTTCAGTCTCTAGAATGCGGTGTTTAACATGAAGAATATGTACAGTATGTTCACTTCTGATGGAACAGGAAATCCTGATACCATAATAATTTCAGGTCTGGAATACAAATAAAATGCAATAATGCCTTATTATTTTATATTGATTTGTTCCTTTTAAGGCTCTGAAAGTAAATACAGTATATTGTGAAATGTTCTTTATTTTAGCATAGAGACAAAGGGGGTCATTATGAGTTGATCGTAGCTGTGCTAAATTTAGCACAGCTACGATCATCTTCCCAGACATGCGGGGGGACGCCCAGCACAGGGCTAGTCCACCCCGCATGTCAGTCCGGTCCCCCATCACCCGCAAGTACAAAAGCATCGCACAGCGGCAATGCTTTTGTACTTGAAGAGTAACTCCTGGCCAGCGCAGCTCCTGCGGCTGGCCGGGAGTTACTCATCACTGCCCCGGGTCACAGCGGCTGCGTGTGACATCATGCAGCCACCGTGGCACGACCCCCGCACGGTCCAGCCATGCCTGCGTTGGCCAAACCGTGCCCCAAAAATGGCGGCCAAATGCTGCTGTGCCGCCCCCTCCCACCCAACGACAGCTTCTGCCTGTCAATCAGACAGAGGCGATCGCTAAGTAATGACGGCCATCGGCCATGTAGCAAGCGCCGGCGCATGGGCAGATCCGACCCGATCGCTGCTCTGCATGCAACTGATGCATGTGATCGGGTCAGAATGACCCCCCCAAGTTGGAGTCAGGGGTGTAGCCAGAACTTTGTGGGCCCCATAGCAACATTTTGAAGGGGCCCTGTCCCAATACTTCTAGATAGACATTTTTCTGCAGCAGTTGTTAATTTTCTGCCCTATAATAGTGCCCTAGTTCATTTTCTGAACCATAGTAGAGCCTTATTTAATGTTATGCCCCATAGTATTGCCCTAGTTTCTTTTATGAATTGCAGTAGTGCTTAAGTTCACCCTGTGTCACATTTCAGAGCTGCCAGTACACATTATGCCGCACAGTACCCCCAATTCACATTATGACATACAGTGCTCCCCGTTCATACTGTGCCTCATTACAGTGCCCCAGTACATATTATATAACATTAAAATGCCCTCCAGTTCATTTTATACCACACTACAATAAGCAGGTCCAGGGGCATACCTAGATATTTTGCAGGCCCCAAGGAAAAAGTTTGAAAGGACCCCTATGTACCACCCAATGGCGAAAAATGTACATAACACATTTAACTGTGACAGGGAAGGTGTGCTCTTCTCAGCTCTGGGCCCCATAGCAGCTGCACTGCCTGCACCTATGGTAGCTACACCCTTGTATATAACACATGTAACTGTGACAGGGAAGGTAGGCCCCTCTCAGCTCTGGGCCCCATAGCAGCTGCACTGCCTGCACCTATGGTAGCTATGCCCTTGGTTGGAGTTACAATTGATCAAAAAATATGTTTCCCAGAGGTGTCGACTGAATCCGACATAACCTAACATGAAAAGGACATCTGGGGGCCTGTCACGTGGCTTGCTCACAGCTTGCTGCACCATTCGGCGACAATGGCAGCCAGAATGACATGACCCCTGGCTTTGGTCTGTCCGCTGCCTGGCCATCTCTGCAGTTCGGCTCATCTGTTTTGCTGCAAGTGACTTTAACTTCAGTTTTACTAGCAGATGTCAGTGTATTTTTGACACCCTTCAAAAATGTGTTGGCAAAGAATTCACAGTACAACCTAAATAACAACAAAAAAAAGTTAACATAGAGCCTCAAGTATTATCCTTGGTTTGACATTGATGACACTGCTAATGTTACATTTTTGTTTATATTGTCTGTTGTTTTATTTCTATATCGTAGCATTTTGCATTTTGAGCCATTCTAGCAGTACCAGCGGAAAACTACCCTCTTTGTCTACATATCGAATTGTTATGTTATTCTGTTAATTATCTTACTATTACATCTGTTAATTATCGTACTGTTACATTTGTCTGTAGAGTAAATTAGATTACAGCTGTATCTATTGTAGAAGATTTCCTCTACAGCAGGAGTTAAATGGTTTCAACCATGGGCCAGATTAAAATCTAGGACTTGGTTTTACACCCTTTGTTGAACTATCCTATTGGTTTTTTTTTATTATTTTCCCTACATTTCTAAAGGATATTTAAAAAAATATATATTATTTTACAAATGTTATTTTATTAAAATATAGATGAGATTGCAGAAACATATAATGTACAGTAATAGTTGATTTGTTCCAGCCAAAAGAAAATTATGGGGATTTTTCTTCGGGTATTAGCCTAGGATACCTCCGTATAAAGGGGGTAATTCCAAGTTGATCGCAGCAGGAATTTTGTTAGCGGTTGGGCAAAACCATGTGCACTGCAGGGGAGGCAGATTTAACATGTGCAGAGAGAGTTAGATTTGGGTGGGGTGTGTTCAATCTGCAATCTAATTTGCAGTGTAAAAACAAAGCAGCCAGTATTTACCCTGCACAGAAACAAAATAACCCACCCAAATCTAAGTCTCTCTGCACATGTTATATCTGCCTCCCCTGCAGTGCACATGGTTTTGCCCAACTGCTAACAAAATTCCTGCTGTGATCAACTTGGAATTACCCCCAAAAGGTACAATTCCCCAGACACTGTTCTTTTGGCAGTAAAATATGGTTTACTTATATAAAGTAATGAACAGCTTACTTGTATAAAATGTAGTATGTGGAAATCGTACTGTTATAATTTCCCAATTTTGGATTCAGTTTTATCATATACAGTTGGCGCTACCTGGGACAGAGTGTAAAGCATGAAAGGCTTATGCCAGGGACCCCAACAAGGAACTTTGGTGTTTGGTGGTCCCGGCACCCTGCCCAGGTTCAGAGTGTGTCAGTAAAGTAGAATAGTCATCAAGACAGAGGAGTCTATTTACTAAGCCTTGGATGGAGATAAAGCAGCTGGAGATAAAGGGGTCTATTCATGAAGCGTTGAAAAAGTGTGAAGAAGTGATCCAGTGGAGCAGTTGCCCATGGCAACCAATAAGTTGCTACGTATCATTTTATAGAATGCATTTTATAAATTTTACCTCAACACTGATTGGTTGCCATGGGTCAACTTCTCCGCTGGCTCACATCTCCACTCTTTTCACTGCTTCATATATAGGGGTAAATGTATGAAGCAGTGATAAGAGTGGAGAAGTGAGCCAGTGGAAAAGCTGCCCATGGTAACCAATCAGCTGCTCTGTATAATTTTATAGTCTGCAAACTATAAATGTTACTTCAATGCTGATTGGTTGCCAGGGGCAACTTCTCCACTGGCCCACTTCTCCACTCTTATCACTGCTTCATACATTCACCCCATAGACCCCAAAGTACCAGCCTATCAGCTCCTAACTGTTATTTTTCAAACACAGCCTGTAACCGGGCAGTTAGGAGCTGATTGGCTGGTACTTTATCACCCTCCACTTTATCTCTATCCGAGGCTTAGTAAATAGACCCCAGAGCCTGGTAAACAGAATTGGTGTGGATGTGCCAAAGAGGGTAGTTAGGGGAGTAGCCAAGGTCAGATACAGAGTCACAAAAGTACAAATTCAGCAGACAAGAAAGACCGTAAGAACGAATCAGATCAAATATAGGAACACAAGAGACTCTAATATTTGGACGTTCTCAGCAAAAGGAATGTAGACCTAATACTCTAGTAACTTGCTGCGCAGTGAAGCTGGTTTATATAGCCTGGGTCATTTGAATTCTGGTGCCAAAATTACCCCAATGACAGCAAGTATAACGTTCACAAGATGTTGTGGAGAGTAGTGGGACGCCAACAGGTTAAATGTAGCTGAGAGGAAAGCAGGGAGCTGGCAGACATCATAGGGGAAAGCCCTAATAACACACTGGGTGCAGGCACAGCATGACAAATACAAGAGTAAGGATTTACCAATTAAGCATGAAATAGTTATTGCAGTATTGTAAATTAACCATGGGTCAGTGGTGTAACTACCACCCCTGCAGCCACTGCGGAGGCTTGGAGGTGGAGGGCTGCGGGGGAGGGAAAGGGGGGGGGGGGCGTTGTTGATTCAGGCAGATTGACATGTGGACTGCTAAATGTCCCTCCCAAAATGGCCACCGCCATGGAGGAGACAGATGCTAGAGGTCATATATGACCTCTAGAATCTCACAGCCGAGAAGGGCCGGGACCCGGGAGCGCACAGTTCCAGGTAGCACTGGCAGCAGCCTTGCACCCTTAGCAATGAGCATGAAAACCCCTTGGCAACGAGCATTACACAACCAGCGTATGAAACCCCTGGCAACAAACATTACCACTTGGCAACGAGCATTGCACACCCAGTGTTTGAAAATCTGGCAAGAAGCATTACACACACAGCGCATTAAACCCCAGGCAACCAGCATTGCCACTTGGCAACGAGCATTACACACCCAGCGCATGAAACCCCTGGCAACAAGCATTACCCCTCGGCAACGAGCATGACACTCAGTGCACGAAATCCCTGGCAACAAGCATGACACCCAGCGCATGAAACCCCTGGCTACAAGCATTATCCCCTGGCAACGAGCATGGAACCAAAAGCATTAAACCCCTGGCAATGAGCAGGTCATTTAAAAGTAATTAGAAACCTTACTGTGGGGCATAATGTGTAATGAGCATTGCGGAGTGTAGCATAATGTATCACAGACATTGCATTGTGTGGCATAATGTATAATGGGCATTGCAGTGTGTGGCATAATGTGTCACAGGCATTACGGTGTGTGGTATACTGTATCACGGGCATTGCAGTATGTAGTATAATGTCTTGGGCATTGTGGTGTGTGGCATAATGTGTCACAGGCATTACGGTGTGTGGCATACTGTATCACGGGCATTGAGGTATGTAGCATAATGTCTCCAGATCGCTAGTGCTGCACTCGTGATATGTCGGTTCCCGCAGGCATGGCTGGGATCGCATACGATATATCATATGCAAAATGTACCAAATCGTATGGAATCACTCCTGGGAAGATCCCGGGAGATTTCAAGGGAAATCGCCCCGAATTCAGCCTCTAGACATATCATTCTAGGGGTGGTATTCATGTGACCGCCGGTCTGCTGACCGACAGTCACATGACCTCCTCCACCATCCCGCCGGCTCAGTATCCCGATGGTCGGCATGCCGACCAACAGGGACTATTTCCACTCGTGGGTGTCCACGACACCCATAGAGTGGGAGTAGAACCCGTGGCGACCGCAGGTCGCCACCGAGCCTGCAGCGTGGTGAGCGCAGCGACCCTGCAAGGGGCTTGCTGCACTCGCCCCTCCCCACCGGGATCCCGACTGCCGGGATCCCAGCGTCGGTAAGCTGACCGGCGGTCAGGAGACCGCCGGTCAGCCATACTACACCCCATTCTAGTGTATGGGGCCCTTAAGTTCAGACCTACTCAGAAACTGCACAAACTGTTTTTGTACTGCTCGGCTGCACAAGCGTTCGCACACTTGCAAAGCGCCGAAAATACACTCCCCCATAGGCGGCGACTATCTGATCGCAGCGCTGTAAAAAATAGCTAGCGTGCGATCAGGTCAGAATGACCCCCTTAATTCAGAGTTGATCGCAGCAGCAAATTTGTTAGCAGTTAGGCAAAACCATGTGCACTGTAGGTGGGGCAGATATAACATGTGCAGAGAGAGTTAGATTTGGGTGGGTTATTTTGTTTCTGTGCAGGGTAAATACTGTCTGCTTTATTTTTACACTGCAATTTATATTTCAGTTTGAACACACCCCACCCAAATCAAACTCTCTCTGCACATGTTATATCTGCCCTCCCCTGCGGGTGCAGTATGGCTGACCGGCGGTCTCCTGACCGCCGGTCAGCTTACCGACGCCGGGATCCCGACAGCATACCGACGCCGGGATCCCGGCGGGGAGGGGCGAGTGCAGCAAGCCCCTTGCGGGCTTGGTGGCGACCTGCGGTCGCCACGGGTTCTATTCCCACTCTATGGGTGTCGTGGACACCCACGAGTGGAAATAGTCCCTGTTGGTCGGCATGCCGACCATCGGGATACTGAGCCGGCGGGATGGTGGAGGAGGTCATGTGACTGTCGGTCAGCAGACCGGCGGTCACATGAATACCACCCCTCCCCTGCAGTACGCATGGTTTTGCCCAACTGCTAACCAATTTGCTGCTGCGATCAGGTCTGAATTAGGCCCTACATTTCCCCAACTACAAGGAAATGCTCTGCTGCGATCAACTCTGAATTACCCCCTAGGTGCGAGTTTAAAAAAAAAAATTGCTCTACATTGCACATTGTAATAGCCTGGAGCTTACAAACTCGCAGACTATTACATCGTGCGAGTTGTGGGACAAACACGCACCTTTTAATGAGCGAAAAAGTGCGCATTTGTCCCTCATAAAAAAAACTCTGACCCTATTACATCCCACCCATTGCCTCCAACTGAAAAACAAATACATGCTTACAGTTTCAATTAAACACATATAAAATGTCAGTATTTACCAAAAACTCACACATATACCAGTGTCTGGTATAAACATTCGCCGTCACTTTTGGTGGTACTCCAAACTTTTGTCAGCTGCCGTAAGTCTACCTTTGTCAGCTGACAAGCAATCATCAAGCTTTGACAAACATTCAAATCAGCTAACCCAAAATGTAAATGCAGAACAGGCTTACAGTATATTATACACGACATATGGGGTTGAGGCAATGTTAGAAATCTTTTTTAATTACACACAGGTTTTGGGAAGGCTTATTTATTAGCCTTGGATTATAAACAGCTTCTGTTCTGTGTAATGAGCTTATGACTCAGCGCACCCAGATCATACCAGAAACTCTGAGTGATCAGAGGAAATCACAGACGCTGGCAGTGATGAGATGAGCACAAAAGACCAAGGGGGATATTCAGGTTTGTTAGCAAACAAAAAAAGTTAGCAATTGGGCAAAACCATGTTGCACTGCAGGTGGGGCAGATGTAACATGTGCAGAGAGATTTAGGGGGATATCCTATTAGGCCTGGTAAAACATCGGGTGTGAAAAACGTATGTTTTTCGTAATTTTTCCCGATGTTTCACCGATTATTATTTTTTACAGGCTATCCAGATTGATCACCTGTAAAAAAAAATGCCCTTTCTCCTGAAAACACACAGGTTCTGTGAAACCTGTGTGTTTTCGGTAGAAACAACCCCGTTTTCGCACGGAAACGGGGCTGTTTCTAGGAATTTGGTTTTGCTTGCCTGAGGCAGGCAAAACAAAACCCCAGATGAGCGGGACAACCTGCAGCGTCCCATGCCCGCTGCAGCAGCAGGCTGGGACTGCAGGCATGCAAAAGCTGCCCTCGGCGCGGTGACCCTCGTGACCGCATCCCCCCTCTCCTCCGTCCCTGGCAGCGGTCACATGACAGGGGAGCGGCCATGTGACCGGGGGAGCCGGAGGAGCAGCGCTGCACCGGGCGCTGTCAGGAGCTGGCACCCAGTGCAGCATCAGGTAACCCCCAATAAGCCACCGCTCGTGCTGGCTTATCAGGGGTAATAGGATAGCCCCCGGCGGAACAATTAGCCCCGGTATCCCGGATATCCCCCTTAGATTTGGGTGGGTTATATTGTTTCTGTGCAGGGTAAATACTAGAGATGAGCGGGTTCGGTTTCTCTGAATCCGAACCCGCCGAACTTCAGCTTTTTTTACACGGGGACGAGCAGGCTCGGATCCTCCCGCCTTGCTCGGTTAACCCGAGCGCGCCCGAACGTCATCATCCCGCTGTCGGATTCTCGCGAGGCTCGGATTCTATCGCGAGACTCGGATTCTATATAAGGAGCCGCGCGTCGCCGCCATTTTTCACACGTGCATTGAGATTGATAGGGAGAGGACGTGGCTGGCGTCCTCTCCGTTTAGAGTGACTAATAGTACTAGAGAGAGAGAGACACAAATTTTGGGGAGCATAATATAGGAGGAGTACTACTTGCTGCTGATAGTGTGACCAGTGGCAGTGACCAGTGCCACCAGTTTAATGAATCCGTTCTCTGCCTGAAAAAAAACGATACAGTGTGACACAGTCACACATACCATATCTGTGCTCAGCCCAGTGTGCTGCATCATATACTGTATATCATTATCTGACTGCTGAGTGCTCACTGCTCACACAGCTTAATTGTGGGGGAGACTGGGGAGCAGTTATAGCAGGAGTACATATTTTAAGTACAGTGCACACTTTTGCTGCCAGAGTGCCACTGCCAGTGTGACTGACCAGTGACCACTGACCAGTATTGTGATTGTCTGCTGACCACCAGTATATTGTGATTGTCTGCCTGAAAAAGTTAAACACTCGTCGTGTGGTGTTTTTATAAACGCATTCTGCAGACAGTGTCCAGCAGGTCCGTCATTACATAATATATACCTGTCCGGCTGCAGTACTAGTGTGATATATATATATATATTTTAATTTTATCTCATTATCATCCAGTCTACATTAGCAGCAGACACAGTACGGTAGTCCACGGCTGTAGCTACCTCTGTGTCGGCAGTCGCTCGTCCATCCATAATTGTATACCACCTACCCGTGGGTTTTTTTTTTTTCTATCTTCTTGATACTAGTAGCTTACTTTAGGAGTCTGCAGTGCTGACAGACAGTGTCCAGCAGGTCCGTCATTACATAATATATACCTGTCCGGCTGCAGTACTAGTGTGATATATATATATATATATATATTTTAATTTTATCTCATTATCATCCAGTCTATATTAGCAGCAGACACAGTACGGTCAGAGCCGGATTAAGGGGGGGTCACAGGGGGTAAGTACCCCGGGCCCCCGATCTAAAAGGGCCCCCCGCTGCCAACCGCCGATCGGGTCTTAAACACCGATCTGCAGCGCCGCAACACCAGGCACTAGCAGCCGTCACACTGACAGCGCCGCACCTGCTACTATGTGTTGTGCTTCCGGCGACCACCCAGCTTGAAAGCCTGCGCCGGCTCTCAGTTTAACTGACTGGCCGCGCGGCTTCAAAGGAGGAGCAGGCTGGGGGGGGGACGGGGGAGGGAGGAGATGGCGGCGGCCAGCTGAGCCACTCATCGAGCCGGCATACTGTATGTGTTTTGAGGAGCAGCATGCTGCAGTCACCTGAACCTAGATAAGTAAGCAAGCGTGTTTACTGTAGTTGTTGTTTTGTTATCAATTATGTATATAGCTCTATATCTATATATATATCTATATATATATATATATATACCTGTGTGTGTGTGTGTGTGTATCTATATCTATCTATCTGCTGTATATATATATATACATACAACATGTGTGGAACCCCAGCACTCAGATGTTTCACATAAATGCCTCCGTGCCTTTCATAGTAATAAGACAACTTGCAAATGGAGGCAGCACTGAGCGGACTTCTAAATGATATTAAAAGACACTGCATCCACCATGTTTGCAGTTATTCGTTGCCAGGGGTTTCATGCTCTGAGTTCCATGCTTGTTGCCAGGGGTTTCATGCTCTGCGTTCCATGCTTGTTGCTGGGGGTTTCATGCTCTGCGTTCCATGCTCGCTGCCAGGGGTTTCATGCTCTGGGTGTCATGCTCGTTGCTTGGGGTGTAATGCTTGTTGCTAGGGGTTTCATGCGCTGGGTGTCATGATTGTTGTCAGGGGTGTAAGGCTCGTTGCCTGGGATTTCATTCTCTCTGTGTCATGCTCATTGCCAGGGGTGTGTAATGCTCGTTGCCAGGGTTTTTAATGCTTTCAGTGTAATGCCCGTTGCCCGGGGTTTCATGGTCTGGGAGTCATGCTTGTTGCCAGGGGTGTGTAATGCTCTTTGCCAGGTTATGCTTGTAACCAAGGGTGTGTAATACTCTTTGCCAGGGGTGTAATGCTCATTGGTGCCAGAACTGCTATAACCTACTCTCACTCTTCCATGCCCATAGTACTCCACAGGCCGGGTGGAGTTTCGCGAATGACGTGGTTTGTGTAGCGATGTCATAACACAACTGCATAATTTTATGAAACTGTGCCCACTGAGCGGAGTGCTAAGGGCGGGAGGAGTGAGAGCAGGTAATAACAGCCAGCAGGTGTCGCAATGGGCACCCCGTGCGATCGCACGGCTCACCCACTTGTAGAAATGGCACTGCCTCCACCAACCCTTCCTATGTCCAGCCTTCATTCTCTGTTTGACCTCTATTCCATTTCATTCCTAGAGACGTGACACAGTGATTCAATTATTATGTGTGTTTGCACGTGTGTATGATTAGTTTGTGGGGAAGTCATTAGGGCGGGCCCCCCTGTCTTAAATGCCCCGGGCCCCCCAAAGCCTTAATCCGGCTCTGAGTACGGTAGTCCACGGCTGTAGCTACCTCTGTGTCGGCAGTCGCTCGTCCATCCATAATTGTATACCACCTACCCGTGGTTTATTTTTTTTTTCTATCTTCTTGATACTAGTAGCTTACTTTAGGAGTCTGCAGTGCTGACAGACAGTGTCCAGCAGGTCCGTCATTACATAATATATACCTGTCCGGCTGCAGTACTAGTGTGATATATATATATATATTTTAATTTTATCTCATTATCATCCAGTCTATATTAGCAGCAGACACAGTACGGTAGTCCACGGCTGTAGCTACCTCTGTGTCGGCAGTCGCTCGTCCATCCATAATTGTATACCACCTACCCGTGGTTTATTTTTTTTTTCTATCTTCTTGATACTAGTAGCTTACTTTAGGAGTCTGCAGTGCTGACAGACAGTGTCCAGCAGGTCCGTCATTACATAATATATACCCTCTCCGTTTAGAGTGACTAATAGTACTAGAGAGAGAGAGACACAAATTTTGGGGAGCATAATATAGGAGGAGTACTACTTGCTGCTGATAGTGTGACCAGTGGCAGTGACCAGTGCCACCAGTTTAATGAATCCGTTCTCTGCCTGAAAAAAAACGATACACAGTGTGACACAGTCACACATACCATATCTGTGCTCAGCCCAGTGTGCTGCATCATATACTGTATATCATTATCTGACTGCTGAGTGCTCACTGCTCACACAGCTTAATTGTGGGGGAGACTGGGGAGCAGTTATAGCAGGAGTACATATTTTAAGTACAGTGCACACTTTTGCTGCCAGAGTGCCACTGCCAGTGTGACTGACCAGTGACCACTGACCACCAGTATTGTGATTGTCTGCTGACCACCAGTATATTGTGATTGTCTGCCTGAAAAAGTTAAACACTCGTCGTGTGGTGTTTTTATAAACGCATTTTGCAGACAGTGTCCAGCAGGTCCGTCATTACATAATATATACCTGTCCGGCTGCAGTACTAGTGTGATATATATATATATATATTTTAATTTTTAGTGTTCATTCTAGCACCCTGCACCTGTCACAACCCGTGCAGTTCCTCTCTCCTGCCTGAGGTGTCACTCTCTGTTCTGCTGCTCTAGCACACTCTGGTCTGTATCTTATTGCTGAGATACAGACCAAAGTGTGCTAGAAGCATCACAACAGAGAGTGACACCTCAGGCAGGAGAGAGAAACTGCATGGGTTGTGACCGGTGCAGGGTGCTAGAATGAACACTAATTTTATCTCATTATCATCCAGTCTACATTAGCAGCAGACACAGTACGGTAGTCCACGGCTGTAGCTACCTCTGTGTCGGCAGTCGCTCGTCCATCCATAATTGTATACCACCTACCCGTGGTTTATTTTTTTTTTCTATCTTCTTGATACTAGTAGCTTACTTTAGGAGTCTGCAGTGCTGACAGACAGTGTCCAGCAGGTCCGTCATTACATAATATATACCTGTCCGGCTGCAGTACTAGTGTGATATATATATATATATATATATATATTTTAATTTTATCTCATTATCATCCAGTCTATATTAGCAGCAGACACAGTACGGTAGTCCACGGCTGTAGCTACCTCTGTGTCGGCAGTCGCTCGTCCATCCATAATTGTATACCACCTACCCGTGGTTTATTTTTATTTTCTATCTTCTTGATACTAGTAGCTTACTTTAGGAGTCTGCAGTGCTGACAGACAGTGTCCAGCAGGTCCGTCATTACATAATATATACCTGTCCGGCTGCAGTACTAGTGTGATATATATATATATTTTAATTTTATCTCATTATCATCCAGTCTATATTAGCAGCAGACACAGTACGGTAGTCCACGGCTGTAGCTACCTCTGTGTCGGCAGTCGCTCGTCCATCCATAATTGTATACCACCTACCCGTGGTTTATTTTATTTTTCTATCTTCTTGATACTAGTAGCTTACTTTAGGAGTCTGCAGTGCTGACAGACAGTGTCCAGCAGGTCCGTCATTACATAATATATACCCTCTCCGTTTAGAGTGACTAATAGTACTAGAGAGAGAGAGACACAAATTTTGGGGAGCATAATATAGGAGGAGTACTACTTGCTGCTGATAGTGTGACCAGTGGCAGTGACCAGTGCCACCAGTTTAATGAATCCGTTCTCTGCCTGAAAAAAAACGATACAGTGTGACACAGTCACACATACCATATCTGTGCTCAGCCCAGTGTGCTGCATCATATACTGTATATCATTATCTGACTGCTGAGTGCTCACTGCTCACACAGCTTAATTGTGGGGGAGACTGGGGAGCAGTTATAGCAGGAGTACATATTTTAAGTACAGTGCACACTTTTGCTGCCAGAGTGCCACTGCCAGTGTGACTGACCAGTGACCACTGACCACCAGTATTGTGATTGTCTGCTGACCACCAGTATATTGTGATTGTCTGCCTGAAAAAGTTAAACACTCGTCGTGTGGTGTTTTTATAAACGCATTCTGCAGACAGTGTCCAGCAGGTCCGTCATTACATAATATATACCTGTCCGGCTGCAGTACTAGTGTGATATATATATATATATATTTTAATTTTATCTCATTATCATCCAGTCTACATTAGCAGCAGACACAGTACGGTAGTCCACGGCTGTAGCTACCTCTGTGTCGGCAGTCGCTCGTCCATCCATAATTGTATACCACCTACCCGTGGTTTATTTTTTTTTTCTATCTTCTTGATACTAGTAGCTTACTTTAGGAGTCTGCAGTGCTGACAGACAGTGTCCAGCAGGTCCGTCATTACATAATATATACCTGTCCGGCTGCAGTACTAGTGTGATATATATATATATTTTAATTTTATCTCATTATCATCCAGTCTATATTAGCAGCAGACACAGTACGGTAGTCCACGGCTGTAGCTACCTCTGTGTCGGCAGTCGCTCGTCCATCCATAATTGTATACCACCTACCCGTGGTTTATTTTTTTTCTTCTATCTTCTTGATACTAGTAGCTTACTTTAGGAGTCTGCAGTGCTGAGTCTGACAGACAGTGTCCAGCAGGTCCGTCATTACATAATATATACCTGTCCGGCTGCAGTACTAGTGTGATATATATATATATTTTAATTTTATCTCATTATCATCCAGTCTATATTAGCAGCAGACACAGTACGGTAGTCCACGGCTGTAGCTACCTCTGTGTCGGCAGTCGCTCGTCCATCCATAATTGTATACCACCTACCCGTGGTTTATTTTTTTTTTCTATCTTCTTGATACTAGTAGCTTACTTTAGGAGTCTGCAGTGCTGACAGACAGTGTCCAGCAGGTCCGTCATTACATAATATATACCTGTCCGGCTGCAGTACTAGTGTGATATATATATATATATATATATATATTTTAATTTTATCTCATTATCATCCAGTCTATATTAGCAGCAGACACAGTATGGTAGTCCACGGCTGTAGCTACCTATGTGTCGGCAGTCGCTCGTCCATCCATAATTGTATACCACCTACCCGTGGTATACAATTATGGTATACCACCTACCCGTCAGACAGTCCGTACTTATACTGGCAGGAAAAAGAGGCAATTTGGAGGCCCTTGCACAAACTGGCTTTATTCTACCTAAGTTGCCCTCCCACAAGTGTGTACTCCGAAAGAGTGTTTAGTGCCGCCGCTCACCTTGTCAGCAATCGGCGTACGAGATTACTTCCAGAAAATGTGGAGAAGATGATGTTCATTAAAATGAATTATAATCAATTCCTCCGTGGAGACATTGACCAGCAGCAATTGCCTCCACAAAGTACACAGGGAGCTGAGATGGTGGATTCCAGTGGGGACGAATTGATAATCTGTGAGGAGGGGGATGTACACGGTGATATATCGGAGGATGATGATGAGGTGGACATCTTGCCTCTGTAGAGCCAGTTTGTGCAAGGAGAGATTAATTGCTTCTTTTTGGTGGGGGTCCAAACCAACCCGTCATTTCAGTCACAGTCGTGTGGCAGACCCTGTCACTGAAATGATGGGTTGGTTAAAGTGTGCATGTCCTGTTTATACAACATAAGGTTGGGTGGGAGGGCACAAGGACAATTCCATCTTGCACCTCTTTTTTCTTTAATTTTTCTTTGCGTCATGTGCTGTTTGGGGAGTATTTTTTGGAAGGGCCATCCTGCGTGACACTGCAGTGCCACTCCTAGATGGGCCAGGTGTTTGTGTCAGCCACTAGGGTCGCTTATCTTACTCACACAGCTACCTCATTGCGCCTCTTTTTTTCTTTGCGTCATGTGCTGTTTGGGGAGTGTTTTTTGGAAGGGCCATCCTGCGTGACACTGCAGTGCCACTCCTAGATGGGCCAGGTGTTTGTGTCGGCCACTTGGGTCGCTTATCTTAGTCACACAGCTACCTCATTGCGCCTCTTTTTTTCTTTGCGTCATGTGCTGATTGGGGAGTGTTTTTTGGAAGGGCCATCCTGCGTGACACTGCAGTGCCACTCCTAGATGGGCCAGGTGTTTGTGTCGGCCACTAGGGTCGCTTATCTTACTCACACAGCTACCTCATTGCGCCTCTTTTTTTCTTTGCGTCATGTGCTGTTTGGGGAGTGTTTTTTGGAAGGGCCATCCTGCGTGACACTGCAGTGCCACTCTTAGATGGGCCAGGTGTTTGTGTCGGCCACTAGGGTCGCTTATCTTACTCACACAGCTACCTCATTGCGCCTCTTTTTTTCTTTGCGTCATGTGCTGTTTGGGGAGTGTTTTTTGGAAGGGCCATCCTGCGTGACACTGCAGTGCCACTCCTAGATGGCCAAGGTGTTTGTGTCGGCCACTATGGTCGCTTATCTTACTCACACAGCTACCTCATTGCGCCTCTTTTTTTCTTTGCGTCATGTGCTGTTTGGGGAGTGTTTTTTGGAAGGGCCATCCTGCGTGACACTCCTAGATGGGCCAGGTGTTTGTGTCGGCCACTAGGGTCGCTTAGCTTAGTCATCCAGCGACCTCGGTGCAAATTTTAGGACTAAAAATAATATTGTGAGGTGTGAGGTGTTCAGAATAGACTGAAAATGAGTGGAAATTATGGTTTTTGAGGTTAATAATACTTTGGGATCAAAATGACCCCCAAATTCTATGATTTAAGCTGTTTTTTAGTGTTTTTTGAAAAAAACACCCGAATCCAAAACACACCCGAATCCGACAAAAAAAATTCGGTGAGGTTTTGCCAAAACGCGGTCGAACCCAAAACACGGCCGCGGAACCGAACCCAAAACCAAAACACAAAACCAGAAAAATTTCAAGTGCACATCTCTAGTAAATACTGGCTGCTTAATTTTTACACTGCAATTTAGATTTCAGTTTGAAAACACCCCACCCAAATCTAATGCTCCCTGCACATGTTATATCTGTCCCCCACCCCCACCCCTGCAGTGCACATGGTTTTGCCCAGTTGTTCGTTTTTTTTATTTGCTAACACACCTGAATAAGGCCCCAAATGCCTAATCCATACCCGAAACACATAAACTGCTTGGTGTACACCTAGAGCAGAGGTTACCAACCACGGTCCTCAAGACACAATAGCAGTCCTGGTTTTAAGGATGTCCCTACTTTAGAACAGGTTACTTAATTAGTACTTCAGTTAATTTGATTTAACCATCTGTGCTCAAGCATGGATATCATTAAAACCTGGACTGTTAGGCTAGGGCCACAACATAACGGCCAAGCGGGTCCCATTCAGCGGGACCCGCTTGGCCGCAAGGAGACTGCACATGGGTGCCTATGCAGATGCCCACACATGTGCAGCAGTCCCGCCGCCGCCGGATCCAACATCGGCATGCTGCGGTTGGGCCGGATGACAGGATTTCAATGAGAACACATACATTGCTGTGCCGCACTGTGTTCCATTGAAATCCCGTGTGTCACTGGCCGGATCCTGCTCTGCGGCATCCTGCAGAACAGGATCCATGTGCACACCAAACCTACCTCCCGGCTATGTGTGGCCCTAGCCTTAGGGTGCCTTGAGAACCGAGGTTCAGAATCACTTGCTTAGAACCTTTCAGTATAGTGACATTTATTACAAGTTACTATAAGAAAACTGATTTTTGATTCAGGGGTTAATTTTATTTTATGCAAAAAAGATGCCTGATGCTAACAGAGTCACATGGGACCTGGGGCACTGAGAGAGGCTGATTGGCAGGAGTACAGCAAAAATCTATGGGGACACATCTGCACAACATGATAAAGGACAATGGGGCATGTATTAACCTGGAGAAGGCATAAGAAAGTGATAAACCAGTGATAAGTGCAAGGTGATAACTGCACCAGCCAATCAGCTCCTAACTTAATTTACATATTGGAACTGATTGGTGTCAGGAATCGACTCACCAAGCTGACATCTGTCCGCCGCTGCGGACTCCGTCCTGGGTCCCTGCGTTCATCTGTCATCCGCGTCTCTGCCATCAGACGCCATCCTGGGCCTGGGAGCGCTCCTGTGATAGCGGGCGTGTAGCACGCCGCGTTCCCGCTAGGCCGCGGCATGGGCGCCGCCATGACAGCCTCCAGCAGTCAGCATACGGCGGCCAATCCGGTGCTTGGCCGCACCCACTTTTCCTCACTCCACCAATGACTGTTTAACAAGGGGTATATATGAGGCTGCAGGATCAGTCTGCAGGCATCCTGAACTTTGTGTCACTCCTGCGACTCATGTGTAAGGATCTGGTTCCTGTTTCCTCCGTGTACCTGGATACCTACCTGCTGTTCCGTGTTCCTGGCTTTCTACCTGAGACTCTGTACTCCTGGTTACTTCTCACAGCTCCGTGGAACTACAAGCCCCAGCAATACCTGCTTCCATCTACAGGCTTCACACTCACCACCATCTCTGTGTGCTTCAGCCTAGCAGTAGAGACTGACTCCAGGTGTGTTCCATCTCTCCACCTGTGATACAGCTTGCTTGCTGCCAGTGCCTCATCACCTGCACTGTGAGTCAGACTCCTGCCTCTGCTACCAGGTTTGCCATACAACACCATCTCTGCTGGTTCCATGTTTTAATCTGCTCTGGTTCCCATACCAGAATATTCTCTGCCAAGTTATCACTCATCTGTTATCATCACTACCGGTTATCATTTCATCAGTCACCATTCATTCTGTTACCATAGACTTTCAGCTGCCACGCTGTACAATTGACATTTGCATTTCCTACTGTTATTTTCTGCTGCCGTTTTGTGAACCATCTGTTTAATAAATATCATTGCGCTCATGCGCAGAAACATAATCCAGCCTCCTCGTTTTCTCCCATCCACCTCCACTGACCCACTAGCGCCCCCTCCGGGGACACAGACAAAACCAAGTCTGACAGTAAGTTCAGGATCGATGGACTCGGATGGTGGACGGAGTGTGGGGTCAGAGGCCTTGCAAAATCTGGTCTCCCGTCTGGATGGTCAAGAGGCTGCGCAGCAGCAGATGTTCCAGTTCCTGCAAGGGATGTCCTCCCGGATAGATACACTACAGCAATCCCTGCCTAGTGTACACACTTCTACAGTTCCTGTTACTCCAGCACCTGCCAGTACTGTGAGTTCCTCTATGCCGGCTGCATCAGCTCCAGTGTCACGTCTGCACCTGCCCGTGCCAAGCAAGTATGATGGCAGCCCAAAGTTATGTCGCGGGTTTCTCAACCAATGTGAAATCCAGTTTGAATTGTTGTCACATAATTTCCCCACGTCAAGATCCAAGGTTGCCTACATCATCTCTCTACTTTCTGGA
The DNA here is from genome assembly GCF_028390025.1 of Pseudophryne corroboree. Classification (NCBI taxonomy): domain Eukaryota; kingdom Metazoa; phylum Chordata; class Amphibia; order Anura; family Myobatrachidae; genus Pseudophryne; species Pseudophryne corroboree. The sequence continues at coordinate 839,146,078 of NC_086447.1, read as the reverse complement.
TCTGCTTTGAGTTGGGTGTCTCCTCTGTGGGAACGTGCCGACCCTCTGATTAACAACTATACAGAATTCGTGTCAACCTTCAGACGGATCTTTGACGAGCCTGGTCGTGCAACATCAGCTTCTGCAGACCTAATCCAACTTCGTCAAGGTACCCGTAGTATGGGACAATATGTCATCCAGTTCCAGACGTTGGCCGCAGAGATTCAGTGGAACAATCAAGCCCTGGTAGCAGCTTTCTGGCATGGACTCTCTGATCGGATCAAGGACGAACTGGCAACCCGCGATCTTCCTGTACAATTGTCTGATTTAATTTCCCTGTGCATCAAGTTGGACTCTCGCATCCGCGAACGCAACAATGAACGTGCTCGGAGTGAGCCACGCAGATCAAGGATGATACCTTCCGTACAGTTCCAGTCTCCACCTTCTGATGAGCCTATGCAAATAAATAGGTCCCGCCTAACTCCTGAGGAGCGGTCAAGAAGACTTCGTGAGAGACTTTGTCTTTATTGTGCGGCTGCAGGTCACCAGATTAATTCCTGCACAGTGCGTTCGGGAAACGCCAGATCCTGACTTGTAAAGGAGGAGTCAAGTTGGGATCTTCTAGACAAGCTCCTTCTAATCAAGACCTTATCCTTCCTGTGACTTTAGAGACTTCAGTTGGGCTTCAGTCTGCATCAGCATTAGTGGACTGTGGAGCCGCAGGAAATTTCATCACCCAAGCTGCGGTAAATAAATTTTGCTTGCCTGTATGTGAACTTTCTTACCCAGTCTACATTACCGCCGTGGATGGTAGCCGAATCTCCAAGGGGAATATTTCTCACCAAACTGCACCAGTGGTTTTGGGAGTTGGGTTCCTACACTCAGAATTAATAAAGTTCTTAGTCATTCCTCAAGCCACCCAGGAGATCGTTTTGGGCATGCCCTGGCTCCAGCTACACAATCCACAGTTTGACTGGTCAACGTTACAACTTACTTCATGGGGTTCACATTGCCATCAGTCCTGTTTAGCCCAAGTTTGTCCAATTAAGTCTACTGAAGTAAAAACCCAGTCAAGTCTTCCTGCGGCTTATCAAGATTTCTCTGATGTCTTCAGTGAAAAGGCCGCGGATGTCCTGCCGCCCCATAGAGAATGGGATTGTCCCATCGATCTCCTTCCTGGCAAGAAGCCACCTAGGGGGCGTACCTACCCGTTATCTGTTCCCGAAACTGAAGCGATGAGCGACTACATCCGGGAGAATTTACAGAAGGGATTCATCCGTCCTTCATCATCACCCGCTGGTGCAGGCTTCTTCTTTGTTAAAAAGAAGGATGGAGGACTGCGTCCATGCATTGACTACCGGGGTCTCAATGACATTACCATTAAAAATAGTTATCCATTACCACTCATTACCGAATTATTTGACAGAGTTAAAGGAGCCCGCATCTTCACCAAGCTAGATCTCCGCGGTGCCTACAACCTCATCAGAATCCGGAGTGGTGACGAATGGAAGACAGCTTTTAACACTCGAGATGGTCATTACGAGTACCTGGTAATGCCATTCGGGTTGAGTAATGCCCCAGCAGTGTTCCAACACTTTGTGAACGAAATCTTCCGTGACGTTCTGTATAAATACCTCGTTGTTTATCTGGATGATATCCTCATCTTCTCTCAAGATCTTCCCTCTCATCGTCTACAAGTCCGTGAAGTCCTCCAACGTCTTCGTGAGAACCGGCTCTACGGTAAACTATCCAAGTGTACCTTTGAAGTTTCCTCTATACCCTTCCTGGGTTATATAATTTCCGGATCGGATCTCCAGATGGACCCGACAAAGTTGGAAGCCATTGCCAATTGGTCCATTCCAAATTCTCTCAAGTCTATTCAGCGGTTCCTGGGATTTGCCAACTACTATAGGAAATTTATTCGGGGATTCTCCACTCTCATCGCTCCTATTACCAACTTAACTCGGAAAGGGGCAGACCATTCCAACTGGTCAGAAGAGGCTTTAGCGGCCTTCCAGAAGATCAAGCTGGCCTTTATGTCTGCTCCAGTTCTGTCCCAGCCAGATGTAAACAGACCGTTCGAGTTGGAGGTGGATGCCTCTACAGTTGGAGTTGGAGCTGTTCTCTCCCAGAAGGGAACCGATGGGAAAATCCACCCCTGTGGATTTTATTCTCGTAAATTCCTCCCTGCAGAAGCTAACTACTCCGTTGGAGATCAAGAACTACTGGCGATTAAGCTGGCCCTCGAGGAATGGAGGTATCTCCTGGAAGGGGCCAAACATCCGTTCAACATCTACACGGATCAAAAAAATCTGCTATATTTAAAGGCAGCCCAGTGCCTTAATCCTCGCCAGTCCAGGTGGGCTATGTTTTTCTCACGTTTTAACTTTAAGCTTCATTTCCGCCCAGGTTCGCAGAATGTTAAAGCTGACGCCTTATCCCGATCTATGGAATCCGAAGAGGAAACGCCTGACTCAGTTCCACATTCCATCCTGAGTCCAGTGGTATTTGCTGCATCTCAAGTCTCCCCAGCTCCTCCTCCTGGTAAGACTTTTGTTTCCCCAGAACTCCGTCCCAAGTTGCTGTCTTGGGCCCATCAATCCAAGTTCACTGGTCATCCCGGTGTCCTGAAAACCTTCAAGTTCCTCTCTGAGACATACTGGTGGCCAAAGATGAAAGCTGACATCAAGGATTTCGTAGCATCCTGTCCTAAGTGTGTGCAGCACAAGACTCCTCGTCAGTCTCCAGCAGGTCAGTTACAACCATTGTCTATTCCTAGTCGCCCTTGGTCACACCTGTCCATGGACTTTATCTCCGACCTTCCTCCTTCTCAAGGATACAATACCATCTGGGTTGTAGTGGACAGATTTACCAAGATGGCCCATTTTGTTCCTCTCCAGGGTCTCCCTTCTGCCCCAAAACTCGCCCAAATCTTCCTACGGGAGATTTTCCGCTTACATGGTCTACCCTCAGAAATAATATCCGACCGAGGTGTACAGTTTGTAGCGAGGTTTTGGAGGGCTCTCTGTTCTGCCATGCAGGTTAAACTGAAGTTCTCGTCATCTTACCACCCTCAGACGAATGGGCAGACAGAGAGGGTAAATCAAGATCTAGAGACATTTTTAAGATTGTATGTTTCATCTTCTCAGGATGACTGGTTTGATCTGCTCCCATGGGCCGAGTTTGCCCACAACTTCCGCTACCACACTGCTACTGAGACAACTCCATTCTTTGCAGTATATGGGCAACATCCTCGTGTTCCAGACTTCCAAGAACTCCCTCACATGGATGTTCCTGCTGCCACTACTGCCCTGAGTCCGTTTTCTTCAATCTGGAGGAAGATTCACATTTCTCTCAAAAAGGCCTCCAGCCGGTATAAATACTTTGCTGATCGCAAAAGACGCGCAGTTCCTAGCCTGAAACCTGGGGACAAGGTTTGGCTGTCTACCCGGAACCTCCGTCTTAGGGTCCCGTCTATGAAATTTGCACCACGTTTCATTGGCCCCTTCCCTGTCGAAAGAGTCATCAACCCTGTGGCCTACAAGCTGAAGTTACCACCTTCTCTGCGAATACCTAATGCTTTTCATGTTTCTCTCCTCAGACCTTTAGTCCTGAATCATTTCCAAAGAGCTCTTCCAGTTGGCCCCAAAGTTCGAACTCAGCGGGGCGTGGAGTTCGAGATTGGCAAGATTCTGGATTCCCGTTGCCGGTATGGACGTCTTCAATACCTTGTCGATTGGTCCGGTTATGGCCCAGAGGAGAGAAGTTGGGTAAATTCGTTGGATGTCCATGCTCCAAGGTTGGTCCGTGTCTTCCATAACACTCATCCTTCCAAGCCACGTGGGTGTTCGGTGCCCACCCTTAAAGGGGGGGGTACTGTCGGGAATCGACTCACCAAGCTGACATCTGTCCGCCGCTGCGGACTCCGTCCTGGGTCCCTGCGTTCATCTGTCATCCGCGTCTCTGCCATCAGACGCCATCCTGGGCCTGGGAGCGCTCCTGTGATAGCGGGCGTGTAGCACGCCGCGTTCCCGCTAGGCCGCGGCATGGGCGCCGCCATGACAGCCTCCAGCAGTCAGCATACGGCGGCCAATCCGGTGCTTGGCCGCACCCACTTTTCCTCACTCCACCAATGACTGTTTAACAAGGGGTATATATGAGGCTGCAGGATCAGTCTGCAGGCATCCTGAACTTTGTGTCACTCCTGCGACTCATGTGTAAGGATCTGGTTCCTGTTTCCTCCGTGTACCTGGATACCTACCTGCTGTTCCGTGTTCCTGGCTTTCTACCTGAGACTCTGTACTCCTGGTTACTTCTCACAGCTCCGTGGAACTACAAGCCCCAGCAATACCTGCTTCCATCTACAGGCTTCACACTCACCACCATCTCTGTGTGCTTCAGCCTAGCAGTAGAGACTGACTCCAGGTGTGTTCCATCTCTCCACCTGTGATACAGCTTGCTTGCTGCCAGTGCCTCATCACCTGCACTGTGAGTCAGACTCCTGCCTCTGCTACCAGGTTTGCCATACAACACCATCTCTGCTGGTTCCATGTTTTAATCTGCTCTGGTTCCCATACCAGAATATTCTCTGCCAAGTTATCACTCATCTGTTATCATCACTACCGGTTATCATTTCATCAGTCACCATTCATTCTGTTACCATAGACTTTCAGCTGCCACGCTGTACAATTGACATTTGCATTTCCTACTGTTATTTTCTGCTGCCGTTTTGTGAACCATCTGTTTAATAAATATCATTGCGCTCATGCGCAGAAACATAATCCAGCCTCCTCGTTTTCTCCCATCCACCTCCACTGACCCACTAGCGCCCCCTCCGGGGACACAGACAAAACCAAGTCTGACAATTGGCTGGTGCCTTTATCACCTTGCACCAGGTTAATACATCTGCCCCAGTGTATCAGAAGACTTTGAAAATGTTACCTATGTCAGCAAAACAACGTTACACAAGATCCAGATGACCTCACTAACAGGAAGTGTTGGCGGGAGGTCTAGTAAGTTTCGGCCGTTGTAGAAGAAACCAAAAGTCACACCAACAAGAAAGTAACACAATCTTATTCTTAGCTGTTCACATTTTCAGCAGTATTTTATTAACGCATCTCTTTGAAAAGTGGGAGACTGTTAAATTATTAATATTTAATCAGGATAGTCAATAAGTAGGGAAGAGTAATAGTGAGGCACAAAACATGTGAGTAAGAGGAAAGTGTAGAAACAGTGTTCTCCAATAAGGCAAAGCGTACCTCATGCAGGTTGGATCGCAAATCACGATCCTACCGCAATAATTACAATGACGATGCAGCCGCCCCGATCAAAAGATGGCGTCGGACCTCCTGCCGTCGCAGCCAGGCTGCGCTAGCAGGAGCCTTCCATAAGTACTGCAACCGCGCACTGATTGCAATTAGTGCGGGTCGCAGATGGGGAGCAGCGGTTAGTATGCCCTGCAATTGGTTGCCCACAGCATGTAAGTCAAAGGATTTCAAATTCTCCTTACTGAACAGGGTCCAAGAGGTAAATTTACTAAGATGGGAGATCTATTTAAGATGGGATGTTGCCCATTGCAACCAATCAGATTCTACTTCTCATTTATCTAGCACCCTCTAGAAGATGATACCTGGAATCTGATTGGTTGCTATGGGCAACATCTCATCTTAAATAGAACTCCCATTTTAGCAAAGTTTCCCCCAAGTGTCCACAGAGTTGTTACAGGCTGGTGGTTGGAACAATTTTGGGGTAGGGAAGGGTATATACTTTTCTCTTACGTCCTAGAGGATGCTGGGGACTCCGTAAGGACCATGGGGTATAGACGGGCTCCGCAGGAGACATGGGCACTCTAAAGACTTTAGATGGGTGTGCACTGGCTCCTCCCTCTATGCCCCTCCTCCAGACCTCAGTTAGATCCTGTGCCTAGAGGAGACTGGATGCACTGCAGGGGAGCTCTACTGAGTTTCTCTGAAAAAGACTTTTGTTAGGTTTTTTATTTTCAGGGAGCACTGCTGGCAACAGGCTCCCTGCATCGTGGGACTGAGGGGAGAGAAGCAGACCTACTTAAATTTTAGGCTCTGCTTCTTAGGCTACTGGACACCATTAGCTCCAGAGGGTTGGAACGCAGGTCTCATCCTCGCTGTTCGTCCCGGAGCCGCGCCGCCGTTCTCCTCACAGAGCCGGAAGATAGAAGCTGGGTGAGTATAAGAAGAAAGAAGACTTCAAAGGCGGCAGAAGACTTCAGATCTTCACTGAGGTACCGCGCAGCGGTAACGCTGCGCGCCATTGCTCCCACATTCACACACACTGACGGCACTGTATGGGTGCAGGGCACAGGGGGGGCGCCCTGGGCAGCAATTATAAACCTCAAGGGACACTGGCTGACATATATATACTGCGGAGGCAGTATATTAAATAAACCCCCGCCAGTATAAAGAATTTAAGCGCGACCGATGCCCGCCGTTGAGGGGGCCGAGCTTGATCCTCCAGCACTAACCAGCGCCATTTTCTCCACAGCACGCTGCAGAGAAGCTGCTCCCCGGACTCTCCCCTGCTGAACACAAGTACAGAGGGCAAAAAAGAGGGGGGGCACATTTATTTGGCGCAGTGAGTGTATTATTGATATATAAAAGCGCTGTACAGGCTGGGATTTTGTCTCAGTGTCCAGTGGCGCTGGGTGTGTGCTGGCATACTCTCTCTCTGTCTCTCCAAAGGGCCTTATTGGGGGATTGTCTCCATATATATATATATCCCAGTGTGTGTGGGGGTGTCGGTACGTGTGTGTCGGCATGTCTGAAGCGGAAGCCTCGTCTAAGGAGGAGGTAGAGCAGATGATTGTGGTGTTTCCGTCGGCACAGTCGACACCTGATTGGATGGATATGTGGAATGTTTTAAATGCAAATGTGTCTTTATTACATGAAAGATTTGACAAAGCAGAGTCCAGAGAAAAAGCAGGGAGTCAATCCATGGCTTTGACTGTGTCACAAGGCCCTTCACGGTCTCATAAACTTCCCCTGTCCCAGGTAGCAGACACTGATACCGACACGGATTCTGACTCCAGTGTCGACTACGATGATGCGAGGTTACACCCAAGGGTGGCCAAAAGTATTCATTATATGATTATTGCAATAAAAGATGTTTTGCATATCACAGAGGACCCCTCGGTGCTTGACACGAGGGTATGCATGTTTAAGGAGAAGAAACCTGAGGTAACCTTTCCCCCATCTCATGAGCTGAACGCTTTATTTGAAAAAGCTTGGGAAACTCTGGACAAGAAACTGCAGATTCCCAAGAGAATTCTTATGGCGTATCCTTTCCCCGCACAGGACAGGTTACGGTGGGAATCCTCGCCCAGGGTGGACAGGGCTTTGACGCACTTGTCCAAAAAGGTGGCGCTACCGTCTCCAGACACGGCAGTCCTCAAGGATCCTGCTGATCGCAGACAGGAGACTACCTTAAAATCAATTTATAAACATATGGGTGCCTTGCTCAGGCCGGCAGTAGCGTCGGCATGGGTATTTAGCGCAATAGCAGCTTGGGCAGATAACTTGTCATCTGACATTGACACCCTAGATAAGGATAGCATTTTATTGACCTTGGGTCATATTAAAGACGCAGCGTTATATATGAGAGACGCTGCGAGAGACGTTGGGCTGTTGGGTTCAAGAGCCAATGCTATGGCAATTTCTGCTAGGCGAGCCCTGTGGACCCGCCAATGGACGGGTGATGCCGATTCAAAGAGACATATGGAAACTTTGCCTTACAAGGGTGAGGTTTTATTTGGGCAGGGCCTCGCGGACCTGGTTTCCACAGCTACCGCGGGTAAATCTTTTTTGCCTTATGTTTCCCCACAGCAAAAGTAAATACCTCAATATCAGATGCAGTCCTTTCGGTCGCATAAGTCCAGAAGAGGTCGGGGCTCGTCCTTCCTCGCCAGAGGTAAGGATAGAGGGAAAAGAATGCCTGCTACGGCTAGTTCCCAGGAACAGAAGTCCTCCCCGGCTTCTACAAAATCCACTGCATGACGCTGGGGCTCCACTGCGGGAGTCCGCGCCGGTGGGGGCACATCTTCGACTCTTCAGCCAGGTCTGGGTTCTGTCAGATTTGGATCCTTGGGCGATAGAAATTGTTTCCCAAGGCTACAAACTGGAATTTGAAGGAGTGCCTCCTCGCCGATTTTTCAAGTCGGCTTTACCAGCTTCTTCCCCAGAGAGGGAAATAGTTTTAGCTGCAATACAAAAGCTGTGTCGACAGCAGGTGATTATCAAGGTTCCCCTAATACAACAGGGGAAAGGATACTATTCAACCCTATTTGTGGTCCCGAAACCGGATGGCTCGGTCAGACCCATTCTGAATCTAAAATCCCTAAACCTGTATCTAAAGAGGTTCAAATTCAAGATGGAATCTCTCATGGGCAGTGATCTCCAGCCTGGAAGGGGGGGATTTTATGGTATCACTAGACATAAAGGATGCATACCTTCATGTCCCCATTTATCCTCCTCATCAGGCGTACCTGAGATTCGCTGTACAGGACTGTCATTACCAGTTTCAGACGTTGCCGTTTGGGCTGTCCACGGCCCCGAGGATTTTCACCAAGGTAATGGTGGAAATGATGGTGCTCCTACGCAGGCAAGGAGTCACAATTATCCCATACTTGGACGATCTCCTGATAAAAGCGAGATCGAGAGATCAGTTGCTGAAAAGCGTGTCACTCTCCCTGAGAGTGCTTCAGCAACATGGTTGGATCCTAAATCTGCCAAAGTCGCAGTTGATTCCAACGACTCGGCTATCATTTTTATGCATGAGTCTGGACATGGAAAAGAAGAGGGTTTTTCTCAACGGAAAAAGCCCAGGAACTCCAGAGCATGGTCAGAGACCTGTTAAAGCCAAAAAGTGTGTCAGTTCATCAGTGCACTCGAGTACTGGGGAAGATGGTGGCGGCCTACGAGGCCATCCCATCTACAAATACATCAGAAAATAAGCCTGTCCCCCAGGGCCAGTGTGTCTCTCCTGTGGTGGCTGCAGAGTGCTCACCTTCTAGAGGGTCGCAGGTTCGGCATTCAAGACTGGGTTCTGGTAACCACGGACGCGAGCCTCCGAGGATGGGGAGCAGTCACACAAGGAAGAAATTTTCAGGGATTGTGGTCAAGTCAGGAGGCTTGTCTACACATCAACGTGCTGGAATTAAGGGCCATATACAACGGCCTACGACAAGCGGAGACTCTTCTTCGTGACCTACCTGTTCTGATTCAATCGGACAATGTCACAGCAGTGGCTCATGTAAACCGCCAAGGCGGGACAAGGAGCAGAGTGGCAATGGCGGAAGCCACCAGGATTCTTCGCTGGGCGGAAAATCACGTAAGCGCGTTGTCAGCAGTTTTCATTCCGGGAGTGGACAACTGGGAAGCAGACTTCCTCAGCAGACATGATCTCCATCCAGGAGAGTGGGGTCTTCATCAAGAAGTTTTTAGAGAGATAACAAGTCGTTGGGGGCTTCCTCAAATAGACATGATGGCGTCACGCCTCAACAAGAAACTTCGGAGGTATTGTTCCAGGTCAAGGGACCCTCAGGCAGTAGCGGTAGACGCCCTTGTGACACCGTGGGTGTTTCCGTCGGTCTATGTATTCCCTCCTCTTCCACTCATCTCAAAAATACTGAGAATCATAAGACGAAAAAGAGTCCAGACAATACTCATTGTTCCGGATTGGCCTCGAAGGGCCTGGTATTCAGATCTTCAGGAAATGCTCACAGAAGATCCGTTGCCTCTTCCTCCCAGGGAGGATTTGTTGCAGCAGGGGCCCTGCGTGTTCCAAGACTTACCGCGGTTACGTTTGACGGCATGGCGGTTGAATGCCAAATCCTAGCTAGGAAAGGTATTCCGGGGGAAGTCATCCCTACTCTGATAAAAGCTAGGAAGGAGGTGACGGCGAAACATTATCACCGTATCTGGAGGAAATATGTATCTTGGTGTGAAACCAAGAATGCTCCTACGGAAGATTTCCACCTGGGCCGTTTTCTCCACTTTCTGCAGACAGGAGTGGATATGCCTAAAGTTAGGCTCCATTAAGGTGCAGATTTCGGCCCTGTCAATATTCTTTCAGAAGGAATTGGCTTCTCTCCCAGAAGTCCAGACTTTTGTAAAGAGAGTGCTGCACATCCAGCCTCCTTTTGTGCCCCCAGTGGCGCCATGGGACCTTAACGTGGTGTTACAGTTCCTTAAGTCACACTAGTTTGAACCTCTTCAAACAGTTGAGTTAAAATTTCTCACTTGGAAAGTGGTCATGTTGAAAGCCTTGGCATCTGCGAGGCGGGTGTCCGAATTGGCGGCTTTGTCTCACAAAAGCCCCTATCTGATTTTCCATGTGGATAGAGCAGAGTTGAGGACTCGTCCTCAATTTCTGCCTAAGGTGGTTTCATCGTTTCATATGAACCAATCTATTGTGGTGCCTGTGGCTACGGGTGACTTGGAGGATTCCAAGTCTCTTGATGTAGTCAGGGCCTTAAAAGTTTATGTAGCCAGGACGGCTCGGGTTAGGAAAACAGAGGCACTGTTTGTCCTGTATGCAGCCAACAAGGTTGGCGCTCCTGCTTCTAAGCAGACTATTGCCCGCTGGATCTGTAACACGATTCAGCAGGCTCATTCTACGGCTGGATTGCCGTTACCAAATACGGTAAAGGCCCATTCCACTAGGAAGGTGGGCTCTTCTTGGGCGGCTGCCCGAGGTGTCTCGGCATTACAACTTTGCCGAGCAGCTACTTGGTCGGGTTCAAACACTTTTGCTAAATTCTATAAGTTTGATACCTTGGCTGAGGAGGACCTCATGTTTGCTCAATCGGTGCTGTAGAGTCATCCGCACTCTCCCACCCGGTCTGGAGCTTTGGTATAATCCCCATGGTCCTTACGGAGTCCTCAGCATCCTCTAGGACGTAAGAGAAAATAAGATTTTAAACCTACCGGTAAATCTTTTTCTCCTAGTCCGTAGAGGATGCTGGGCGCCCGTCCCAGTGCGGACTAAATTCTGCAAGGCTTGTATATAGTTATTGATTACATAAGGGTTATGTTACAGTTTTGATCAGTCTCTGGCTGATGCTGTTTTGTTTCATACTGTTAACTGGTTCGTATATTCCATGTTGTACGGTGTGGATGGTGTGGGCTGGTATGTATCTTGCCCTTAGATTAACAAAAATCCTTTCCTCGTACTGTCCGTCTCCTCTGGGCACAGTTCTTTAACTGAGGTCTGGAGGAGGGGCATAGAGGGAGGAGCCAGTGCACACCCATCTGAAGTCTTTAGAGTGCCCATGTCTCCTGCGGAGCCCGTCTATACCCCATGGTCCTTACGGAGTCCCCAGCATCCTCTACGGACTAGGAGAAAAAGATTTAGCGGTAGGTTTAAAATCTTATTTTTTTTCATTTAATTATTTCTTTCTTTCTTTTGCTACACTTAAAAAATTAATCATCATCAAAGTAATCATGATGAATTGTATCCCTTATGTGCAGCTGCATAAAGATATGTCTGAAACATACTGTATACTCATCACGTGTTTTACACATTATGGTACATGCTGTATCTGCAGGACTGTCCTATTTAAAGTGCATTCAGTTTTATCATTCACTTCACACATGAGCCCAGGTAACATCACCCTACAGACTAAAGCCTCTTTATGCATTTACTGATTGATTCAGTCTGTGATGCACTTTGAAAGTTTTATGGAGATGACTAATTAATATGGTTGTAATAATTTTGACTTAATTTGAATCAAGCACTTAAATCCCTCTAAAGATCTGCCAAAAGCATTTGGATCATCTCAATTAGACTACTGTAATGCCCTCTACCTTGGTGTCCCAGCAAAAGAATTGCACCGCTTACAGCTGGTGCAAAACGCAGCTGCCCGGCTGTTTACCAACCAGCCCCGTTCCACCCACATAACACCCATTTTCTACGCCCTCCAATGACTACCTGTAAAATGGCAAATTGTTTTCAAGATTGGCTTTCAAGGTCCTAGGTACCTGAAGCAGATTCTGATTCTATACTGCCCTGCTCAATTACTGCGATCTGTAGATGAAGGACTCCTAGAATCTCCCAGTATTCATCTGGAGGGGGGTCGAGCTTTTAGCCATGCGCCTCCGACTCTATGGAACTCCCTGTCCCGCACAGTGCGAGAGGCCCCCACTCTAGGATTATTCAAAAACAGATTCAAGACTTTCCTGTTTACTCAGCATTTCCGTAATGTCCCTCTAGTTAGTGTCTCTATGCTCTCTGTATTTAATAAAAAGATTTTCTGTACTGTATTATGTTCAGTCTATCTGTTAAGCGCCTTGAGATTTATTGGAGAAAGAGTGCTGTATAAATAAAATTATTATGATCTATATATTAATAGCAGAACAGCAACAATAAGTTTGGTAACTGCTCTTATCCAATTAGTAATGTCATAGATATCGTTAACGACCAAATGACCTAATAATGGGGGTCATTCCGAGTTGTTCGCTCTGTATTTTTTTTCGCATCGCAGCGATTTTCCGCTTAGTGCGCATGCGCAATGTCCGCAGTGCGACTGCGCCAAGTAAATTTGCTATGCAGTTAGGAATTTTACTCACGGCTTTTTCATCGTTCTGGTGATCGTAGTGTGATTGGCAGGAAGTGGGTGTTACTGGGCGGAAACTGGCCGTTTTATGGGTGTGTGCGAAAAAACGCTACAGTTTCTGGGAAAAACGCGGGAGTGGCTGGAGAAACGGAGGAGTGTCTGGGCGAATGCTGGGTGTGTTTGTGACGTCAAACCAGGAACGACAAGCACTGAACTGATCGCAGATGCCGAGTAAGTCTGGAGCTAGACTAGACAAAGGGCGATCGGGCACTGGTAAAGTAATACTGTTTTAATAATGTAGAACCAACATTTGGACAATAAAGCACTCCAAAATAGGAAAAAAGAAGAGAAGACTATGTCTTTTACTTCGATGAATAACGTTGTCCTGCTTGGTGGTGCGCCCAGAGCCAGAGAGTACATGTACTAGAAGGAAGGGAGAGAAAGAAGGCTCTTGTGTGGGCGCACTCTTGAAAGGAAAGGAAAATGCCTATGACATATAGAGAGAAATACTTAAAACATAACTTTTAATGTTTGTAATAAAAATACCCCTATAAATGATCCATATCAAAGAAAAAATGTGATGATTAGAATTAATAAAATGTTCTGGTCTGTTTAATCACACTTGGTAATTGGAATGGTTGTAGACATTGATTGGTCTTACCTCCAATTCCCCTGACCAGCACAGAATATCTGTGTTAATAGAACCAGGGAGTGATCATAAGAGTTATTAAATAAGTAAGACCCACTTGGGCTACTTGATTCAAAATTGGTTAGTCTCCTGCATTCAAATGAGCTGGACTTTCTGACGTAAGCCACAAAAATTAGTATTAAGCCTCAAAAAGAGAAAGAAAAAAGGGGGGAGAGAAGAATTAGTGGTGATGCTGCTGTTGGTGTTGCAAACACATGTGGAGGGAAATGGTCCCAACTCTACAACACCGGGTATTCGCAGGAAGTCTCCTCTCCTGGTACTGACCCGGCCCAACGCTGTTTGGCTTCCAAGATCAGACGAGATCGGGCATTGGCAGCGTGGTATGATAGTAGAGAATTTTTGGATTGCACCAATGAGAGTGCACCTATGTAAGAAACAGAAGAAAGAGGAAAAAGGGAGACAGAAAGAAAGAACGAGAAAAGAAGAAATGAAAAATAGTATGGAGAAGAAAAGGAATGAATCAGTGTAGCATAATTGATGGATCTGCTTTCTGCGTTAGACACAGCTCAACAATTCCCACTTGAGTGGTATCGTGTTCCGTGAATCGCAGATGAGAGTCCATGAAGCAATAGTGAAGTATGGGAAGGAGATATGAAAGATATGCTAGGTTGAACTGTCAAAAAAATTTATTAATTAATTAAGCATTGATTTTGAAAAACACATTATTATTTAACGTGCATATTTGGAATAAAGTGTAAAGGTTCAAAGAGTATGCTGAGGCTTACGATGAAATAAGATAATTATCAGACAAAATACTGGCCTCTGCTTGAAAAAAGTATTTCTTTGTAATGTGAATACTTTAACAGATATTGATTTTGGAAGAATAAGAGAAGAAAAAAAAAAAAAAAGAAAAAAGGGGGATGAAAAAGACAATTTGGGCTATATTTATTAGACAGTGGTGCTGTAGCAAAGAGCTATGTGTGTGCTGCATATGTCCAAATGGCATGGAATAACATACAACAGATAAATATAAAGTGCATCAAGAGTTTGTGGTCTGTGCAGAATATACACAGAACGGCAGTGGAACTCTGATAGGAATACACAGGTCTAGACATTTGCTGTATAATCAAGCATATTAATAAATGCACTTAATGTGTTGTTGTCTGTGCGCACTATATACAAAGCAGAGCACCAATAGATCCAATCGGATATGATGGAAGCTTAATGCCCATCAAAAGGTTGCCGTCTGTGCTAAGTATGCATGGGACAGCAGCAGGCTTGTAGTCAATGGTACTATCAGTCAAAAAATATCTGCGTATGCTACATGACTGTTAACATGCTGTCTAATACAACATAAGTAGTGAATACGAAAAAGTATTTTGCTGTCTGTGCAGGATGTGCACAGAACAGCTGAGGCTTACGGTCACCAAAATTGGAGAAGGAAGGCAGGTTAGGGCAGTGTCATGTGCCCAGGCAGGAGCTGAGAAATCACTCCATGTGTGGTCCCCCTCTCGGAACGGAAAACGCGTTTCGCCCTGACGGGCTTGTTCACTTCCGGGTTTAGGAGGGAGTGTGCAACGTAGGGTTATATAGCAGCTGAGGGGTGTATACTACCCATTAGTTGGAGGATATCATTGGCGCGGGGCTGAGGATAGCAACGGCCGCTGTGAAGCGTCTGTCCGTTGTTATGGAGACGATACGTGACGTGCAATTGGGGGGCGGGGCTTGTGCGATCACGGGAGGCCACTGGGTGACTGGCCGTGTGTGCACACATGATGGCCCTGAAGTATCGCGAGATCGCGGGCGCCATCTTTGTGGATGGCAATTGCCTGTTTGTGAGTGCAAATAAGTCCTTGGCGCCATCTTAATTAATGGCAAGACAGCGGCGCTAGGAAAGGAAGACTGAATTACAACATAGATAGAATAAAGAATTAAAGAAACATTGTAATAGATAGAACCCTGGGTGGGAAGGCAGGTAGGAGAAAATTGAAGTGGCATCAATGGAGATAGAATAAGAATTAATTGAATATAAAAAAATATATAAAAAAATAAATAAAAAAATGAAAAATAAAAAATATATACAAAAATTTATATTGACAAGGGATAAATGAAAATGAAAAATAAAAATAATAAATGGAAAGTAAAATGTAAATGGAAATGGAATGATTATAAAAACTAGTGATAGAAGTACCTTGGGAATTAAAATAGAATGGCAGATCAGCAGTGCCAAAAAAAATTTTTTTGTTGATACGCAAGGAAAAGATGTGAACGTAAATGGGGTACATAATTTGAGGGTGTGGGAGGATTGAACTGTGTTAATGAAAAGGGTAGGAGGTTAGGGGAGGGGGAAAGAGGGAGAAAAGAAATGGTGAACACCATAAGGTGAGTGGGACAAAGTGTGCCAGTGAGGTGGAATAGATGACTGGGGAACGGTGTAGCTAGGGAGTATTGGAGGAGAAGGGGAGGTTAGTGAAGGGAAGGGAAGTGCAAACGGGTAGAGGTGACCACCCATTGAAGGCCTGTGAATGGAGTGTGGGTGCAGGGATAAGTGGGTGGGGGGATGAGGTGGGGAAAGAGGAGGGAAGGGGAGATTAATAGAGGAAAAAAAAGGAAGGGGGGGGGGGGAAAGAGGAGAATGGGCAGTTAAAGGAGTGTTAAATATATAGAAACGGTGAGAATTGGAATAAATTCTGTTGGAGGAAAAATTATTCACAAGAACACTGCATAATTGATGTTTTCATTCAGGCCATAAGGCCTGAGACTGTTGAGCCGAAAGATCCATTCACTTTCCTTCTTGTATAGTTCCTTAGTAATATCCCCACCTCGTATGCCCAATTGGACACGATCTAAACCGAAGGCTTTGAATTCTTTGATGGATCCCTTGTGGTGATGGTGAAAATGCCTGGCAACAGAAGTAAGTTGTTTCATTCGTGCAAGGTCTTTCGCTGCATTGCGTATGTTGCCCAAGTGTTCCAAAACTCTTTCTTTGAGTTTTCGTGTGGTCATGCCGACATATTTTAGATTACATCCGCAGGTTATACAGTAAATAACTGCTTGTGTATCACAATTAAAATAGTGTTGTAATTTCACTGTTTGGTCATATCTGTCCTTAATCGTGTTGATTTTCAGAATCTGAGGGCATGATTTACATTTACCACAGGGAAAGGAGCCTGTGACCGAGGGTTTCTTCAGTGTAGTTGTTGTGAAGTGGCTCTGAACTAGCTGATCTTTAATGTTTTTGGATCTCCGCCAGCTCATCTGTAGTGGTGAATTCAAAAAAGGGGATAAATCAGGATCCAGCTGTAATATGGAGAGGTGTCTTGTTACCGCATTCTTGAGCATTCTCCACTCAGGGCAGAACGTTCCTATGAATCTAATAACATCTTCCTGTTCGGGGACCTCTTTCTTCTTCTTGAAAATCAGACTCTCTCTCTTTACCATTGCTGTAGCTGAATATGCGCGTTTGAGTGATCGTCTGCTATAACCCCTAGTCAGGAGGTGATTAGTGAGTTCTCTGCTCTTGTTTTTGAAGGTGTGTTCTTCTGAGCAGTTGCGTCGTAGCCTAAGATACTCTCCTTTGGGGATGTTTTCCACCGTCGGGGGAAAATGAGAGCTGGTCTGGAAGAGGAGACTGTTGGTTGCAGTCTCCTTCCGATATAGCTCAGTTTCAAGAAAGCCTGTAGTGGATTTATAGATATTCAGGTCCAGGAATGGAACTTTTTCTGCACTGATGGTGTAGGTCAGATTGATGTTGAGGTCATTGGTATTAAGGATGGTAATAAAGTCCATCAGAAGGTCCCTGTCTCCGTCCCAGATGATGAAGATATCGTCGATGTATCTTAGCCATAATATCACATGAATGGTGTATTTTTCATTGATGGTTTTAAAGACATAAAAGTGTTCCCACCATCCCAAAAACAAGTTTGCATACGTCGGTGCACAGGCTGCACCCATTGCTGTACCTCTCACTTGTAAGAAAAAATTTTCTTGAAAAACAAAGTAATTCTTAGAGAGGACAAAGTCGAGTAATCTCAGAAGAAAATTTGAGAAATCTTTCTCGCCTCCTTGATCCAGATAATATTTGACAGCTCTAAGGCCTTGATGATGGTTAATGCTAGTGTAGAGTGCCTCTACATCTAGAGTCACCAGAAGAAAATTGGTTTCAAAATGTATATCATGGATCTTGCGTAGTAGATCAGATGTGTCTTGTAGATAGGAAGGCAAAGAAAGAACAAAGTCTCGAAGATGCAGGTCCAAAAATCTACTCGGTTGTTCCAGAAGTCCGCCGTTGCCAGACATAATAGGTCTCCCTGGTGGGTTAAGGGCATTTTTATGTATCTTCGGCAGAAGATAAAATGTGGGTGTTTTTGGGTTCTGGACTGTGAGATATTGTGATTCCTGCTTGGTGATTGTACATTGAGCTACGGCTTCCTGTATTAGGTTATTGTAGGCGGTCAAGAATCTGGCGGTGGGATTGCTGAGAAGTTTTTGATAGCATGCTGGATTATGTAGTTGTCTATGAGCTTCAGTGATGTACATTTCTTGGGGCCAAAGGACAATATTGCCACCTTTATCCGAAGGTTTTATAACGATGTCACGCCATGTGCCTAATTCCTGGAGTGCTTTTCTCTCCTTGAATTTGAGATTATTAGGAAATTGCTGAAGTCCGTTTTTAGTTTGTATAATCTCAAATTCAAGGAGAGAAAAGCACTCCAGGAATTAGGCACATGGCGTGACATCGTTATAAAACCTTCGGATAAAGGTGGCAATATTGTCCTTTGGCCCCAAGAAATGTACATCACTGAAGCTCATAGACAACTACATAATCCAGCATGCTATCAAAAACTTCTCAGCAATCCCACCGCCAGATTCTTGACCGCCTACAATAACCTAATACAGGAAGCCGTAGCTCAATGTACAATCACCAAGCAGGAATCACAATATCTCACAGTCCAGAACCCAAAAACACCCACATTTTATCTTCTGCCGAAGATACATAAAAATGCCCTTAACCCACCAGGGAGACCTATTATGTCTGGCAACGGCGGACTTCTGGAACAACCGAGTAGATTTTTGGACCTGCATCTTCGAGACTTTGTTCTTTCTTTGCCTTCCTATCTACAAGACACATCTGATCTACTACGCAAGATCCATGATATACATTTTGAAACCAATTTTCTTCTGGTGACTCTAGATGTAGAGGCACTCTACACTAGCATTAACCATCATCAAGGCCTTAGAGCTGTCAAATATTATCTGGATCAAGGAGGCGAGAAAGATTTCTCAAATTTTCTTCTGAGATTACTCGACTTTGTCCTCTCTAAGAATTACTTTGTTTTTCAAGAAAATTTTTTCTTACAAGTGAGAGGTACAGCAATGGGTGCAGCCTGTGCACCGACGTATGCAAACTTGTTTTTGGGATGGTGGGAACACTTTTATGTCTTTAAAACCATCAATGAAAAATACACCATTCATGTGATATTATGGCTAAGATACATCGACGATATCTTCATCATCTGGGACGGAGACAGGGACCTTCTGATGGACTTTATTACCATCCTTAATACCAATGACCTCAACATCAATCTGACCTACACCATCAGTGCAGAAAAAGTTCCATTCCTGGACCTGAATATCTATAAATCCACTACAGGCTTTCTTGAAACTGAGCTATATCGGAAGGAGACTGCAACCAACAGTCTCCTCTTCCAGACCAGCTCTCATTTTCCCCCGACGGTGGAAAACATCCCCAAAGGAGAGTATCTTAGGCTACGACGCAACTGCTCAGAAGAACACACCTTCAAAAACAAGAGCAGAGAACTCACTAATCACCTCCTGACTAGGGGTTATAGCAGACGATCACTCAAACGCGCATATTCAGCTACAGCAATGGTAAAGAGAGAGAGTCTGATTTTCAAGAAGAAGAAAGAGGTCCCCGAACAGGAAGATGTTATTAGATTCATAGGAACGTTCTGCCCTGAGTGGAGAATGCTCAAGAATGCGGTAACAAGACACCTCTCCATATTACAGCTGGATCCTGATTTATCCCCTTTTTTGAATTCACCACTACAGATGAGCTGGCGGAGATCCAAAAACATTAAAGATCAGCTAGTTCAGAGCCACTTCACAACAACTACACTGAAGAAACCCTCGGTCACAGGCTCCTTTCCCTGTGGTAAATGTAAATCATGCCCTCAGATTCTGAAAATCAACACGATTAAGGACAGATATGACCAAACAGTGAAATTACAACACTATTTTAATTGTGATACACAAGCAGTTATTTACTGTATAACCTGCGGATGTAATCTAAAATATGTCGGCATGACCACACGAAAACTCAAAGAAAGAGTTTTGGAACACTTGGGCAACATACGCAATGCAGCGAAAGACCTTGCACGAATGAAACAACTTACTTCTGTTGCCAGGCATTTTCACCATCACCACAAGGGATCCATCAAAGAATTCAAAGCCTTCGGTTTAGATCGTGTCCAATTGGGCATACGAGGTGGGGATATTACTAAGGAACTATACAAGAAGGAAAGTGAATGGATCTTTCGGCTCAACAGTCTCAGGCCTTATGGCCTGAATGAAAACATCAATTATGCAGTGTTCTTGTGAATAATTTTTCCTCCAACAGAATTTATTCCAATTCTCACCGTTTCTATATATTTAACACTCCTTTAACTGCCCATTCTCCTCTTTCCCCCCCCCCCTTCCTTTTTTTCCTCTATTAATCTCCCCTTCCCTCCTCTTTCCCCACCTCATCCCCCCACCCACTTATCCCTGCACCCACACTCCATTCACAGGCCTTCAATGGGTGGTCACCTCTACCCGTTTGCACTTCCCTTCCCTTCACTAACCTCCCCTTCTCCTCCAATACTCCCTAGCTACACCGTTCCCCAGTCATCTATTCCACCTCACTGGCACACTTTGTCCCACTCACCTTATGGTGTTCACCATTTCTTTTCTCCCTCTTTCCCCCTCCCCTAACCTCCTACCCTTTTCATTAACACAGTTCAATCCTCCCACACCCTCAAATTATGTACCCCATTTACGTTCACATCTTTTCCTTGCGTATCAACAAAAAAATTTTTTTTGGCACTGCTGATCTGCCATTCTATTTTAATTCCCAAGGTACTTCTATCACTAGTTTTTATAATCATTCCATTTCCATTTACATTTTACTTTCCATTTATTATTTTTATTTTTCATTTTCATTTATCCCTTGTCAATATAAATTTTTGTATATATTTTTTATTTTTCATTTTTTTATTTATTTTTTTATATATTTTTTTATATTCAATTAATTCTTATTCTATCTCCATTGATGCCACTTCAATTTTCTCCTACCTGCCTTCCCACCCAGGGTTCTATCTATTACAATGTTTCTTTAATTCTTTATTCTATCTATGTTGTAATTCAGTCTTCCTTTCCTAGCGCCGCTGTCTTGCCATTAATTAAGATGGCGCCAAGGACTTATTTGCACTCACAAACAGGCAATTGCCATCCACAAAGATGGCGCCCGCGATCTCGCGATACTTCAGGGCCATCATGTGTGCACACACGGCCAGTCACCCAGTGGCCTCCCGTGATCGCACAAGCCCCGCCCCCCAATTGCACGTCACGTATCGTCTCCATAACAACGGACAGACGCTTCACAGCGGCCGTTGCTATCCTCAGCCCCGCGCCAATGATATCCTCCAACTAATGGGTAGTATACACCCCTCAGCTGCTATATAACCCTACGTTGCACACTCCCTCCTAAACCCGGAAGTGAACAAGCCCGTCAGGGCGAAACGCGTTTTCCGTTCCGAGAGGGGGACCACACATGGAGTGATTTCTCAGCTCCTGCCTGGGCACATGACACTGCCCTAACCTGCCTTCCTTCTCCAATTTTGGTGACCGTAAGCCTCAGCTGTTCTGTGCACATCCTGCACAGACAGCAAAATACTTTTTCGTATTCACTACTTATGTTGTATTAGACAGCATGTTAACAGTCATGTAGCATACGCAGATATTTTTTGACTGATAGTACCATTGACTACAAGCCTGCTGCTGTCCCATGCATACTTAGCACAGACGGCAACCTTTTGATGGGCATTAAGCTTCCATCATATCCGATTGGATCTATTGGTGCTCTGCTTTGTATATAGTGCGCACAGACAACAACACATTAAGTGCATTTATTAATATGCTTGATTATACAGCAAATGTCTAGACCTGTGTATTCCTATCAGAGTTCCACTGCCGTTCTGTGTATATTCTGCACAGACCACAAACTCTTGATGCACTTTATATTTATCTGTTGTATGTTATTCCATGCCATTTGGACATATGCAGCACACACATAGCTCTTTGCTACAGCACCACTGTCTAATAAATATAGCCCAAATTGTCTTTTTCATCCCCTTTTTTTTTTTTTTTTTTTTCTTCTCTTATTCTTCCAAAATCAATATCTGTTAAAGTATTCACATTACAAAGAAATACTTTTTTCAAGCAGAGGCCAGTATTTTGTCTGATAATTATCTTATTTCATCGTAAGCCTCAGCATACTCTTTGAACCTTTACACTTTATTCCAAATATGCACGTTAAATAATAATGTGTTTTTCAAAATCAATGCTTAATTAATTAATTAATTTTTTTGACAGTTCAACCTAGCATATCTTTCATATCTCCTTCCCATACTTCACTATTGCTTCATGGACTCTCATCTGCGATTCACGGAACACGATACCACTCAAGTGGGAATTGTTGAGCTGTGTCTAACGCAGAAAGCAGATCCATCAATTATGCTACACTGATTCATTCCTTTTCTTCTCCATACTATTTTTCATTTCTTCTTTTCTCGTTCTTTCTTTCTGTCTCCCTTTTTCCTCTTTCTTCTGTTTCTTACATAGGTGCACTCTCATTGGTGCAATCCAAAAATTCTCTACTATCATACCACGCTGCCAATGCCCGATCTCGTCTGATCTTGGAAGCCAAACAGCGTTGGGCCGGGTCAGTACCAGGAGAGGAGACTTCCTGCGAATACCCGGTGTTGTAGAGTTGGGACCATTTCCCTCCACATGTGTTTGCAACACCAACAGCAGCATCACCACTAATTCTTCTCTCCCCCCTTTTTTCTTTCTCTTTTTGAGGCTTAATACTAATTTTTGTGGCTTACGTCAGAAAGTCCAGCTCATTTGAATGCAGGAGACTAACCAATTTTGAATCAAGTAGCCCAAGTGGGTCTTACTTATTTAATAACTCTTATGATCACTCCCTGGTTCTATTAACACAGATATTCTGTGCTGGTCAGGGGAATTGGAGGTAAGACCAATCAATGTCTACAACCATTCCAATTACCAAGTGTGATTAAACAGACCAGAACATTTTATTAATTCTAATCATCACATTTTTTCTTTGATATGGATCATTTATAGGGGTATTTTTATTACAAACATTAAAAGTTATGTTTTAAGTATTTCTCTCTATATGTCATAGGCATTTTCCTTTCCTTTCAAGAGTGCGCCCACACAAGAGCCTTCTTTCTCTCCCTTCCTTCTAGTATAAGTCTGGAGCTACTCAGAAACTGCTAAGAGAGGTGTAATCGCAATATTGCGAATACGTCGTTCGCAATTTTAAGAAGCTAAGATTCACTCCCAGTAGGCGGCGGCTTAGCGTGAGTAAATCTGCTAAAAGCAGCTTGCGAGCGAACAACTCGGAATGAGGGCCAATGCACGATATAGTATTAGGTCATTTGAAGGATTGCACAGTGTGTAGGCACTATGGGGGTCATTCCGACCCGTTCGCACTTTTCGGTTTATCGCTGCAGTGCGAACGGGTGCGGAATGCGCATGTGCGGCAGGCTCAGTGCGCGTGCGCAATGTTGCCTGGCGAAAGGGGTCGCCGGGTTACGTCACAACTTACAAAGGAAGCGGTCGCAGAGCCGACCGCAAAGAAGATTGCCAGGAAGGAGTCGTGGCAGGGCGGATCCGGACCGTTTGGAGCCGTTTTTCGGGGAGTGGTGAGTATAACGCAGGCGTGTCCAGCAGAACGGAGGGCGGAGGAGTGACGTCAAAGCCGGGCCCATCATCGCTGGATCCATCGCACAGGGTAAGTATGTCCAGGCCTAGTCTACTTCTGCTTGAATTTTTTTTGCTTGGCAGGGCTGCACAAGCGATCGCAGCCCTGCTAAGCTAAAATACACTCCCCCATAGGCGTGGACTATTGATCGCAGCAGCAGCTAAAAGTTGCTGGCTGCGATCAACTCGGAATGTCCACCTATATCATTTGTTCTGGGGATGAAGAGAAATCAGGATGACCATCGCGTCATTTGCACATCGTCTAGTGCAGTGGTTAATGTTTTGGGTGCACACAGAAAGGAACAAGATAATAAACATCACTGTAAGGTTCCCTATCCAGTGGAACTTTAATACTGAACTCTGTCAAACAAACCCAGTGACTGCTTGTGACAGGATAGGCTTATTCTGATAGCACCCTTTTTATGGTTTACCTGGTTTTTAGCAAATACTCATCCTGACTATACTTCTGCTGGTGTTGATTGGCCAAGCCAGATACACACCAATATTGTGTCCCCACTTCTGTGCGGGTTTCTATTGCCACTACCAAGTTCCTTCTCCAGCACCAAGAATAGCGCACTGTTGTCTTGCAATAAGTAACCTATAGTGCAGCATTTTTTTTGCATTTACTGTGGATCAGGACCGCCCGGCCTAATGCATGACCACCATGGTATAGATTATTAAACTATGATTTTTTGAATCTGTTGGTCATAGGATTACATTGGTGCATGCATTTGCACATTTCAGAAACAGATTTTAACAGTAAAAAGATTTTTTTTGGGGGGCGGGGTGTGTGTGTGTGTGTGTGTGTGTGTGTGTGTGTGTGTGTGTGTGTGTGTGTGTGTGTGTGTGTGTGTGTGTGTGTGTGTGTGTGTGTGTAGGATATCTCAAGTTGCCCCTTCAAAAGCTATTCCTGATTATACATTCTACAGTAAGACGATGTGCTTCTAGCCCTTCTTTTATACCATTTTACACACTAGCCTGGGGTGTGTAAACAGCTTCTAGATCTCTTGGACAAACCAGCTGGACCCCGTTATAAACACACAAGGTACAGTCTGGAAAACTGTCACTAACTATAATGGCTGCTAGTACTGTTCAGTCTCTGCTCCCTTTCCACATGCTGCCAAGGGGCTCAGCCATCTCTCAGAACTTGCGCCACTTAGTTTGTGTTGGCTGATCAAGGGTGAGATGTATCAAAACTTCTAAAGAGGACAAGTGGAGTGGTTTCCCATTGTAACCAATCATTTTAGAGTATGTACTAAATAAATACAAGTTTGAATCTACTTAGTTGCTATGGGTAATACTTCCACTTGTCTCTATAGCAGTTTTTATACATCTCACCTAGAGATGTGCGGCGGGCACTTTTCATGTTTTGTGTTTTGGTTTTGGTTCCATGCTCGTGTTTTGGATCTGGATTGGTTTTGCCGAAACCACCCTTCCGTGTTTTGGTTTTGGTTTTGGACCTAGATGATTTTTGAAAAGAAAAAAAACATAAAAACAGCTAAAATCACAGAATTTGGGGGTAATTTTGATCCTACGGTATTATTAACCTCAATAACATTCATTTCCACTAATGTTCAGTCTATTCTGAACACCTCACACCTCACAATATTGTTTTTAGGCCAAAAGGTTGCACGAAAGTGGCTGTATGACTAAGCTACTGTAAGCGACATAAGTGTGTGGCACAAACACCTGGCCCATCTAGGAGTGGCACTGCAGTGGCAGACAGGATGGCACTTAAAAAAATAGTCCCCAAACAGCACATCATGCAAAGAAGTAAAAGAAGTGCAATGAGGTAGCTGTATGGCTAAGCTAAGCGACACAAGTGTGTGGCACAAACACCTGGCCCATCTAGGGTTGGCAATGCAGTCCCACTGCACTAATGGCAGATACCAGAAGCAAGTCTAACACCAGCATAGCTGTCCAGGCCTCAGTTATCTGCTTTGCAACAGGATGACTGTTATAATATTTCATCTTCCTCGCAAAGGACTGTTGGACAGTCGTTTGCTTAGTTTAAGTAGTACAAGTGGTCTTCCGACTTCCCCTCTGGGATGACGATCGACTCCCAGCAGCAACAACAGCTACAGCTGTAGCAGCAGCAGGAGGAGGAAGTGGTTCTTTATATTTCCCAAATTTTTGTTCTCGATTAATTTTCTGGAGTTATATAACAAAGTGCAGCAAAGGAGAGCGTACCTCTACACCACACCCTGTAAAAATTATTTGGATGAAATATTAATAACCCCATTATTTGGAGAAAATAATATACAGCAAAGGACAGCACCAGTGAACTTATATGGCAGCACCACTGGACTGGACTTATACGGCAGTACCACTGTACTGGACTTATACAGTAGTACCACTGGACACTGTCGAAGTAAAAAGAAAAATATTACATAAAGAGAACATACAAACTACACACATTTAAGTTGCTATATTTGCAAATATGCGCAGCAAGCACAGCAATATATGGTAACACACGCATTTACACGGACATGCCACAGAGATGGATTCGACACTTATTTCATACAGTACATAATTAGAATAATATCAAGCGCCAGACATCATGCTGATTTAAAATTATCTAATGAATTAATGTCATGAATGTGTATTATTTGAACGAAGCAAAATAGACCGGTCATGTTTACTATTGAAGCAACCAGATTGATGTGTAGATTCATTTGATACTTGTTGTGAAGTTGTAGGACATTGCAGCGGATAATTATGATTGAATGTATAAAAGCTAAAATCACTTTTATTAGAACAATAGATATTCCAAACAGGAAACTCAGGCCAGCCCTTTGGATGTCTTCAAGGCTGAATCTGATTACCATATACAAAGGAACTGGTGACTCATCATGAGTCCCCTCCCCCAGAAACTAGATGAGACATAAGCTGACCACACAGGAGGTCAGCTACTTGCTTTTTGGTCTCAGAGGATGATGGAGGAGTTGCTGGCAGTTCAGTTCCTGTACTTATTTACAGAGAGAGGGAGACATAAGCTGCATTGGAGGGAATGGTAATTGTATCGCTGGTATGTTACTGAAACTGTATGTAATGGCATATTAACTGTATGTAATTGTATGTTCTAACTGCTTACTGTGTGAGTGTAACCATGTAACTATAGGTATACTGTACTTTGTAATATATATTGAATCCATATCCTTTTTAATAACAAATATATACATCAATGAGCTTTGGAACTCAGATAATGTGTGGGTGTATTGTTTTCTCTTATGGGATGCAGTGTTTTGCGATGTATAGCGCACATTCATGGGATATGGTAATAAGAGGTGCAGGCGTTTACAATATATATTAGAGCGGGCATTTTAAATATTTGTGAGAAAGCAATTTGGCATTCTTAGATGGGGGCTCTCACGGGATATCACGTTCTTAATGATGCACTGTACATTACAAACGCGGCTGTAATTGACCGGCTCCAATGGATGCATTGAGAAGCTGATGAAAATAACATCCACGTTAATGTATTGTTGTGGTATCAGTAAGCCGCTGATATGAAATTCAAGGGACAATGCATTTCTCATGATATATAAGATGCTAAAATGTATTTTTATTGTTGCAAAACAAGGTTCAAATAAGTCATATTGTGTTTGATTCAGATTGGATTGCTTATCTGTTAAGTGGGGTTAAAAGTACATTTAAAAGTTGCTGCATAGCCTTGATATAGTTTTTATTTTTAACTCAGGCCTAAAATAACTTCTGGTGCTTGTATGATGTGTGATTTCTTTGTGACAAAGGAAGCCGCATGGTCTGTCCTCCATTTTGGACTAACCACATGGCCTGTCCACCATTTTGTGTAACCCTCATGGATGTGGAAGGGGGAGGAGCAGCGGCCATTTTGGGAAGGTCATTTTTCTAAATGGCTGATTTTTACTGCTCAGAATAATCAGCTTTCCTTGGACACATGAAACACCATTTATGAGTTACCAATGCATTTATTTAACCCATGCCATAGTCAATTACAAATAGTTTCAGCTGGGCCTAGTGAGAGTTCAGAGATGAATACTTAGTGTAAGAATTACACACAGATATAAAAAAAGTTTTTTTTTCTTTTACCTCTAGGATTCAGTTAACTCTGCTTGCTAGTTTAGGATAGCCATTTAAATGTTAATTAACCTGTCCCACTACCCTCTTGAACAGGCATATGAACCTCTGTTGATATGCAAATTAGAGACTTTAAAGGAAATGCATTCATTCAGTAGGTGTGTACTGTGTGCGGGTTCTATGAGAGTCAAGTGATATATATTATATAAATATATATTATATATAATATTATTATTATAATTATGTGTATATTTATATCAGTGTATGTTCTGCAAGATAGCTATCCAATCTGAATCATATAATTTAAATTATTGATTATTGCTAGAGTAATTATAGATCTGTGTGAAATAGGATACATTTGTTGCTATATAGGTAAATTTATAGGTAAATCTGAAATAACAGTATTTTAAGGAAGTAAGCGTAAAGACACAGACGCAGTGCTGCATAAAAGTTTATACAGAACAAGTTGTGTCTAGTGGGCAATAGTAATTAGTATTCTTCACATTTATAGAGCTGTGTGATTTATTGCGGACGCAGGGTTTTGTACACGTGTCTCGGACAAAGTAAAGGACTGCGCATGCAGCATAAGAGACACGCACAGTCGCGTGTTTGTGCAAAGTGCATAAGAATGCGGGCGCTGAGTACAAATTATACAATAGTGTCATTTAGTTCAAAGGTGGGATAGTAGACATTTAATACAATAGCACATAACTATCAGATTTCAAAAGCAGGTTACTCTAAATTTAGTTTAAAAACTGTATTGCCTCTGGGGTAAAGCTGCCTATCTGAATGCAAATATTTTCTGTACAGAAAAACCAAAGTGTATTTGAGTGAGTGAAAGCGGAGCGAGTGGAACTGAACCCAGAAACTAAAGTGGTCTGGAGTGGTCTAGGCTAAGTGGTCTACAGCAATCGTAGGGAATATAGATAACTAGTATCTATAGGCTCTGCTATTGCATCGCATGTCCGTTTTCTCTAACGTCCTAAGTGGATGCTGGGGACTCCGTCAGGACCATGGGGTTTAGCGGCTCCGCAGGAGACAGGGCACAATAATAAAAGCTTTAGGATCAGGTGGTGTGCACTGGCTCCTCCCCCTATGACCTTCCTCCAAGCCTCAGTTAGATTCTTGTGCCCGGCCGAGAAGGGTGCAATCTAGGTGGCTCTCCTGAGCTGCTTAGAATAAAAGTTTAAGTTAGGTTTTTTATTTTCAGTGAGTCCTGCTGGCAACAGGCTCACTGTTACGAGGGACTTAGGGGAGAGAAGTAAACTCACCTGCGTGCAGGATGGATTTGCTTCTTAGGCTACTGGACACCATTAGCTCCAGAGGGAGTCGGAACACAGGTCTCACCCTGGGGTTCGTCCCGGAGCCGTGCCGCCGACCCCCCTTGCAGATGCCGAAGTTGAAGAGGTCCAGAGGTCCAGAAACAGGCGGCAGAAGACTTTCAGTCTTCATAAGGTAGCGCACAGCACTGCAGCTGTGCGCCATTGTTGTCAGCACACTTCATACCAGCGGTCACTGAGGGTGCAGGGCGCTGGGGGGGGCGCCCTGGGCAGCAATGTATTATACCTTTTTTATGGCTAAAATACATCACATATAGCCCTTGAGGCTATATGGATGTATTTAACCCCTGCCAGATCTCACAAACTCCGGGAGAAGAGCCCGCCGTTTTAGGGGGCGGGGCCTATTCTCCTCAGCACACGGCGCCATTTTCCTGCTCAGCTCTGCTGTGAGGAAGGCTCCCAGGCTCTCCCCTGCACTGCACTACAGAAACAGGGTTAAATCAGAGAGGGGGGGCACTTATTTGGTGATATGATTACATATGTGAAAATGCTATAAGGGAAAACACTTGTATAAGGGGTTGTCCCTGTATAATTATAGCGTTTTTGGTGTGTGCTGGCAAACTCTCCCTCTGTCTCCCCAAAGGGCTAGTGGGGTCCTGTCCTCTATCAGAGCATTCCCTGTGTGTGTGCTGTGTGTCGGTACGTGTGTGTCGACATGTAGGAGGACGATGTTGGTGAGGAGGCGGAGCAAATTGCCTGTATTGGTGATGTCACTCTCTAGGGAGTCGACACCGGAATGGATGGCTTATTTAGGAATTACGTGATAATGTCAACACGATGCAAGGTCGGTTGACGACATGAGACGGCCGGCAAACAAATTAGTACCTGTCCAGGCGTCTCAGACACCGTCAGGGGCTTGTAAAAACGCCCATTTACCTCAGTTGGTCGACACAGACACGGACACTGACTTCAGTGTCGACGGTGAAGAAACAAACGTATTTTCCTTTAGGGCCACACGTTACATGTTAAGGGCAATGAAGGAGGTGTTACATATTTCTGATACTACAAGTACCACAAATAAGGGTATTATGTAGGGTGGGAATAATC
Source organism: Pseudophryne corroboree (assembly GCF_028390025.1). Classification (NCBI taxonomy): domain Eukaryota; kingdom Metazoa; phylum Chordata; class Amphibia; order Anura; family Myobatrachidae; genus Pseudophryne; species Pseudophryne corroboree. The sequence goes on along the minus strand of NC_086447.1, from coordinate 839,116,353 downwards.
TACTTGTAGTTTTTCCTGAATCAGATAAATTAAAGTGTGTGATGATACGTGGGTTTCCTCCGATAGAAAATTATTGGAGGTATACCCTTTCCCGCCAGAAGTGAGGGCGAGTTGGGAAACACACCTTAGGGTGGATAAGGCGCTCACACGCTTATAAAAACAAGTGGCGTTACCGTCTCCAGATACGGCCGCCCTCAAGGAGCCAGCTGATAGGAAGCTGAAAAATATCCTAAAAAGTATATACACACATACTGGTGTTATACTACGACCAGCAATCGCCTCAGCCTGGATGTGCAGCGCTGGGGGGGGCTTGGTCGGATTTCCTGACTGAAAATATTGATACCCTTGACAGGAACAATATTTTATTGACTATAGAGCATTTTAAGGATGCATTTCTATATATGCGAGATGCGCAGAGGGATATTTGCATTCTGGCATCAAGAGTAGATGTGATGTCCATATCTGCCAGACGATGTTTATAGACACGACAGTGGTCAGGTGATGCAGATTCCAGACGGCACATGGAAGTATTGCCGTATAAAGGGGCGGTCCATCGGACCTGGTGGCCATGGCAACAGCTGGAAAATCCACTTTTGTTACCCCAAGTCACATCTCAGCAGAAAAGGACACAGTCTTTTCAGTCTCAGTCCTTTCGTACCCATAAAGGCAGGCGGGCAAAAGGCCAGTCATATCTGCCCAGGGTTAGAGGAAAGGGAAGAAGACTGCAGCAGGCAGCCCATTCCCAGGAACAGAAGTCCTCCACAGCTTCTGCCAAGTCCGCAGCATGACGCTGGGGCCATACAAGCGGACTCAGGTGCGGTGGGGGGTCATCTCAAGAGTTTCAGCACGCAGTGGGCTCACTCACAAGTGGACTCCTGGATCCTACACGTAGTATCCCAGGTGTACATTGGAAATTCGAGACGTCTTCCCCTCACAAGTTCCTGAAGTCTGCTTTACCAACGTCTCCCTCCGACAGGGAGGCAGTATTGGGAATAAATTCACAGGCTGTATTCCCAGCAGGTGATAATCAAAGTACCCCTCCTACAACAAGGGAAGGGGTATTATTCCACACTATATTGTGGTACTGAAGCCAAACGGCTCGGTGAGATCTAAAAGATTTGAACAATTACATACAAGGGTTCAAATCAAGATGGAGTCACTCAGAGCAGTGATAGCGAACCAGGACGATATGGTGTCACTGGATATCAGGGACGCTTACCTACATGTCCAAATTTTGCCCTTCTCACCAAGGGTATCTCAGGTTCGTGGTACAGAACTGTCACTATCAGTTCAGACGCTGCCGTTTGGATTGTCCACGGCACCCCGGGTCTTTACCATGGTAATGGCCGAAATGATGATTCTTCCTAAAAGAAATATGGACGCTTTCCTGATAAGGGCAAGGTCCAGAGAACAGTTGGCGGTCGGAGTAGCACTATCTCAAGTAGTTCTACGACAGCACGAGTGGTTTCTAAATATTCCAAAATCGCAGCTTTTCCGACGACACGTCTAATGTTCCTAGGAATGATTCTGGACACAGTCCAGAAAAGGATGTTTTCTCCCGGAGAAGAAGGCCAGGGAGTTATCCGAGCTAGTCAGGAACCTCCTAAAACCAGGAAAAGTATCAGTGCATCATTGCACAAGGGTCCTGTGAAAAATGGTGGTTTCTTACAAAGCGATCCCATTCGGTAGATTTCACGCAAGAACCTTTCAGTGGAATCTGCTGGGAAAATGGTCCGGATCGCATCTTCAGATGCATCAGCGGATAACCCTGTCTCCAAGGACAAGGGTGTTTTCTTCTGCGGTGGCTGCAGAGTGCTCATCTATGAAAGGGCCGCAGATTCGACATTCAGGACTGGGTCCTGGTGACCACGGATGCCAGCCTGAGTGGCTGGGGAGCAGTCACACAAGGAAAAAAATTTCCAGGGAGTGTGATCAAGTCTGGAGACTTCTCTCCACATAAATATACTGGAGCTAAGGGCAATTTACAAGGCTCTAAGCTTAGCAAGACCTCTGCTTCAAGGTCAGCCGGTATTGATCCAGTGGGACAACATCACGGCAGTCGCCCACGTAAACAGACAGGGCGGCACATGAAGCAGGAGGGAAATGGCAGAAACTGCAAGGATTCTTCGCTGGGCGAAAAATCATGTGATAACACTCTCAGCAGTGTTAATTCCGGGAGTGGAAAACTGGGAAGCAGACTTCCTCAGCAGGCATAACCTCCACCCGGGAGAGTGGGGACTTCAGCGGGAAGTCTTCCACATGATTGTAAACCGTTGGGAAAAACCAAAGGTGGACATGATGGCGTCCCGCCTGAACAAAAAACTAGACAGATATTGCGCCAGGTCAAGGGACCCTCAGGCAATAGCGGTGGACGCTCTGGTAACACTGTGGGTGTACCAGTCAGGGTATGTGTTCCCTCCTATGCATCTCATACCAAAAGTACTGAGAATCATAAGAAGGAGATGAGTAAGAACGATACTCGTGGTTCCGGATGGGTCAAGAAGGACTTGGTACCCGGAACTTCAAGAGATGCTCACGGAAGAACCGTGGCCTCTACCTTTAAGAGAGGACCTGCTCCAGCAGGGGCCTTGTCTGTTCCAAGACTTACCGCGGCTGCGTTTGACGGCATGGCAGTTGAACGCCGGATCCTGAAAGGGCATTCCAGATGAAGTCATCCCTACCCTGGTCGAAGCCAGGAAGGATGTAATCGCAAAACATTTTCACCGCATTGGGCGAAAATATGTTGCGTGGTGTGAGGCCAAGAAGGTCCCTACAGAGGAATTCCAACTGGGTCGTTTCCTACATTTCCTGAAAACAGGACTGTCTATGGGCCTAAAATTAGGGTCCATTAAGGTTCAAATTTCGACCCTGTCGAATTTCTTCCAGAAAGAACTGGCTTCAGTGCCTGAAGTTCAGACGTTTGTAAAAGGGGTACTGCATATACAGCCTCCTTTTGTGCCCCCAGTGGCACCTTGGGATCTCAATGTTGTTTTGAGTTTCCTAAAGTCACATTGGTTGGATCCACTCACCACTGTGGAATTAAAATATTTCACATGGAAGGTGAAGATTCTATTAACCCTGGCTTCAGCCAGGCGTGTGTCAGAATTGGCGGCTTTATCATATAAAAGCCCTTACTTAATTTTTTATTCTGACAGGGCAGAATTGAGGACTCGTCCTCAATTTCTCCTTAAGGTGTTTTCTGTTTTTCACATGAACCAACCTATTGTGGTACCTGCGGTTACTAGGGACTTGGAGGACTCCAAGTTACTTGACGTTGTCAGGGCCCTGAAAATATATGTTTCCAGGACGACTGGAGTCAGAAAATCTGACTCGCTGTTTAGCCTGTATGCACCCAACAAGATGGGTGTTTCCTGCTTCTAAGCAGATGATTGCTCGCTGGATTTGTAGTACAATTCAGCTTGCACATTCTGTGACAGGCTTGCCACAGCCAAAATCAGTAAAAGCCCATTCCACAAGGAAGTGGGTTCATCTTGGGCGGCTGCCCGAGGGGTCTCGGCTTTACAACTTTGCCGAGCTGCTACTTGGTCAGGGGCACACCCTGACTGAGGAGGACCTGGAGTTCTCTCATTCGGTGCTGCAGAGTCATCCGCACTCTCCCGCCCGTTTGGGAGCTTTGGTATAATCCCCATGGTCCTGACGGAGTCCCCAGCATCCACTTAGGACGTTAGAGAAAATAAGAATTTACTTACCGATAATTCTATTTCTCGTAGTCCGTAGTGGATGCTGGGCGCCCATCCCAAGTGCGGATTGTCTGCAATACTTGTACATAGTTATTGTTACAAAAATCGGGTTATTCTTGTTGTGAGCCATCTTTTCAGAGGCTCCTTCGTTGTTATCATACTGTTAACTGGGTTCAGATCACAGGTTGTACGGTGTGATTGGTGTGGCTGGTATGAGTCTTACCCGGGATTCAATATCCTTCCTTATTATGCACGCTCGTCCGGGCACAGTATCCTAACTGAGGCTTGGAGGAGGGTCATAGGGGGAGGAGCCAGTGCACACCACCTGATCCTAAAGCTTTTATTATTGTGCCCTGTCTCCTGCGGAGCCGCTAAACCCCATGGTCCTGACGGAGTCCCCAGCATCCACTACGGACTACGAGAAATAGAATTATCGGTAAGTAAATTCTTATTTATTCTGCACAGCGCAACGTGATATTATTGTGTCATATGCGCTGTGGAAGAGCATACGCAGACGTGATTGTATAGACAAAGGGGTGTTTCTTTGACAACGTCGGGAAATCTCCCTGGTGGGCTTCACTGGAAAGGGTGAAGGATAGTTATCTAATTTCTCTGTTTTTCACCCTACAAACAATTCCAGTTGAAAGATACCGAAAAGGAATTTTTCGCTTCCTTTCTCAGGAAAATATTCCAAACAGAACTTCCACCGAAAGAAATGACGGTGTTGTAATGTCTGATAGGAGCCCTAAGTTGGGTACATTGCCTTCGCTATTGACAGTGTATGGTAGTACTGGCCAACGTGGGCGGTGAGCGGGTGGAAGCGCTCGGAGAACTTTCACCGTCGCCTTATATTGAGTATTTTGGTGTTTGTGGGAAAAGGCCCACAATTATGGGAGCCAGTTGCTCAAGTAAGGGACGTTTAACAAGGGTTCAGGTTGAAGAGCCGCGGCCCAGGGGGTCAGCGAAGTTTAAAGGAAAAAGTATTATGTGTGGGAAATATGGTCCACACGCTGAAGACTTTTTGTCTGAATGGGAATGTATGACTGACAAAGATAGGGTACCATTCCCTAGGGTGGACAGCTTTGAACCAGAGGTATTGCAGAACTTAAGGATAAGAATATGTCTGATAAAATCCCGAAAACAAATGGTCAGACATACAAATTGTTTAAACCTGTGACAGCAAGAGGGGTTGGTGAGTTTGATCCTAAGGTATTGCAGGTGGTATGTTTAACCAAAGTCATATAAGACAAGAATGGAAATATAAGTACTGTTTGAACTTGTAGCAACAATAAATAAGTAGGAAAAAAAAGAGAATGCAAGTACACCGCCTTATGTAGATGTGGAAGCAGTTACGGCCAGCATACAAACTCTAGAAAATAATAAAAATATGAAAAATATGACTGTAACCTATATATGTACTAATGAATGTTGAAGTTTTATTTAGGAGGAGAAGGTGACCTGATCGTTTTCAGCCATTTCTCATGCACCCAGAGGAGTATCCAACCGGTAAAAGAAGAGCAGTAGCCTGTGGGGGAAGTGGCTGAGACCAGTGGAACAGGTAAGTATGGTATCATTCGTGTACATATATAATAAAGAAATAAAACAAAAAAAAAAAATCAAGAAAGTAACGTCAGAAATGGAGAAAAACCTGTCCGCACATTAGTATTTGCCAGTAGGAAAGCGGACAGAGACAAGGTAACCCCAGGGTATTTCTTTCAGTTACCATATAAGAAGTATTCATTCCTAGTAATGCCCCTAGTAAAGATGAGCTTGGAAATGTTTGTTGGACCACGTACAGTCCCTTAACACGGGATGAGAAGGATTGAATGAAATACTTTGCATGACCTAGAAGCTTGTTAAACTTTTTTTTTTTTTTGTCTTTTGCAGAAATAGAAAACTCTCCATCTGGATAAGACCACTGGTAAACACTAATTCGGCAAATGGGAGATGGCTGTCTCTGTGCAAATGGACGGGCTCAATAAGGCACTGAGTGTCAGGGTGCAGACTTCTATGCAAAATTGGAAAGGGGTCACAGTAGCTAATCTTAGATAGTGTGCTATTGAACATCACAAGAATAGTGTTAGGCGCAGAGAACAACAGTTGGAGAGGTTGAGGACGGTAAGTATACTGGCACATACATGAAAGACCCATCAGTCCAAACCCCAGATCCCAAATGGTCAATAATATGTTACACTTGTAAGAAGGAAGGGCGTTTTGCCAGAGATTGTAGGAGTAGTAGGACACATAGTCAATATAGATCCCCTAGACAGAAAACACAAGCCACATTATTAAACACATAGACGGGACCAAGGGACATATAGTAAGGAATCATAAGCCATATAGAAAACACAGATTCGGTTAATGGGAAGAACAGAATAAATGCAACTTACTAATGTTACATTCTACTGTTCTAGATGCATGTCCATCACAGGTAGAGGAAATTATCTCACAGATACCGGGTTCCCTATGAACTTAGGATGGAAAGGACACTGGATTGATGGCTGGGATAGTCCCAGTAGAGATAAGACACAGATTTTTTTTTTTTAAGGGGAGTAGACCAAGTAGAGAATCACTTCCCCGTAGTGCCCAATCCAGTTGTCAAATTTTTATAAAATCTTCTTCACCTCTACAAACTCATCTGTCACCAACCTCTATTCTGTTTCTCTACAGTTTTCCTCTTCATCTTCTGCGTTCACAGAGGGTGGTACAATACATGGACCCAAGTACAGTTCAAACTCCACATGCCTAGGTCCTTCAGAGTTCTGCCCAAACCCAGTATATCTCAACAGTACAATGACACCAGTATTACTGCAGTGTGCCTTGTCATGCACAAAGGGTGGAGAAAGGGAATACTGGTGAAGGGAAATTTTGTATAGACACTGATATGCCTGTTGGTGAATGGCAAACCTGACATTTTCTTTTTCATTTTCTTCTTCTTTCTCTCCTCTAGAGATGTTTCTTTTTTCTTTTTCTTTTTTTGAGTTATGCTCATGGTACTCTACATTGCAAACACACGATAGTTAAATTAAGATACAAAAATTTGTGTTCCCTGCAGGAAGAGGCAGTCTGGAGGACAAAGGGGTATGGCCAGGAGTCCACAGGACTGTGGGCAGGTGGACATGGTAAGCCAGTAGCCCCCAGAGCATACCTTCCAAGTCTAGCTGAGGTGGCACACGGTCTGACTCATCTAGGCAAAGAGGGTAGGTGCAGGCTGATGAGAGCCTACTGGTGTGCGCCAGGATTCTATTCTCATGCAGGTAAGAGAGCAATGACTTGTCTTACTTGCTTGAGGAAGAATATTGGTAAAGCAATACCAACAGAGCCATCCCATATCCCTCCTGTAGACGGATCTTTTCAGGAAATACAAATCGACTTCGTACAGTTAACACCCTTTAGGAATTATTGTTATGTATTGGTGTACACTGATGTTTTCTCAAACTGGGTAGAGGCATTTCCTGCTGCCACGGATGCTGCTATGTTTACCGCAAAGAAAAATTTCGCAGAAATTTGTGTGTAGATAATGGTACCCCTAGAAGTAGGAGCAAAGCCTGAAATTGTACTATTGTGATCATAGATACTGCCACTAGTATTATGTAGCTTCGGAACCACTCCCAGATCTTCACTCGACGAATCACCCTCTTCGAAAATTTGTTTTTGCTTTGGTATTTGTATCTTTTTGGTTGTTTTTGGAAGACAACCTCATGTCATGATTGATCCACACAATGATCAGAAATACACCAATGAGGTGACAGTACAGTACCTTGTTGAGATGAGCCAGCATTTGAGAACTTGACAAAAGAACTTGAAACTGTTGATTGCTGGTATGCCAAATGCTAATTGTCTTGATTGTGAACCAAGAGACTGTGTGATTGCTCTTACGCTCAGGTTGCCTAATAGACAGGTGGGAAGGACCATACCAAGATTTGTTGACAGCACTAAAGGTCGCCGAAAGAAAGACTTGGGTCCACTCGTCCCACTGCAAGAAGGTCGCTGACCCGGAGATAACTCGTGACAAAGTAGTTTATTGCTCACATTCATCGAGTTTGTGTGTTCGAAGTGAACTGTGTGTTCCAAGTGAACTGTGTGTTCAAAGAGCAAGGCAAAGAGAACCTCGTATCACCAGAGACTCTGTTCCGTGAAGACTGAGAGGCGGCACTGTTGGACACTACCTGAGCGTACTAATGGACTGCAGAAAGACCAGTCATTGTAATTGATTTGTTATGAACAAGAGTTGTTTTGTTCTATTTCTCTTTTCTCTCTTTCCCGCTGACAAACATTTTCTTTCAGGATATTCTATTTTTGCGAGTTTTTTTTATGAGGAGTCGAGTGTGGGACTGGAACTGGTTCTGTAGGAAGGAGTGATTTCCTTATAGGATCCCAGGATTAGCCGATCAGTTTGTTAAAATCAGAGAAAAATCAAAGTTCTAGTAGTTATGGAGTTCAGAGGTAATCAGGAACAGTCAGACAATGGCTATTCACACGTTGCAGATAAAGGGCTCATTAATATATGTGGAAGAAAGGTTTATGAGTGGCTCTCCCCGAACTCCGAAGGTTTATGTTATTTAGGAAGGACACTACTTATAACCCTTGTTCAATGATTAAACAGACCTAGTATACGTTCCAGAAATGGAATCAATGTTCAGAAATGATAGGAATATGTAGATCATGAAAATTTTATATGTCACTGTCACGATTTGTTTGTGTCTTCTTCACCTACCCAGCAGAACCCAGCAGAACCTCAATCGAATCTGATTTGCAAAATGCATACATACTTGTGTCTAGGTCACCGATTATGGTAGGAAATATTTTTTCTTATGTTAATAATTGATGGCAGTTATTGTTTACTGCCAAAGGGTGGACTGTCGAAGTAAAAAAAAAATTACATAAAGAGAACATACAAACTACACACATTTAAGTCGCTATACTTGCAAATATGTGCAGCGAGCACAGCAATATATGGTAACACACGCATTTACACGGACATGCCACAGAGATGGGTTCGACACTTATTTCATACAGTACATAATTAGAATAATATCAAGCGCCAGACATCATGCTGATTTAAAATTATCTAATGAATTAATGTCATGAAAGTCTATTATTTGAATGAAGCAAAATAGACCGGTCATGTTTACTATTGAAGCAACCGGATTGATGTGTAGATTCATTTGATACTTGTTGTGAAGTTGTAGGACATTGCAGCGGATAATTATGATTGAATGTATAAAAGCTAAAATCACTTTTATTAGAACAATAGATATTCCAAACAGGAAACTCAGGCCAGCCCTTTGGATGTCTTCAAGGCTGAATCTGATTACCATATACAAAGGAACTGGTGACTCATCATGAGTCCCCTCCCCCAGAAACTAGATGAGACATAAGCTCACCACACAGGTCAGCTACTTGCTTTTTGGTCTCAGAGGATGATGGAGGAGTTGCTGGCAGTTCAGTTCCTGTACTTATTTACAGAGAGAGGGAGACATAAGCTGCATTGGAGGGAATGGTAATTGTATCGCTGGTATGTTACTGAAACTGTATGTAATGGCATATTAACTGTATGTAATTGTATGTTCTAACTGCTTACTATGTGAGTGTAAACATGTAACTATAGGTGTACTGTACTTTGTAATATATATTGAATCCATATCCTTTTTAATAACAAATATATACATCAATGAGCTTTGGAACTCAGATAATGTGTGGGTGTATTGTTTTCTCTTATGGGATGCAGTGTTTTGCGATGTATAGCACAAATTCATGGGATATGGTAATAAGAGGTGCAGGCGTTTACAATATATATTATGGCGGGCATTTTAAATATTTGTGAGAAAGCAATTTGGCATTCTTAGATGGGGTCTCTCACGGGATATCACGTTCTTAATGATGCACTGTACATTACAAACGCGGCTGTAATTGACCGGCTCCAATGGACGCATTGAGAAGCTGATGAAAATAACATCCACGTTAATGTATTGTTGTGGTATCAGTAAGCCGCTGATATGAAATTCAAGGAACAATGCATTTCTCATAATATATAAGATGCTAAAATGTATTTTTATTGTTGCAAAACAAGGTTCAAATAAGTCATATTGTGTTTGATTCAGATTGGATTGCTTATTGGTGTGCACTGATGTTTTCTCAAACTGGATAGAGGCATTTCCTGCCGCCACGGATGCTGATGTGTTTACCGCAAAGAAAAATTTCGCAGAAATTTGTGTGTAGATAATGGTACCCCTAGAAGTAGGAGCAAAGTCTGAAATTGTACTATTGTGATCATAGATACTGCCACTAGTATTATGTAGCTTCGGAACCACTCCCAGATCTTCACTCGACGAATCACCCTCTTTGAAAATTTGTTTTTGTTTTGGTATTTGTGTCTTTTTGGTTGTTTTTGGAAGACAACCTCATGTCATGATTGATCCGCACAATGATCAGAAATACACCAATGAGGTGACAGTACAGTACCTTGTTGAGATGAGCCAGCATTTGAGAACTTGACAAAAGAACTTGAAACTGTTGATTGCTGGTATGCCAAATGCTAATTGTCTTTATTGTGAACCAAGAGACTGTGTGATTGCTCGTACGCTCAGGTTGCCTAATAGACAGGTGGGAAGGACCATACCAAGATTTGTTGACAGCACTAAAGGTCGCCGAAAGAAAGACTTGGGTCCACTCGTCCCACTGCAAGAAGGTCGCTGACCCGGAGATAACTCGTGACAAAGTAGTTTATTGCTCACATTCATCGAGTTTGTGTGTTCGAAGTGAACTGTGTGTTCCAAGTGAACTGTGTGTTCAAAGAGCAAGGTGGAGAGCAAAGTGAACTGTGTGTTCCAAGTGAACTGTGTTTTCAAAGAGCAAGGCAAAGAGAACCTCGTATGACCAGAGACTCTGTTCCGTGAAGACTGAGAGGCGGCACTGTTGGACACTACCTGAGCGTACTAATGGACTGCAGAAAGACCAGTCATTGTAATTGATTTGTTATGAACAAGAGTTGTTTTGTTCTATTTCTCTTTTCTCTCTTTCCCGCTGACAAACATTTTCTTTCAGGATATTCTATTTTTGCGAGGTTTTTTTATGAGGAGTCGAGTGTGGGACTGGAACTGGTTCTGTAGGAAGGAGTGATTTCCTTATAGGATCCCAGGATTAGCCGATTAGTTTGTTAAAATCAGAGAAAAATCAAAGGTCTAGTAGTTATGGAGTTCAGAGGTAATCAGGAACAGTCAGACAATGGCTATTCACACATTGCAGATAAAGGGCTCATTAATATATGTGGAAGAAAGGTTTATGAGTGGCTCTCCCCGAACTCCGAAGGTTTATGTTATTTAGGAAGGACACTACTTATAACCCTTGTTCGATGATTAAACAGACCTAGCATACGTTCCAGAAATGGAAACAATGTTCAGAAATTATAGGAATATGTAGATCATGAAAATTTTATATGTCACTGTCACGATTTGTTTGTGTCTTCTTCACCTACCCAGCAGAACCTCAATCGAATCCAAATATCAGTGTACAAAGACGTAGGTACATGTATGTGTGAAATATTCGTCGCAAATCAGACATTATAGGCCTAAGCACTGTCCCAGCATACTCTATAGGTTGAATGTTGTCCCACACCCAACCAGTGGTCCTGTGACCGCCGAGTGCATATAGAGGATGTCTCGTCCTCCTCCATGTCTTCCCCAAATATAGTCGTGTCTGATTTGCAAAATGCATACATACTTGTGTCTAGGTCACCGATTATGGTATGAAATATTTTTTCTTATGTTAATAATTGATGGCAGTTATTGTTTACTGCCAAAGGGTGGACTGTCGAAGTAAAAAAAAATAACATAAAGAGAACATACAAACTACACACATATAAGTCGCTATACTTGCAAATATGCGCAGCGAGCACAGCAATATATGGTAACACACGCATTTACACGGACATGCCACAGAGATGGATTCGACACTTATTTCATACAGTACATAATTAGAATAATATCAAGCGCCAGACATCATGCTGATTTAAAATTATCTAATGAATTAATGTCATGAATGTGTATTATTTGAATGAAGCAAAATAGACCGGTCATGTTTACTATTGAAGCAACCGGATTGATGTGTAGATTCATTTGATACTTGTTGTGAAGTTGTAGGACATTGCAGCGGATAATTATAATTGAATGTATAAAAGCTAAAATCACTTTTATTAGAACAATAGATATTCCAAACAGGAAACTCATGCCAGCCCTTTGGATGTCTTCAAGGCTGAATCTGATTACCATATACAAAGGAACTGGTGACTCATAATGAGTCCCCTCCCCCAGAAACTAGATGAGACATAAGCTGACCACACAGGAGGTCAGCTACTTGCTTTTTGGTCTCAGAGGATGATGGAGGAGTTGCTGGCAGTTCAGTTCCTGTACTTATTTACAGAGAGAGGGAGACATAAGATGCATTGGAGGGAATGGTAATTGTATCGCTGGCATGTAACTGAAACTGTATGTAATGGCATATTAACTGTATGTAATTGTATGTTCTAACTATAGGTATACTGTACTTTGTAATATATATTGAATCCATATCCTTTTTAATAACAAATATATACATCAATGAACTTTGGAACTCAGATAATGTATGGGTGTATTGTTTTCTCTTATGGGATGCAGTGTTTTGCGATGTATAGCGCACATTCATGGGATATGGTAATAAGAGGTGCAGGCGTTTACAATATATATTAGAGCGGGCATTTTAATTATTTGTGAGAAAGCAATTTGGCATTCTTAACATATACGGCAGTATCACTGGAATTATATGGCAGTACCACTGGACATATATGGCAGTATCACTGGACTGGATTTATACGCCAGTACCACTGGATTTATACGCCAGTACCACTAGACATATACAGCAGTATCACTGGATTTATACGGCAGTACCACTGGACATACACAGCAGTATCACTGGAATGGAATTATATGGCAGTACCACTGGACATATATGGCAGTATCACTGGATTTATACGTCCGTACCGCTGGACATATACGGCAGTATCACTGGACATATACAGCAGTATCACTGGACAGGATTTATATGCCAGTACCACTGGACATATACGGCAGTATCACTGGACATATACGGCAGTATCACTGAACCGGATTTATACGGCAGTACCACTGGACATATACGGCAGTATCACTGGATTTATACGGCAGTACCACTGGACATATACGGCAGTATCACTGGACTGGATTTATACGCCAATACCACTGGACATATACGGCAGTATCACTGGATTTATACGGCAGTACCACTGGACATATACGGCAGTATCACTGGACTGGATTTATATGGCAGTACCACTGGACATATATGGCAGTATCACTGGATTTATATGGCAGTATCACTGAACTTATACGGCAGTATAACTGGACTGGATTTATACGCCAGTACCACTGGATTTATACGGCAGTATCACTGGATTTATACGGCAGTATCACTGGACTGGATTTATACAACAGTATCACTGGATTTATATGCCAGTACCACTGGAATTAAACGGCAGTATCACTGGAATTATACGGCAGGACCACTGGACTTATACGGCAATACCACTGGACTGGATTTATACGGCAGTATCAATGGATTTATACGCCAGTACCACTGGAATCATACGGCAGTATCACTGGAATTATACAGCAGTACCACCGGACTTATACGTTAGTACCACTGGACTGGATTTATACGGCAGTATCACTGGAATTATACGGCAGGACCACTGGATTTATACGGCAATACCACTGGACTGGATTTATACGGCGGTATCAATGGATTTATACGCCAGTACCACTGGAATTATACGGTATTATCACTGGAAATATACGGCAGTACCACTGGACATATACGGCAGTACCACTGGACATATACGGCAGCATCACTGGACTTATATGGCAGTATCACTGGACTGGATTTATATGGCAATACCACTGGAAATATACGGCAGTATCACTGGAAATATACGGCAGTACCACTGAAATATATGGCTATATCACTGGACTGGATTCATACACCAGTACAACTGGATTTATATGGCAGTACCACTGGACATATACTGCAGTATCACTGGAATTATATGGCAGTACCACTGGACATATACGGCAGTATCACTGGATTTATACGTCAGTACCGCTGGACATATGCGGCAGTATCACTGGACATATACAGCAGTATCACCGGACATATACGGCAGTATCACTGAACCGGATTTATACAGCAGTACCACTGGACATATACGGCAGTACCACTGGACATATACGGCAGTATCACTGGACTGGATTTATATGCCAGTACCACTGGACATATACTGCAGTATCACCGGACATATACGGCAGTATCACTGAACCGGATTTATACAGCAGTACCACTGGACATATACGGCAGTACCACTGGACATATACGGCAGTATCACTGGACTGGATTTATATGCCAGTACCACTGGATTTATACGGCAGTACCACTGGACATATACGGCAGTATCACTGGAATTATATGGCAGTATCACTGGACATATACGGCAGTATCACTGCACTGGATTTATACGGCAGTACCACTGGACATATACGGTAGTACCACTGGACATATACGGCAGTATCACTGGACATATATGGCAGAACCACTGGACATATACGGCAGTGTCACTGGATTTATACAGCAGTACCGCTGGACATATACGGCAGTATCACTGGACATATACGGCAGTATCACTGTAATTATATGGCAGAACCACTGGACATATACGGCAGTATCACTGGATTTATACGGCAGTACCGCTGGACATATACGGCAGTAACACTGGACATATACTGCAGTATCACTGGACTGGATTTATAAGCCAATACCACTGGACATATACGGCAGTATCACTGAAATTATATGGCCGTACCACTGAACATATACGGCAGTATCACTGGCCTGGATTTATACGCCAGTACTACTGGATTTATATGGCAGTACCACTGGACATATACGACAGTATCACTGGAATTATATGGCAGTACCACTGGACATATACAACAAAATCACTGGATTTATACGGCAGTACCGCTAGACATATATGACAGTATCACCGGACATATAGGGCTGTACCACTGGACATATGCAGCAGCACAGGGACACCACCACTGGACTGATGCATGACAACACAGCACCACTGTAATGGACTGGACTTATATAGAAGCACTGGACATATGGCAGCAGAGGACACCACCACTGTGACTGGACTGATGCAGCACAAGACACTAGCACTGTATTGATGCAGGACAACACAGCACCACTGCAATGGACTGGACTTATACAACAGCACTGGACATATGGCAGCAGAAGACACCACCACTGTGAATAGTGCAGGACAATACAGCACCACTGCAATGGACTGGACTTATACAGCAGCACTGAACATATGGCAGGAGAGGACACCACCACTGTGACTGGACTGATGCAGCACAAGACACTACAACTGAACTGATGCAGCACAACACAGCACCACTGGACTGGACTTATACAGCAGCACTGGAATATGGCAGCAGAGGACACCACCACTGTGACTGGACTGATGCAACACAAGACACTACCACTGTACTCATGCAGGATACTGAGGATGGAAACACGTCCTCTCGCTACACTCTCCAATGCCGGAGTGAAAATGGCAGCAACGTGCGGCTCCTTATATGGAATCCAAACCCCGCAAGAATCTGACAGCGGGATGATGACGTTTTGCCTCGTTCTGGTTTCCGAGTCAGGCGGGAAAATCCGAGCAGGACTCGGATCCGGGCTCGGGTAGTGAAGTCCGGTAGGGTTCGGTTCTCAGGGAACCAAACCCGGTCATCTCTAATCTGACCCCAAACTTCCAGGACTCCCCAAGGTCTAGAACAATGAGCCGAAATGAGCTATTCCGTAGTGCTTACCGTCCTGAAACTCCTATGAGCCAATGCACCTTCTAGGTTTACAGTGTATTAGAACTACTGGGAACTCCACTGGCATTGCATTTCTACAGACTCTCAGAACCCCAAGGCACTGGGTCCTCCCTAGGGGAAGCAGTTAGCTTCCAAACGAACGGGATCCCGGCAGTCAATATACCGACATCGGGATCCCGATGGAGGACATAAACACGGCGTAACTATACCGACACTGAACGGGATTCCGGCGTCAAAATACCGACAGCCAGCATCCCAATCATCCTCTGAGCATGACGTACTGCCGCGTGGCGGTGTGTGTGTGTGGGGGGGGGGGTAGGTTTAGGGTTTAGGCTGCAGAAAGGGGGTTAGGGTTAGACTGCAGCGCCGGAGAGGTTAGGGTTAGGCACCAGGGAGGGAGGGTTAGGTTTAGGCAGCGGGGAAGGGAGGGTTAGGGTTAGGCACCAAGCAGGGAAGGTTAGAGCTAGGAAGCGGGGAAGGGAGGGTTAGGGTAGGGAAAAGGGTTAGGGAAGAGTGGGTTAGGCACCCACAATGGGGTTATGGTAGGGAAAAGGTGAGGGTCAAGGGGCTTCCTGGGGGGCTGTCGGAATTTTGATGGACGGGATGCCGCTGTCGGTATACTGACCGCCGGCATTCCGTCCATTGGCAAATCATACTGATCCCCTCCCGGGACCCCTCTAGACCATGCGGTAGATATTTTCAATTTATACATACTGTATATATTTAAGACGCTGTATTGGAATTGAAAGACAGTTAGAAACTTTGTCATATCATGCTTGGCAAATATAACCAAGTCAAAAAATAATTTCCTCTTATGCATAGTGTAGAAGAATTAAAAATTATTTTTAGAGGAACAAGTTTGCGAAGATAGTAAGTTCTCTTTAATCTAAAAGTTAAGTAAACTTTATTTTTCTTTTATTGCTATCTGCTTTCATGGTATTTATTTCATTGAGTACATTCTCCTTAGACTTTAGTATTTCGTTATAAAGCAATGAGATTGCCTGTTTGCCACTTGATCCGGCTCAAACAGTCTAAATGTCCCCTTTCTCAGCATGATCTGCGAGGCATAGGAGTTCCCTGTACTCCTCTGGCCAGAATGAGATAAGAATCCTGATATGGCATCTCTGAGAATACTGTACTGTACAGTCAGCTAATCAGCTGAGAACATGAACTCTGGTGAAAGGCGGTGACTCTACTGCAGACTTGTCTGGCAGTTAATTGACCTGCAAGAGACAACAAAGTATTACAGACAGTGTGGCTCAGAGTTGGGAGCAAAGCAAAAAAAGAGTAAATTTGCACATGGAAAACCATATTGCAGATCAAGGGTTCCCTTTAGCTTGCTAGTTTCAAACTACAGTATAAGTTCTAAAAATACACGCCCCCTAAAAAACACCATTTATATATACAGTGCATCCGGAGAGTATTCACAGCGCATCACTTTTTCCACTTTTTGTTATGTTACAGCCTTACTCCAAAATGGAATAAATAAATTTTTGTCCCCAAAATTCTACACACAATAGCGCATAATGGTAACGTGAAAACTGTTTTTTGAGATTTTTGCAAATTTATTAAAAATAAAAAACTAAGAAATCACATGTACATAAGTAGTCACAGCCTTTGCCATGAAGCTCAAAATTGAGCTCAGGTGCATCCTGTTTCCACTGATCATCCTTGAGATGTTCCAACAGCTTAATTGGAGTCCACCTGTGGTAAATTCAGTTGATTGGACATGATTTGGAAAGGCACACACCTGTCTATATAAGAACCCACAGTTGACAGTGCATGTCTGAGCACAAACCAAGGATTAAGTCAAAGGAATTGTCTGTAGATCTTCGAGACAGGATTGTCTCGAGGCACAAATCTGGGGAAGGGTACAGTAAAATATCTGCTGCTTTCAAGGTCCCAATGAGCACAGTGGCCTTCATCATCCGTAAATGGAAGAAGTTTGGGACCACCAGGACTCTTCCTAGAGCTGGTAGAGTGGCCAGACGGAAGCCACTCCTTAGTAAAAAGCACATGGCAGCCAGCCTGGAGTTTGCCAAAATGCACCTGAAAGACTCTTAAGGCCCATACACACTGGTCGATATATCGGCCGTTCTCTTGAACGGCCGATATATCGCGGGTCCGTCGGCCAGTGTGTACGGGCGATACATCTGTGAACTCCGTCGTTCACAGACGTATCGCGTCGGCCGCGCAGCACAGCCGACGGCCAATATATCTACCGATATATTGGCGCATCACTGTGTGTGTGCGGGGCGGTCGGCCGACCGCCCGTACACATGCTGCGGTGGCCGGCGGTGATTGACAGCTGAACTGGGCAGGCGTGTGTACACGCCCGCCCAGTTCGTGACGTCAGTCCCCGACGGATCGGGCAGTGTGTATGCACAACACACTGCCCGATCCGTCCATAGATATATCTGCAGATCAATTGATCTGCAGATATATCTATTAGTGTGTACCCACCTTTAGACAAAATTTTCTGATCTGAGACAAAGATTGAACTCTTTGGCATGAATGCCAGGCGTCATGTTTGGAGGAAACCAGGCACCGCTCATCACCAGGTCAATACCATCCCTACAGTGAAGAATGATGGTGGAAGCATCATGCTGTGGGGATGTTAGATAGAGGGAAAGATGAATGCAGCAATGTACAGAGACATCCTGGAGGAAAGCCTGCTCCAGAGCACTCTTGACCTCAGACTGGGGCGACGGTTTATCTTTTCAGCAGCCAAGATATCAAAGCAGTGGCTTCAGGACAACTCTGTGAATGTCCTTGAGTGGCCCAGCCAGAGGCCAGACTTGAATCCAATTGAACATCTCTGGAGAGATCTGAAAATGGCTGTGCCCTGACGCTTCGCATCCAACATGATGGAGCTTGAGAGGTGCTGCAAAGAGGAAAGGGGGAAACTGCACAAAGACAGGTGTGCCAAGCTTGTGGCATCATATTCAAAAAGACTTCAGGCTGTAATTGCTGCCAAAGGTGCATCAACAAAGTATTGGGCAAATGCTGTGAATACTTATGTACAGTACATGGGATTTCTTAGTTTTTATTTTTAATACATTTTCACGTTATCATTATGGGGTATTGTGTGTGTGTAGAATTTTGAGGGCAAAAATGAATGTATTCAATTATGGAATACGGCTGTAACATAACAAAATGTGGAAAAAGTGAAGAACTGTGAATACTTTCTGGATGCCCTGTAAGTATATATATATATATATTTGATATGCTATATACTGTATACATAAATATTAACATTTATAATTATATACATAAATACTTGCTGTTGCATGTAGCCCATACATTCTGTACAGCTTTCCTGTTAAGCCCCGTACACATCTAGCACAGACCGCTCAGCACACATCTCTCCCCCTGCTCAGCACACAGCGCGATGTGTGCTGAGTGAGGGGGGAACGGGGGCGTGGCGTTCATTTCACCGAGCGGTGAAATGAGCCACCTGACTAGATTTGGCATGCATGCATGCCAAATCTAGAGTTAGCGATAGCGACGCGCGGGGCCGCACATCGCTATGGGCATACACACGGAGAGACCCGTGCTTACTTTCTAAGCTTCAGATTGCTTAGAATTTAAACACGGATCTCTCCATGTGTAGCCCCCTTTATGCTGCATTTTCAGCTCTAACTGTAAATTTCTCTGTAAATTTTATATCTTGTAATTAGCATCGTGACCAGCTCCAGCACACCAGAGAGGGATCACAAGATCCTGTTCCAGCATGTCTGCTCCACTGAAGGTGACATTAGGCCACGCATGTAAGCAGGGCAGTAGAGAGCCTGACAGGGCCCAGGTACGTTTCAGGGGGTGGCCTAATCACAGGAGATGTGACAATGCACCCTCAGAAAAAAGTACTAATAAAATAGTATTTTAAGCTCCTCCCTGGCCACACTTTAGCCCAGCACACAGCGGCGTATGCTGGTCAGAGGAGAAGAGCTGCTGCTGCCAAGTAAGATGGGGGGAGCCTGGGCCCTCACTGGGGCCCGGGCTGTCAGACCTGGGCCGGGTAATTAGTACCCCACCTCCTCTCGGTACCACTGCATCCAAGATCTGTAAATCAACCTGGCCAGGGTTTGATGGTAGCTGCACAGACGCATTGTGATCTGGATTTCTGAAGTGCCACGATCAGAGAGGCGCTATCTCAGTAAGTATTGACCAATGGCATAACCACACGCACCTTCACTCCCAGTAACACACACACCATCTCCAAGTTAGTACTGCGCCCGGTTTCCCTTTCATCGCCGAAGCCACATCTCCTCCATAGGGCCGACCTCTCAATAATGTTAAGTAAGTGAGGAGGCTGTGTGGGCTGAGAGCTCTGCCCCGGAGAGTAGATGAGGAACCGGGGAGGGAAGCCATCCAAAGCGCTAATCTACTAGGTGAGAAGGTGTGTGGCCAATGTTTGCTTGTTCGCAGGCCAGCCACGTTTGTGAAAACCAAAAAGTACAAAAAGGTATCTGACCGCCTAATAGAGGCAGTCCTCTCTACATAAATACGGAGAGCCCGTACCACATCCAAAGATCGCTCTTAGGAGGACAAACCAGAAGAGATAAAAGCCGGAACCACAATCTCTTGGTTAAGGTGAAAAGATGACACCACCATAGGCAAATAACCAGGGCGAGTTCTGAGAACAGCCCGGTCACAGTGAAATATCAGAAAGGGTGGACGACAGGCAAGAGCGCCTAAATCTGACACCCTCCTAGGAGAGGCAATGAAAGTGAGCCATTTAAGGTCCACTAACTCAAGAGGTTCAAATGGAGGCTCTTGCAGGGCATTCAGAACCACCATACCGACAAGGCAGATATATGAACCTTGAGGGAGGCCAGACAAAGGTCTAAGTCCAAGCCTTGTTGCAGAAGAGCCAGAAGTCTGGAAGTACTGAATTTGTAAGCATTGTAATTCTTAGCAGCACACCAGGTGAAGTAAGAATTCCAGACCGTATAAAAAATTTGCGCGGAAGCCGGTTTGTGGGCCTTCAGCATAGTTTGGATGACCACCTCAGAGAATCCTTTGGCCCTCAGGAGTGAAGCTTCAAGAGCCATGCCGTCACAGCCAGTCTGGCCAGGTCCGGGTAGACACAAGGGCCCTGAACGAGGAGGTCCGGGCATTGAGGAAGTAGAAGAGGACGCTCTATCGATAGACCCTGCAGGCCTGAGAACCAATGCCGTCTGGGCCATGCTGGAACGACTAAAAGTAGTATTCCTCCTTCTTGTTTGAACTTCCATAGTACCCTGGGCAGGAGTGACACTGGAGGGAACACGTAGGGCAGCCGAAAGTTCCATGGATTTGCCAGTGCGTCCACGAACGCTGATTGAGGATCACTTTGTAATCGTGTCGAGACGCCATCAGGTCTACATCTGGTAGACCCCATTTGTCCACTAGGAGTTGAAAGACTTCCTGATGAAGACTCCACTCTCCGGTGTGCATGTCCTGACGACTAAGGAAATCCGCTTCCCAGTTGAGGTCTCCTGGAATGAACACTGTCGATATTGCTGGCAGATGGCGGTCCGCCCAACAAAGGATTTTTGACACTTCCATCATTGCCATGCGGCTTCGAGTGCCGTTTTGATCGTTTATGTATGCCACCGTGGTGGCGTTGTCTGACCGTACTTGAACAGGCCTGTTCTGTATCAGAGGCAGGGCGAGAGACAAAGCATTTAACACTGCCAGCAATTCCAGAATGTTTATCGGGAGTAGAGCTTCCTCCTTGGTCCACCGACCCTGGAAAGAGTGTTGCTCCAACACCACACCCCAACCCCTCAGACTGGCGTCCATAGTCAGTAGAACCTAGTTTGGGATCCAGAAGGGACGGCCCCTGCTCAACTGTTGGTCCTGTAGCCACCATCAAGGAGATCATGTGAGACCTGATTCGATGAGGCAGGCCATCCCACTTGGAAAGGATTAACCTCTGTAGAGGGCGGGAATGAAATTGAGCGTACTCTACCATGTCGAAAGCCGACACCATGAGGCCTAGTACTTGCATCGGCGAGTGTATCGACACTCTTGGGCGAGAGAGGAAGTATCTGATCCTGTCCTGAAGTTTCAGGACCTTCTCTGGAGACAGAAACAGCCTTTGACTGTGTGTGTCCAGCAGTGCCCCCAGGTGCACCATGTTTCGAGCAGGGACCAGCAAGGACTTCTTCTAGTTGATAAGCCAGCCGTAGGCTTGTAGGAAGTTTACCATCAGTTGTAGATGACTGAAGAGGACATCATGGGAGTTTGCCAGAATCAGCAAATCGTCCAGATACGGCAGGATCTGGACTCCCTCGCGACAGAGATGAGCCGTCATCACGGCCATAACCTTGGTGAAGATCTGAGGGGCCATGGCCAATCCAAATGGCAGAGCCTGGAATTGATAGTGAAGGTTGCCAATAGCAAACTGTAGATATTGCTGATGCGATATGGCAATAGGTATATGCAGATAAGCATCCTGTATATCCAGGGATACCATATAGTCTCCGGGTTCCATGGCCAGTACAATTGAGTGTTTCTATACGGAACTTGGACACTCTCACAAACTTGTACAGTGATTTGAGGTTGAGTATAGGTCGGAAAGACCCATTGGGTTTCGGGACTAGAAACGGGGTCGAGTAGTATCCTCTGCCTCTCTGGGACAGATGTACCGGCACCACCACTCCTGTATCCAGAAGTGAACGCACAACCAGTTGTAGAGCTTGCGCCTTCAACGGATCCGAAGGAATAACCATCATGCAGAACTGGCGAGGGGTACGTCTCTTGAAAGAGACTGCGTACCCGCGAGAGACAACTTCTCGCACCCAGGCATCTGAAGTGGTCTTTAACCAGACCTGGATGAATCGCAGAAGTCGGACTCCCACCCTGGGGTCCCCCAGGGGGAGGCCCACCCCGTCATGCAGCAGGATTGCCTTGTTTAGAAGCAGGCTGACAGGCAGCCCAGGATTGTTTTGCCTTGGGCTTAGTGGTTTTGGAAGCACAAGATTGTCTCGTGTATGCTTGACCTTTTGCTTTCCTTTGAGGCCAAAAGGAGTGAAAAGTGGTACCTTTTGCCTTCTGTGCAGAAGGATTAGTATTCGGGAGAAATGCAGTCTTAGCAGCTGCTAAGTCAGTCACAATCTTATTGATATCTTCCCCAAATAGGATGTCTCCCTTAAAAGGGAGTCCAGGTCCACCTTCCATGACCTCAACCACAGAATACGGCGAGCCAGGATGGATTTAGTCGATGTCTTGGCCACCAACACACCTGCCTCAGAGGACGCCTCCTGAATGTAATAGGCGGCGGTCATAGGCGAATCCAGAGGAGGGGGGGGGGGGCACTTGGGCCCGTGCCACCCCCTGTCATTTTTGACTCCTTTTTTTTTTTAAAAAAAGGAGAACAGCGGCCGCACTACTGCTATTTACGTCAGTCAGATTTGATATAAGAGCTGGCAGGCATTAGGACCCGCCACGGCTCCAACAGCAAGTCCGTGTGGTAACCAATGGGGAGGCTGGAGCTGCAGCCATGTTATACCTCTGTATTCAGCTTTTCATTTTTTCCACCTACAAGTTGCACATCCTGCCGGATGTAACCCACACCGTACACCCAAGATGGCGGCCCTGGATGGTTCCGTCATGGGCATGATGAGCAACACTTGGATCTGTTCAGGCAGTGCATATTGCACCACAAATGTTTCAGTAATCCCATTTTTGATCCTTGTATATTTTATCTCACGAACTGTAACCATCGTAGTGTGCCCAAGATGGCTGCCTTGTCTGGTACGTCCATTGGTGGGATGAAAAATAAATAGATCTGTTGGCAATGCACGGGTCCTACTCTTAGCTTTAGTATGCTGCAACTTCCCCAATTTGTGTCATCTATTTCACCCTGAGTAACCTTTGTAGCGCACCCAAAATGGCTGCCTTGCCTGGTACCCTTTGCAAGCTGGATATAAGACCAAAATAGCTACACCAGTCCATGCATTATGTACATTCTTTTTGGTTTGATTTGATCTCTGTGTAATATTAAATCCCTGTGCTTTGCTTCTGATGTTGTTAAGCGTCTTGGAGTCCTGATGGAGAAAAGCGCTATATAAAAAAAAATAATATTATTATTATTATTATTGATAAGGTTTTTTATATATATATATATATATATATATATATATACATACAAACAAATATAAAACCACAGCACTCGCCACCCCAGAAGCGGGATGTAATGTCTGCACTCACCACTCATAGGGTGGGGTGCATGTAACCTATGGCCACCTACTTAAATATATACAAACAGAAAAATCAGCACTCACCATAGCAAGCTCACTTATCCTCACAACATCAATCAATAAATGATGGGGGTTTAGTTAGTGAATTGGCCAATGCACGGAAGCCTGCAAACCGATCGCCAAGATACCCCACCTTCATGCAGGTCCTACACTATCACAGAGTCTTAAAATTAAAACCTGGCAACTGTATCACACATAATATAACTGCAAATATGCCTACTTGGTTTAATGTGCACCTGCCACATACCTTATGGCTTTTAAAAAGAACACTAGTCACCTGACACTGGCTGATAAATTACTAAGGAACAGCTGACACAGGTTTAGGACAATTAAGTTTACATAGGGGTGCATGAAAAAGCTTGTGGCCACAGTTAATAAGAGTTAACCAAATATTAACCCTGCAATATACAAACAAATATAAAACCACAGCACTCGCCACCCCAGAAGCGGGGTGCAATGTCTGCACCCACCACTCATAGGGTGGGGTGCATGTAGCCTATGGCCACCTACTTAAATATATACAAACAGAAAATTCAGCACTCACCATAGCAAGCTCACTTATCCTCACAACATCAATAAATGAGGATAAGTGAGCTTGCTATGGTGAGTGCTGAATTTTCTGTTTGTATATATATATATATAATCTTCAACATAAAACTAAATTTTGGACCCACCTAAATAGTCCTGTGAGTGCCGCCATTCTTTGTATGTATTAGCTAACCCTCTGCAGGGGGCATGTAGGCACTGTATTGTATGAGTGCCAGTCCCAGGGGCAAACGCAGGATTTTTAGGAGGGGGTTTCTTTATATATACTCAGAGACCAGGCTATCACTGCTGATCCACTAAAGGTTCTCACCTAAGTGAATTCCTGCTACACCTGAGTATCTTGATTTCACTTTCAAGTAGTCGACCCATGAGGATTGGCGGATGACTCAAATAGAAAGCCCCTCTGATACTAAGGGTTTTTTATATCGCTGTTGGGTATCCATATCCGCTTATTTTTGGTAATACTTACCATACAGTTAAGATGTACCCCTGATAAAGTCTTATAATAAGATGAAACGCGTTGGACATTCTTGATCTTCCTTTATGATGTCACCTCTGAATATATATTGAAGAAAAAGAGGAGACTGTAGAGATTCACCTACTATTGTCCTCGACATCTTAAACGGAAATACACTGTGGAGCGACTTATTACTCCTTGTACAAATGAACCATGGACTTTGAACTTGTTTTTATGTATATATAATAAATTTTATGATGGACCATGTTGCCACCATGTTTTGACTCTTAAAGGTGTGAATTATAAGTGCTTTTTATAACACAGGGTGTTGACTCAACCCTCAGGCGCCAGCTCACCTATTGTTGTATGTATATATATATATATATATATATATATATACACAAACATATGTGGCTTCTGGCCGATGCAGATTATGCAGCTTGGATTCTTAGGACTTTTCCACCTAGTTTCCAGAAGGTGTACAAATCGGAGGAAGACCCAGTGGGCACCAAACAAGTGCAACCAATAATTGAGTTTGTGCAGTGCATGAATACTACCAAATCACAGGCAATTCACACTACATATACAATTGTAGTCTCCACTGGATGATCATGAGCATGTAGAATAAGCACAATTGTTCAGTAACTTCCACAGCAAGTTGGATCACCCATCTTCAGTACTGATCACACTATCACACTCCTGAGGAAGTCCAGGCCGTGGGCAGCGGACGAAAACGCGTTGAGTGTTTTTACTCGTATGGACGACCAATGACAGATGGGTTCACTACGGCTGGCCGGCGGTCGGGCTCCCGGCGACCAGCATCCCGGCGCCGGGAGCCCGACCGCCGGCTTACCGACAGCTTGGCGAGCGCAAATGAGCCCCTTGCGGGCTCGCTGCGCTCGCCACGCTACGGGCACGGTGGCGCGCTACGCGCGCCACACTATTTTATTCTCCCTCTATGGGGGTCGTGGACCCCCACGAGGGAAAATAAGTGTCGGTATGCCGGCGGTCGGGCTCCCGGCGCCGGTATACTGAGCGCCGGGAGCCCGACCGCCGGCAAACAGAAGACCACCCATGACAGATAAGCTGTTTTTAATCTTTTACATTGTACGGGCAATTTTTTATCATTGGACTAGTTCTGAATAAATGTGTGTTTTTATTTAAAAAAAAACGTATTGCACCATTGGTCCTTTTCTGCTCTTATCTCCCTTACATGAGGTAAAAACAAGGGAGAATTACAACCAGGATACCACAGATGACATCTAATTTCACTACATATTGAAAGAGTGATATTTTTGCCATTAAGAAAGGTGGTTGGAATTCCACCATATACGGTACACCTTAAAATTGTAGGGGTGATACCGAAGGTGTTGGGCAGACTGTTTTACATAATACTACACTAGGAGGCGCCTATTCTCACCCTTTGTTTTTCAGATTTTAAAAAGGTGCGCTTGAACAGCAAACCACAGGAGGAAAGGGCTGCCACTCCTTAAAAAGGAATCCAGGGGAGTGTATTAGGAAACAAAAGCTATCAATATAACAGCAAAGAAAACCGAACGGATCGGGTTGTTTAAAAGGGTTTTGCGCCTAATACCACCCCAATTTGTACTATATATATATATATATATATATATATATATATATAAATTATATATATATATATATATATATATATATATATATATATATATATTTCTCAAAGAAGTACAGCAGCACTTGGGTCCTTATCTGAGAAATCTGTATTAAGGTGTCACATAACAGAGGGCCCTGAGGTTGCTTTTACATAGTAAGGGGATTGCCGGATCAATAATTATATTGATAAGTTGCGGTCGGTGATGTAAACACCCACTGGACGCAGTGCTACTCAATGTTTCGGTTTTATTGTAAACTTTCATCCAGATTTAGCTTATATTAAAATTTAAACGTTGATGACGGCGTTGTGTGCCAACCGCAACTTATCAAGTCCTGAGGGTGCTGCCGTGTGTGCTATTATTTATTACAATGAAGGGCACCCAGGCATGCTGCTTCTTTATGGAACAGAGACATGCACAGACAGCATACTTACAAACACAGAGAGCACACACATAATATACTTACACATAGAGCAACTTGTCTTTGATGTGTGTGTGTACAGCTGCTACAGTAGCGGCAGACATCCGTAACCCTGCGGACCTTGCCGGGGCATATCTTCCCTAGCACTTAAACCTCGGAGCTGCGATAGCGGCGCGCTGAAGCTCCCCGGCCACTGCTTGTTTGGCTATCAGTGCTCTGCGACGCGTCAGGCGGCTTGGATATAAAAGTCACCTGACGCGGAAGCACTGACAGCTGAACCATCAGTGGCCGGGGACCTCCGATTGCGGGTGGCACAGGGCTGGTGCAGAGACGGAGACAAAGCTGTCTCCATCTCCGACAAAAAAAAAAAAAAAAGTCTGTGGGGGGGTTTCTGGGTACTCAGAAACCCCCCCTGCGTGCGCTACTGATTCCTTTTATCAAAGCTTAAGCCTGGCAAGCATACCACTTTTCAACAGCAGTACCACTTCTATGTCTGCTCTGGCTATTGGCACTGAAATGGAACAACCTCAGGCGACTGAAAAAATTCATGTGTGCACATAGGTCGTGATTGAAATGTGGAAGCAGCAGCGATGCACAGATCTGTTAAGTCAGCAGGGGGCATCAGGTATAAGTAGACGCCTCATGCATACATTTGTGTTCTAGTGCAATCAGATCACTTGCTACCTACATCATCGGCCAGCTGCAAGATCACTTGCTACCTACATCAACGTCCTGTAAGCCGGCCATCGCAGCTGCTTCTAAAAGACCAGGAAATTTCAATTAGAAGACAGATATCATAGCCTCAGCACTTTCCCAAAATAGAGGTGACATTCCTCCATTTTGGGAAAATAGCTGCTGTCATCGCACCCGTCTGACCCCCAAATGGCTGCAGACTGTCAACTCTTGACGTCTGCAGCCGTAGTGCATCCGACGACGCAGGACCCGTACAGCACATTGGTGCTTTGCGTCCAGAGCACCAGGATCTGACTTAAGCCTATAGAATTATCTCTGCTGACAAATGGAATATTTCTAACATACAGTCTTAGGTCATATTAGGTCATGGCAAGAGATATGCTCTGGGACACCAAAGCACTGTCTATGGCAGTGATGGCTAACCTTGACACTCCAGCTGTTGTTGAACTACACATCCCAGCATGCCCTGCTACAGTTTTACTATTTGGCCTTGCTAAAACTGATGCAGGGCATGCTGGGATGTGTAATTCAACAACAGCTGGAGTGTCAAGGTTAACCATCACTGGTCTATGGCATTGGTTCTCAAACTCGGTCCTCAAGGAGTTTTCTGCCTGTTGATACAGACTTCACAATCCTAGGATTGCTGCTTACCCTAGTGCGCTTTGTTCACGTTTGTGCCGCTGCTCTGTCGCTTAGTAACTAGCCAGCTCTCTGCAGCCTTTGGCCAGTATTACGGAAAACAATATTGTGAGCTGTGAGGTGGTCAAAACTGACTGGAAATTACTGGAAATGAATCTTATTAAAGTTAATAAAACTCTAGGAATAAAAAAAAAGGCCCAAATTATATGAATTTAGCTTTTTTTTGTAAATTTAAAAAAAAAAATGCTAGTCCAAATGCAACACCAGTCATGGCAGTTTGGCAAATCCAAAGCTGGTGACAAATCAGAGTCAAATCCAGCAAAAAGTGTCCGGCGCATATCTGTAATTATTACATACAAAATATTTGCAATCTGCAACTCGGATATGTTTTGCATACTTTCCCAGGAATGTTCTTAGATTGTATTTTGATATATAAATTGACATTGTACTTTTGTGTGCCACGTCACCTACTAATTTTCTCTTTTCCTATGCTTGTTTGACAGATTTGGCACTAAGATAACTGGGGCCAGGATAACCTAATTTTTTTTATTGGTCCTCAAGGTACCCTAATGCTGCGTACACATTGGGCCTAATTCAGACCTGATCGCTAGGCTGCGTTTTCGTACAGCCTGCGATCAGGTCTGAACTGCGCATGTGTATGCACTGCTATGCGCAGGTGCTTCGGACCGCAGCGTCAGGGAGTGCCGGGCAGCGATGGGATGGTGCGACTAAAGCGATCGCAAGGTGACTGACAGGAAGAGGCCGTTTGTGGGTGGCAACTGACCGTTTTAGAGGTGTGTCCGGAAAAACGCAGGAGGGACCAGGCGTTTGAAGGGAGGGTTTCTGACGTCAGCTCCGGCCCCGATCATCGCACTGGAAGAGTAAGTCCTGGGCTGTGCAGAGACTGCACAAACTTCTGTTTGTGCAACTCTCCTGCACATGCGATTTCCCCCTCCCCCTGTGGGTGGCAACTACCTGACCACAGGGATACAAAAAATGCACCCTGGCGATCAGGTCTGAATTAAGCCCTTTATATGATGTAAGAAACTATGCAACCGTCGTTCCAATTTTACTATATCGCAGAACACACAATATAGAGCATACACAGTATGTAATCTTCCAAACGACCTACTAACACCCTGAGCGAGAAATGTTGAAGCGCCCCCTACCCCTCTAATACGTGTGCCGAAGGCATGCACGCGCCTGAGAAAGTGAGCGTGGTCTTGCAACTTTTTATTATCAAACTCTAAATATATAGAAAATTTAATATTTTATCAAATATATATTTATTTTCCCACCCCTTCTACACACACAATTAACAGCCTTACATATAACGCCCACAGTAGTGTTCCTTATATACTGTATACTGTCCCCAGTATAGTGTCAGATACACAAAACGTTCCAGTAGAGTGCCAGATACACATACACCCCCAATAGTGCAGTGTCAGATACACATATGCCCCCAGCAATGCCAGAAACACATTATATGCCCCCAGCAATGCCAGAAACACATTATATGCCCCCAGCAGTGCCATGCCAGATACACATTATATGCTCTCAGCAGTGCCATTCCAGATACACATTATATGCTCTCAGCAGTGCCATTCCAGATACACATTATATGCTCTCAGCAGTGCCATTCCAGATACACATTATATGCCCCCAGCAGTGCCATGCCAGATACACATTATATGCTCTCAGCAGTGCCATTCCAGATACACATTATATGCTCTCAGCAGTGCTATTCCAGATACACATTATATGCCACCAGCAGTGCCATGCCAGATACACATTATATGCCTCCACAGTGCTGCCAGATACACATTATATGCCCCCAGCAGTGTTGCCAGATACACATTATATGCCCCCACAGTTCTGCCAGATACACATTATATGCCCCCACAGTCCTGCCAGATACACATTATATGCCCTCAGCAGTGCTGCCAGATACACATGATATACCCCCAGCAGTGCTGCCAGATACACAATTGCCCCCAGCAGTGCTGCCAGAAACACAAATGCCCCCACAGTTCTGCCAGATACACATTATATGCCCTCAGCAGTGCTGCCAGATACACATTATATGCCCTCAGCAGTGCTGCCAGATACACATTATATGCCCCCAGCAGTGCTGCCAGATACACAAATGCCCCCACAGTGTTGCCAGATACACAAATGGCCCCATAGTGCTGCCAGATACACAAATGCCCCCACAGTGCTGCCAGATACATAAATGCCCCCACGGTGCTGCCAGATATACAAATGCCCCCCACAGTGCTGCCAGATATACAAATGCCCCCAGTGCCAGATAACCTGATCCCAGTGTGGCGGGGATGGGCAGTGCACAGTGTGCTGAATGCTGAGGTCTGGGAGCTTCGCTTCCAGCACCTCAGCTACATGCAGGCAGAGAGCTATGGCAGCAGGGACAAGCATCCTGAGCTGCTGTATTACGCCAGTCCCGCCCTCAACCCCGGACTCACTCACCGCAATGTCTGGTCCGCGGCGCGGATCTCTCTGTGGCACCGGTCATCTCAAATATGGCGCCGGTCCTTGAGCCAATCAAAGCTTGTGGCCCGACAGCCAATCAGGAGCCGCCGCTGCAGGTCCACGAGCTCTGATTGGCTCTTAAATGGCCCTTAAATAGCCAGTGCCCTGTGCGGCCGCTCCAGCCGATCGTGCCTGGAGCCGGCCCTGTAGGGATCTATTAACTAAGCCTTGGATGGAGATAAAATGGACGGAGATAAAGGACCAACCAACCAGCTCCTACCTGTCATTTTTCAAACACAGCCTGTAACATGACCGTTAGGAAATGATTGGCTGGCACTTTATCTCCCTTCACTTTATCTCCATCAAAGGCTTAGTAAATAGACCCCAAAGTGCTTTACATTTGCCTGTACATCATAAAATACAAAACAAGGGACGTTAGTGAAATGTGTAAGTAAGTATACAGGAACTCTTGAGTCTATCTTTTAAGTTTAGTTTTTGAAGGATTCTAGAGTGGGGGTTTCTCAAATTGTGCAGAGAAGAGAGTTTCATAGCGAGTCAGAGTTGCAAAGCTGAAAGCTCGATCCCCCAGATGAATTCAGGGAGATTCTAGATACAGCTAGTAGTCTTTCATCTACAGATCGCAGTAATCATGCGGGACATTAAGTGATCAATAGCTGCTTCAGGTACCTTGGGCCCTGGATATGTAGGATTTTGAAAATTAGTAAGCCAATCTTGAAACTGATTCGCCATCTTACAGGGGGTCTAGTGATGTACACCGGAAATTTTTCGGGTTTTGTGTTTTGGTTTTGGATTCGGTTCCGCGGCCGTGTTTTGGATTCGGACGCGTTTTGGCAAAGCCTCCCTGAAAATTTTTTGTCGGATTCGGCTGGTTTTTTTACAAAAAACCCTCAAAAACAGCTTAAATCATAGAATTTGGGGGTCATTTTGATCCCATAGTATTATTAACCTCAATAACCATAATATCTACTCATTTCCAGTCTACTCTGAACACCTCACACCTCACAATATTATTTTTAGTCCTACAATTTGCACCGAGGTCGCTGGATGGCTAAGCTAAGCGACCCAAGTGGCCGACACAAACACCTGGCCCATCTAGGAGTGGCACTGCAGTGTCAGACAGGATGGCAGATTTAAAAAATACTCCCCAAACAGCACATGATGCAAAGAAAAAAAGAGGTGCAATGAGGTAGATGTGTGACTAAGCTAAGCGACCCAAGTGGCCGACACAAACACCTGGCCCATCTAGGAGTGGCACTGCAGTGTCAGACAGGATGGCAGATTTAAAAAATAGTCCCTAAACAGCACATGATGCAAAGAAAAAAAGAGGTGCAATGAGGTAGCTGTGTGACTAAGCTAAGCGACCCAAGTGGCCGACACAAACACCTGGCCCATCTAGGAGTGGCACTGCAGTGTCAGACAGGATGGAAGATTTAAAAAATAGTCCCCAAACAGCACATGATGCAAAGAAAAAAAAGGTGCAATGAGGTAGCTGTGTGACTAAGCTAAGCGACCCAAGTGGCCGACACAAACACCTGGCCCATCTAGGAGTGGCACTGCAGTGTCAGACAGGATGGCAGATTTAAAAAATACTCCCCAAACAGCACATGATGCAAAGAAAAAAAGAGGTGCAATGTGGTAGCTGTGTGACTAAGCTAAGCGACCCAAGTGGCCGACACAAACACCTGGCCCATCTAGGAGTGGCACTGCAGTGTCAGACAAGATGGCAGATTTAAAAAATAGTCCCCAAACAGCACATGATGCAAAGAAAAAAAGAGGTGCACCAAGGTCGCTGGATGGCTAAGCTAAGCGACCCAAGTGGCCAACACAAACACCTGGCCCATCTAGGAGTGGCACTGCAGTGTAAGACAGGATGGCAGATTTAAAAAATAGTCCCCAAACAGCACATGATGCAAAGAAAAAAAGAGGTGCAATGAGGTAGCTGTGTGACTAAGCTAAGCGACCCAAGTGGCCGACACAAACACCTGGCCCATCTAGGAGTGGCACTGCAGTGTCAGACAGGATGGCTGATTTAAAAAATAGTCCCCAAACAGCACATGATGCAAAGAAAAAAAAAGAGGCGCAATGAGGTAGCTGTGTGGCTAAGCTAAGCGACCCAAGTGGCCAACACAAACACCTGGCCCATCTAGGAGTGGCACTGCAGTGTCAGACAGGATGGCCGATTTAAAAAATAGGTCCCAAACAGCACATGATGAAAAGAAAAAAAGAGGTGCACCAAGGTCGCTGGATGGCTAAGCTAAGCGACCCAAGTGGCCAACACAAACACCTGGCCCACCTAGGAGTGGCACTGCAGTTTTCTAGCGAGAGGATGAGTGCTTCCATCCTCATGTGAATCTGAACCACTAGCCATGAACATAGGCCAGGGCCTCAGCCGTTCCTTGCCACTCCGTGTCGTAAATGGCATATTGGCAAGTTTACGCTTCTCATCAGATGCTTTTAATTTTGATTTTTGGGTCATTTTACTGAACTTTTGTAGTATACTTGACGACACAAAGGTAGAGCAATGGACTACTGTACCGTACTGCTATATATATAATGGTGGTCAGCAAAATTCTGCACTGTCCTCCTACTATATATACTGCGCACAACTAAAATGCACCACAGGTATGGATGGATAGTATACTTGATGACACAGAGGTAGGTAGAGCAGTGGTCTACTGTACCGTACTGCTATATATTATATACTGGTGGTCAGCAAAATTCTGCACTGTCCTCCTACTATATATACTGCGCACAACTAAAATGCACCACAGGTATGGATGGATAGTATACTTGACGACACAGAGGTAGGTAGAGCAGTGGCCTACTGTACCGTACTGCTATATATTATATACTGGTGGTCAGCAAAATTCTGCACTGTTCTCCTACTATATGTACTGCGCACAACTAAAATGCACCACAGGTATGGATGGATAGTATACTTGACGACACAGAGGTAGGTAGAGCAGTGGACTACTGTACCGTACTGCTATATATTATATACTGGTGGTCAGCAAAATTCTGCACTGTCCTCCTACTATATATACTGCGCACAACTAAAATGCACCACAGGTATGGATAGTATACTTGACAACACAGAGGTAGGTAGAGCAGTGGCCTACTGTACCGTACTGCTATATATTATATACTGGTGGTCAGCAAAATTCTGAACTGTCCTCCTACTATATATACTGCGCACAACTAAAATGCACCACAGGTATGGATGGATAGTATACTTGATGACACAGAGGTAGGTAGAGCAGTGGACTACTGTACCATACTGCTATATATTATATACTGGTGGTCAGCAAAATTCTGCACTGTCCTCCTACTATATATACTGCGCACAACTAAAATGCACCACAGGTATGGATGCAGTGGCGTAACTACTGCCCCCGCAGCACTCGCGGTGGCTTGGGGGCTGCAGGGGCGCCACTGACAGAACAGATTGACATGCGGACGAGCGTCCGCATGTCAATCTGCGGTCTCCTCTCCCTCCTTCCCTCCGCTGCTGCCTACTGTGTACGGAGGGACACGGAGCGCACATCGCGCGCCTCTCCTGTGTCCCTCCTGGCTCTCCCCCGGCCGGTCTAATAAAGGAAGTGCCGTTCGTGAGCTCTGATTGGCTCACGAACCGGCACTTCCTTTATTAGACCGGCCGGGGGAGAGCCAGGAGGGACATTGGAGAGGCGCGCTATGCGCTCCGTGTCCCTCCAACACAAAGGAGAGGGAGGGGAAGCAGGCACTGGGGGGGCATATACCTGGCACTGGGGGCATATACCTGGCACTGGGGGGGCATATACCTGGCACTGGGGGCATATACCTGGCACTGGGGGGCATATACCTGGCACTGGGGGGGCATATACCTGGCACTGGGGGCATATACCTGGCACTGGGGGGGAAGCAGTCACTGTGGCGGAATATCTGGCACTGGGGGGGCATATACCTAGCACTGGGGGCATATACCTGGCACTGGGGGCATATACCTGGCACTGTGGGGGAATATCTGGCACTGGGGGGGCATATACCTGGCACTGGGGGCATATACCAGGCACTGTGGGGGAATATCTGGCACTGGGGGCATATACCTGGCACTGTGGGGAATATCTGGCACTGGGGGCATATACCTGGCACTGGGGGCATATACCTGGCACTGTGGGGGAATATCTGGCACTGGGGGCATATACCTGGCACTGGGGGGGAATATCTGGCACTGGGGGGGAAGCAGGCACTGTGGGGGAATATCTGGCACTGGGGGGGGGGGCATATACCTGGCACTGGGGGCATATACCTGGCACTGTGGGGGAAGATCTGGCACTGGGGGCATATACCTGGCACTGGGGGGAATATCTGGCACTGGGGGCATATACCTGGCACTGTGGGGGAAGATCTGGCACTGGGGGCATATACCTGGCACTGTGGGGGAAGATCTGGCACTGGGGGCATATACCTGGCACTGTGGGGGAAGATCTGGCACTGGGGGCATATACCTGGCACTGTGGGGGAATATCTGGCACTGGGGGCATATACCTGGCACTGTGGGGGAATATTTGGCACTGGGGGGAGCAGGCACTGAGGGGGCATATGTGGCACTGTGGGGGAATATCTGGCACTGGGTGCATATACCTGGCACTGTGGGGGAATATCTGGCACTGGGAGCATATGTGGCACTGGGAGCATGGCCCTAGCAACAAGCACTACCCCCTAGCAACGAGCATGACACCCAGTGCATGAAACCCCTGGCAACGAGCATGACACCCTGAGCATGAAAACCCCTGGCACCGTGCATGGAACCAAGAGCATGAAACCCCTGGCAACGAGCAGGTAATTTAAAAGTAATTGAAAGCCTTACTGTAGAACTTAATGTGTAATGGGCATTACGGTGTATGGTATACTATATCACGGGCATTGTGTGGTATGTGGTATAATGTCTCAGGGTCACTGCAGTGTTTGGCATAATGTATCACGGACATTGCGGTGTGTGTCATAATGTGTCAGGCATTACGGTGTGTTGTATACTATATCACGGGCATTGTGGTATGTGGTATAATGTCTCAGGATCATTGTGGTGTGTGTCATAATGTGTCACAGACATTGTATGTGCTATAATGTATCAGGGGCATTGCAGTGTGTAGCATAATGTATAATGGGCATTGCGATTCCTGTCATAATGTGTCACAGGCATTACGGTGTGTGGCATAATGTGTCGGGGGCACTATGGTGTGTGCATATTGTGTCATGTGCATTATTGTGCGTGGAATAATGTCTAAGGGCCATTGCAGTATGTGGCATAATGTATACTGGGCATTACTATAAGGAGGAAAAATGACAAATAATGTAAGGGGCATGAATCAGGATTATTTTTCTTTCCTGTGGTGGCTAAAGTCTGGGCGTGCAGGTTGCAAAACTGGGGTATAAGGTAGTCTTTTCCTGCAATGCCACGCCCCTTTACGCGAAGCCACGCCCATGTCAGCAAAGCCACACACCCTTTTTGGCGGCGCGCGCATATTTGTCCCTTTACTAGTGCCAATTATGGGGGGTATGGGGGGGGGGGGGGGGCGAAGGATTTTTTGGCTTGGGGGAGAAAAATTTCTAGTTACGCCACTGTATGGATGGATAGTATACTTGACGACACAGAGGTAGGTAGAGCAGTGGACTACTGTACCGTACTGCTATATAATACTGGTGGTCACTGGTCAGCAAAATTCTGCACTGTACTCCTACTATATACTACAATGCAGCACAGATATGGAGCGTTTTTCAGGCAGAGAACGTAGATATTTTCAGCACACTGAGCACAGATATTTGCAAGCACACTGAGCACAGATATTTGCAGCACACTGAGCACAGATATTTGCAGCACACTGAACACAGAAACTGAGAGAACGCTACACGTCCTCTCCCTATCAACTCCAAAGCACGAGTGAAAATGGCGGCGACGCGCGGCTCCTTATATAGAATACGAATCTCGCGAGAATCCGACAGCGGCATGATAACGTTCGGGCGCGCTCGGGTTAACCGAGCAAGGCGGGAAGATCCGATTCTGCCTCGGAACCGTGTAAAATGGATGAAGTTCAGGGAGGGTTCGGATTCCGAGGAACCGAACCCGCTCATCACTACAGGGGTCTGGTTGTTTTTTTCAGTGATAATATAAAAACATTCACCATATTTCTGTGCAACAGACAAAAGATTTCTACATCATTAACTGTTCTTTAAACGCGTGATACAAAGGAACAAACACAATATAACTTTACAGGTAATTGTCCCAGAGGTACATTTATCCTAAGTAAGCTTCACAAAGATTATGAGTATTGCTGCATTGTGGATACATGTAAAATGTCACAGGTTTCAAACTGTTTTCATGTACTTGACATTTCACTTTAGTCTTTTTTGTTTTGGAATGAATCTATCTATATATATATATATATATATATATATATATATACATAATTATTATTACTATTTTTTTTCTCAAGTACTTAATGTTCTTGAGTCGTTTTTAAAGTTTTGTGCTGCTCTTCATAACTTTTCATAAGCTGGCATAAAATTCAGTAAATGCCTTAAGAAAACATAATAATAGCGTTCACTTTCTTCATTGAACATTATTTTGCTGAATGATTTATGTGCACTTGAGTTTAGCTGATGTCTTATTCTGTTTATACAATAGAATTTTCTGTTTATACAATAGATCTGTAAATAATGGTGCTGTATGTCCAAAAATGATCTTTCTGTAGCTGTTATCAGGGTGGTAACTAGAGGTGGGCAGGTGGTGCTGCCTCCCAGGGTACGGAGCTGAGGGAACAGCACCATTGCTCCCCATGTGGCACCAGCTTTTGGCTTGTTGAGTGCTTGGAACGGCACCCACCAGAATAGAGTGCGGCACAGAGCATCCTAGGGATGCTTAGGGCACTCAGCTCCTTCTTGGTCTAAGCAGAATTTCACCCTGCTGCAGCCCTTGAATATTTATAGTTACAGTATATATCCTAGACCAGGGGTGGGGAACCTTTTTTCTACCGAGGGCCATTTGGATATTTATAAAATCCTTCGGGGGCCATACAAAAATTCTCAACTTAAAAAATTACCCTGCCCCATAGAGGTACTGTGTGTGCGCGCCGGAGGCGCACACGCCAAAAAATGGGTGTGGCCAGTTAAAATGTGACGTGATACACATATGCCCCCAATAGTGCAGTGCCAGATCCACAATTGCCCCCACAGTGCCAGGTATACAAATGCCCCTCACAGTGCCAGGTATACAAATGCCCCCACTGTGCCAAGTATACAAATGCCCCTCACAGTGCCAGGTGTACAAATGCCCTCACAGTGCCAGGTATACAGATGTCCCCACAGTGCCAGGTATACAGATGCCCCCCCCACAGTGCCAGGTATACAGATGCCCCTCACAGTGCCAGGTATACAAATGCCCCTCACAGTGCCAGGTATACAAATGCCCCTCACAGTGCCAGGTATACAGATGTCCCCACAGTGCCAGGTATACAGATGCCCCCACAGTGCCAGGTATACAAATGCCCCCCACAGTGCCAGGTATACAGATGACCCCACAGTGCCAGGTATACAGATGCCCCCACAGTGCCAGGTATACAAATGCCCCTCACAGTGCCAGGTATACAGATGCCCCCACAGTGCCAGGTATACAGATGCCCCCACAGTGCCAGGTATACAAATGCCCCTCACAGTGCCAGGTATACAAATGCCCCCACAGTACCAGTTATACAGATGCCCCCACAGTGCCAGGTATACAGATGCCCCCCACAGTGCCAGGTATACAAATGCCCCCCACAGTGCCAGGTATACAGATGCCCCCACAGTGCCAGGTATACAAATGCCCCCCACAGTGCCAAGTATACAGATGCCCCCCACAGTGCCAGGTATACAAATGCCCCCCACAGTGCCAGGTATACAGATGCCCCCACAGTGCACCCCCCCCCTTCCGTGCTACTTACCGCTCCTTTCGGCGGGACATGGAGGAGAGCGCGGCTATGTTGGGCGGCGGCGTGTAGGACTTGAAACCAGCCGCCGGTTCGAGAGCCAATCAGAGCTCGCGGACCGGCAGCCGCGGCTTCTGATTGGCTGCCGGTCCGCAAGCTCTGATTGGCTCACAAACCGGCGGTTGGTTTCAAGTTCTACACGCCGCCGCCGCCTTCTCCTCCCTGTCCTGACACTGACAGCTGAGACACGCTGCCGCCGGACTGAGCGGCGGCGTGTCTCACTGAGAGAAGCAGGTGGGACGGAGCAAACGGCTTTGCGGGCCTTATACGGCCCGCGGGCCGGAGGTTCCCCACCCCTGTCCTAGACTTTAGAACTGTAGCAAGTGTTCTTTCATGGGATCAAAGGCACCTTCAAGACTCTGATGAAAATGTAGGAATTCTAATCTGTACAGATAATTATTGTATTTCTTGTTACCTTTTCAACAAAAACAGCTGTATTTTTATTTTGAATAAAAGGTTGGCATCCAGCTTAGACATCCAATCAATTTCAATATTCAATATAGGCTTCCTACATTACAAGTTTATTATCTTCTTTCTATGCAAACCTAATTTAAATTACTAATATCAACACAGTCAACCAACCCGTCACCTGTTTGCCACCATTAATTTGCTTTTCTGTCGACCTTCACCACCCTGTCCTTCTTACTCATGACTATGCCCCCTACTTCAAAAGGTAACATCGATACCATCCATCAGGAAATCTTCTCTTGTCAATTCCATCACTCTACACCCACCTTCTCCTCCAATCATTCATGTTTTCTCTACTATTTATTAAATGTGATCTTTGCACTCATCTGTTCTTCTTCCCCCTTAACTTTTCTCCATCATCTCATTCCCTCCAAACTTTGACACAACCCCTACCGAGTGTTCATCTGTACCTAGCTCTCTACTAACCCTCTCCAATTGCATTTTTTACTCCATCATCAAACATGCCCTCATCTCTCATATTAGTGCATTTGCCCCTCTGAACATCACCAACATCTTTATCCATTCTCTCATGATCTATTGCCTTGTCTGAAAAAACCTCATATTATCTGGTCTTTCTTTCATCCGTCTTTCCCCTCTTTAGTCCATTCTGAATGCCAAGGCAAGACTGGCCTTCCTCTTTTGCTAGTCAATCTATTGCCTTATCTGAAACAATCTCATATTATCTGGTTTTTCTTTTATCCATCTTTTCCCTCTTTAGTCCATTCTGGTCTTCCTCTTTTGCCATTCTTTGGGGTCGATTCAATTCACCGACAGTTGAATAGTGCCGGGAATTAGCTCCCGGCGCTATTCAATACAGCACCAAGTGACACTCAATTGTCAGGAATTCTTCTCTCACCCCCAGGGGATTAGAGGAAATCCAACAAATGTGCTGCCGCGCCGCCGGCGCGAGGCTGATTCTGACGGGAATCAGCATCGCGGCGGGGAGTTAAGTAGTAGAAGGCCTGTTCTCCCGACAAATCAACCTGTTAAGTCTGGGAGAACAGGCATTCACGACTTAACTTGAGTTAAGCACAATAAGATCTTCAGGTAAATAATGTGTGGACTCCTATGTGCAGGAATCTCCAGGTGTCAGTAATAAGATATATGCTATATTTTAAGAAGATACTCAACCAGTCTTATATATTTTACTGAGCTTCTCATCTCAACATACAGGAAACCTAAAATGGGGGAGAATGATCCAACCCTTCTAAAAGGAAGAGTGGAGAAGATGTTGCCTATAGCAACCAATCAGAACCTAGCTATGACTTACTAGACTGTACTAGATAAATGAAAACTAGATTCTTATTGGTTGCTATGGGCAATCCCGGAATACATACAATATGCATACAGATTGGATGCCAGTAGTCATATGTCCGACACCGGAATCCTGTTGCAAGGAATCCTGAAGGTTGGGTAAGTATGTTTATCCTCCCACCCCTCCCCACCCCCACTCCTCCCTGCCCGGTGCCTAACCTCCCCCTGCAGCAACCTAACCTACCCCACGGCTTACCACTATGGACTCCCGACAGAGGATGATCGGAATTTTGACGGTCAGGATGCCGGCGCCAGCATTTCTATACGTGACAGGATGCCAGCGACGGCATTCCGAGCAGTGTCGGGATCCCGGCATCGGTATTCCGACTGCTGGGATCCCGAACACTGATATTCTGAATGGATCCCGCAATCCCTACTCTTTTCATTTTTAGAAGGTTTGATACACCTCCCCAGAGTGTGGGATAAGGAAGAGGGCGACCAGGAATAGAGGAAGACAAGAACTTGGACAATCCTACATGTACGCCTGTATGTTCTTTAAGATATTTTGTTCTTGTTATTTTATTCTGTTATACTGTGTATGTTTTACAGCTCTGGGTTTTTCCTTAATAATTACGATGGATCCGGAGGACATAGAATAATCTGAGTGGAAACTGATGATGTGCTGTATGCCTATGATGCCTGTCTTCTTTCTCTTTCCTGAGCAGATCTGTAAAGCCAATGTTTAGCATTACAAAGCTTTCCTCGCTTCTCTCCTTCCCCTTCCCGATAGGCTACACCATCTACATAACAAACAACTTGCTGGAGACACAGCCTGCAGCTAGTCTCCCACAAACCTTGTTCTTTAATAAGAATTTAGAAATATGTGATTAATAATTTATTTCTTGTCAACCCCGCAGTGTAAAACGTGTCGATGGAAACTGAGATACATTGCGTATATTTCACTTTCAACCCTGACTTGTAAGGAAAGAAATGAGTTTATTCAGGTCTTTATATAAATACATCCAGCTCCAGCTGTTAGCTATGGTAAACATGATTGGGGAAATCTATGTCTCATTAAATTTTGCACATCAAATATTACAAAAGGTAACATACTCATTGAATTAATATTTTTCTAAAGTCAGAAGATCATCCCCAGCAATGGGTAAGAACACTTTGCCAGGGGTAACAAGATGCCACCTTGGTGTTGGCTCATAGGATGTGATTCAGACCTGATGGCTGCTGTGCATTTTCGCCCAGCAGGCGATCAGTTCTGAACTGTGCATGCGTATGCACCACAATGCGCCGGCACGTCGGACGACTGCACCGGGCATCGGTGCCTAGCGACGGGATGGTGCGATAAAAGCGACCGCATGGGCGATCGCAAGGTGATTGACAGGAAGAGGCCGTTTGTGGGTGGCAACTGACCGTTTTACAAGAGTGTTCGGAAAAATGCAGGCAGATCTGGCGTTTTCAGGGAGGGTGTCTGACGTCAGCTCCGGCCCCCGATCAGCATTATCACATCGCAGAGGCTGAGTAGAGACTGTACAAACTGATGTTTGTGCAGCTCTGCTCATGAAGCGAACACACACCTGCACAGCATTTTCCCCTCCCCCTGTAGGCGGCGACTATCTGATCGCAGGGCAGCAAAAAACACAGCCCTGCGATCAGGTCTGAATTACTCCCCTAGCCGCCCATCATAGCCGTCTTGTAAATGGAGAGAACTTCCAGACTTGCTGAATCCAGCACAGGAAAACCTTCTGCACAGCAAGGGGGCTACACCACTCATATTGATGATAATACTGTATGATTTATTTTCTGCACTAAAGTTTTCTCAAACCTATCAACTTGTGTGCTGGATATTCCAAAAATGTATCACCCTACAATACCTACATCCTACCTATGCCGTACAACAGTGCTGGGGCAGCCAGGGGGCACTGCACCCTGTGGCAGCCACAACCACTGAGCACACTCACAACATCAAGGGGGTGAGGA
Organism: Pseudophryne corroboree; assembly: GCF_028390025.1. Classification (NCBI taxonomy): domain Eukaryota; kingdom Metazoa; phylum Chordata; class Amphibia; order Anura; family Myobatrachidae; genus Pseudophryne; species Pseudophryne corroboree. Next base: position 839,073,834 of record NC_086447.1, on the reverse strand, counting down.
CGATGGTCGGGCTGAATTCCCATTGGCCTAGATCAGCGGGAATTGGCCATACACATCAGGATGCGATCGCAATGTGTCAGGTGGCAGGCATTTGGGGGCGGCGATGCGGTGTTGGGGGGAGTGGAGCAGGAATTGCATGAGTGTCATGGCCGTTTTCGTGGCGGCCCTATGACGTCGCCTGCGTTTCCTGCGACAGGAAACATGGCTGCGTATGCAGGGGGCTACCACTATTTGCCAATTTCTGTGATGCAACCACAATTGAATTGCGATCACATTGCTGGGCGGCACTTCACATGCTGGGCGGCCTTGCCCTGTGCTGGGGGGGGGGGGGGGGGGGCATGCGATTGTTAGCAGTACTAGTTTAGCTTTTTAGCAAAACTGCTACTGAATCTGAATGGGGTCCCATGAATGCAAGATTTTATGATGTCTAGCTCTGTCCTTTGGGTTTATTCTCTCTATTACATTATTTTCCTCATTATAATACTGTAGTTAAACTCCCCGGTTGTTTACAAATAACTCAGTTAAAATGACTCTTTCCTAAAATCTTTCACAAAATATTCAAATCTATGACCCTGTTTATCGCAAATATTGCTCATTTATTTATTCTAATGGTGTCAAAATATATTGTAGCTTTAAACAAGATACATTAACACCATAAACAATATATAGGGGTGTATTCAATAGATGTCGGATCCTTTTCGACGGAAAGGATCCGATATCTGAGTATTCAATGAGCGGCCAAATCCGACAGGATTTGGCCATTCACGACAATGGGCCTAATTCAGACCTGTTCGCTCTCTAGGGTTTATTTTGTAGTCCTGTGTTTGCCTAGTCGCCGCCCATATGAGAGTGTATTTTCGCTTTGCAAGTGTGCGATCGCATGCGTAGCAGAGCTGTACAAATAGATCTTGTGCAGTCTCTGAGTAGCCCAGGAGTTACTCAGCCTCTGCGAACACATCATCCTGTCTAGGACCGGAATTGACGTCAGGAACACTCCCTGCAAACGCATGGACACGCTTGCGTTTTTCCAACCACTCCCAGAAAACGGTCAGTTGCCACCCACAAACGCCTTCTTCCTGTCAATCTCCTTGCGAACGCCCGTGCGAATAGATTCTTCTCACAAACCCACCGCTGAGCGGCGATCCGCTTTGTACCCGTGCGATGCGCCTGCGCATTGCGGTGCATACGCATGCGCAGTTTAGACCTGATCGCCCGCTGTACGAAAACGCAGCCTAGCGATCATTCTGAATTAGGCCCAATGCCAATCCGACTTTTTTTAAAGTTGGATTGACGTTGTCAGAACCGGGGCCAAAACATGTCGGATTTGGCCGCGGAATCCTAGAAAACACGTGGATCTGCAGCTAATCCGCCGATCCACGTGTTTTCCGAAAAGTCGGAATTCCCGACTTGTCAGAAAAATGGAGGCAGCATTGAATAGGTCGGAACCCCTTCCGACCTAAAAAAGTTGGAAACTGCCATCTTTCCAACAAGACGGCAGTTTCCAACTTCAATTTAATACCGCCCATAGTACACAAAAGAGAAGGTTCTTAACTGCACTGAATATATTCAAATGTCATTGTACAAATAATCCATATAACAGTATATATTATTTAATGTAATATATTGGGGTAGGGTGGGTTCCAGTGTTGGACTGGCCCACAGGGATACAGGGGAAACCACCGGTGGGCCCCACTGCCTGGGGGCCCCCATCTTTCCCTCTAGGGATCAAGGTTCCAGACTGTGCACTTGAATTATACATCATACATATGTTACCTTATACTGCACAGGACTATCTTGTATTTTTTGCAGTGCATTGCTGTTATTAATCTGGTACATTAAGATGCATTAGCAGTATTTACTATATAATGTAAATATATCAAGGGGCCCAGACCACGCACTCTCTAATGGTTAGCCAAGTCTCTGTGATGGCTGGACACACCCCCTCTAGAGAATGGCCACACCCCTAAACACGGGCCCCTACCACAGCATTCCCCCGGTGGGCCCTTCATGCCCTTGTCTGACACTGGTAGGTGCCCCCTGTTGGGTAGATATGACTATAGTAAACAGAAGATCGTTGGAATGGTCCATTGCCATTGGACTCTGATGTCCAATGTATAAGGTAAAGTATAAAATGTTTATTTTATTAGTATGCTCTAAAATTTTAAATATATAAATATTATATCAACACAATACAAACAAAAGCATGTATTGATATATTGGTATTAATTGTTCCAATAAGTATTTCTTTCCCAGAACGCATTGAGAATAGCAGTTAGAGTAAAGCAGGTAAAAGTGTAAAGATGGGTAAAGGAAGGGGAATTCAAAAAGAACAGCTAAATAGAGGTGAGAATTGGGAGGATAATGGAGTAAAAAGATCACATAGATTAAAAGTAGCCATGGTCTGTACACTGTAAGCAATTTAAGTTGAATATGTTCCTATATTTAGGATTTAATGTCACGCAAAAACAAAATACATCAGGGTCAACCAAAACAAAACAATGTAAATCTGAGACATCCAAGATTTTAAAAAAACAATATTAAATGAGGCATATAATATAAATGAAGCAAAATGAAGCAATAAAGGTAAAGGGGAAACGCCTCTGTCACAACTGATGGCAAGAGTAAAATATCATCTAGGGAACTCAGGGGTAACATCTGCTTTCTGGTGTGTGTGAGAATTCACAATGAACCCCAAATGAGACAGCAATCCAAGGTCCACTGATATGGAATAAGGGTACAGGTATTTGATGTTAAGGAGGGTATAAGAGGAAATATATTCTTTTGATATGGAGCAACCAACCCCAATGAAACTACTAGAGTATAGTAGTACATAGTAGTATAGTATAGTATAATATAGTATAGTATAGTATAGTATACAGTTGTATAGTATAAGGCTGATGTCAAAAAAGGCTGCCTCTGTGCACAACATAGGTCTCTGGTAGGAAGGTTAGACACGCGTTTCACTTGTTCGCTATCAGCTCAACAAGGATCTATTGTTTCATACAACACCATAAAGAGCAAACATGAAGGGCGCAGCTGTTGTGTGCTGTGACATTATGGCCAAGTGTCATACTCCCACTTTGAAGAACAGAAGATGACGTATCTACCTCCCATCTACTAAGGTAAGAAGCAATAGGGTTCAAGGGTCAGAGCCGCTTCCTAGGCGGTGTTGCATCTGAGGGGGTGCAGCTTCTATGGAGTGTGGTTGCCGCTCTCAGGGAGGCACCTAAAATGTCTGTAGAGCTAGCCCCAGGACTGCCACTGTTGTAATATATATTATGAACATTAGAGGATACAAAAATGGAGAAGAAAAATGTGATGTCACTAAATATAATTGCAAAACTTAACTTGTATTTTAAATCAACTTGGAAATTGCGTTAAATATATTCTTACCATGTAACCAATTATTTGGCAGATCCCCAGTGGAAATCATGTGCCTACACAGTAATAGCTCAAGAACCTTATTCATTTTACATTTGCTAAGGCAGTGATTCACAGCCAGCCTGTGTTATTTAAGCATAGCCATAAGAATATGGATGTCACAGGACAAATTTGCTAAATGTTGAAATTATACAACAGTGATGGAAAATTACAATAATCAGCCGTGGTTTGGTACGGTTATGTATGTAAATATCTTTATATTTTTTGCTCATGATTAAGACTTTCTTTAATCCAAGCTTAAAATTTGCATGTTGTGAAAAAAAGAAATGATATATATATGCCACAGGGTGCTGACGACATCGTACAAGTTGAGAGGAGAGATGAATGATATTTTCTGATTTTTTCCCCACAAATATTTTGTCTAAATCGTATTTCAATAAGAAATTTCATGATTTTACACTGGTAGGATTTAGCCCAGAGAGTTTCTAGTTCTAACCCAACACTGCCACCTAGCACACTGAATTGAGCGATATTGTCTCATCTTATTCACAGACCATAATTTCATCAAAATGCAAATCTACAAATACCGGTCCTAATTCAGTAAGTATGTAAAAAGTAGTGTGTAACAGTAATCGACAAGACGCCTCAGATATAGGATGTATGAAATTCACGTGTACATTCCTTGTTGACGAATGACAATTCCTCCTTTGTAAAGAGATCCTCCAATAGTGATCAATAGAGATGAGCGGGTTCGGTTTCTCTGAATCCGAACCCGCCCGAACTTCATGTTTTTTTACACGGGTCCGAGCGACTCGGATCTTCCCGCCTTGCTCAGTTAACCCGAGCGCGCCCGAACGTCATCATCACGCTGTCGGATTCTCGCGAGGCTCGGATTCTATCGCGAGACTCGGATTCTATATAAGGAGCCGCGCGTCGCGGCCATTTTCACACGTGCATTGAGATTGATAGGGAGAGGACGTGGCTGGCGTCCTCTCCGTTTAGAAATTAAAATAGATAGGAGAGTGAGAGTGAGACACTTCATTTACTTACTGGAGCTTAGGAGGAGTTATACTAGTGACTGATGACCAGTGACCTGACCACCAGTGCAGTTTTATAATTTATTATTATTTAATAATCCGTTCTGTTCTTGTTCTCTGCCTGAAAAAAAACGATACACAGTGACTCAGTCACACTCACATACCATATCTGTGCTCAGCCCAGTGTGCTGCATCATCTATGTATAATATCTGACTGTGCTCACACAGCTTAATTGTGGGGGAGACTGGGGAGCAGTTATAGGTTATAGCAGGAGCCAGGAGTACATATTAAACAGTGCACACTTTTGCTGCCAGAGTGCCACTGCCAGTGTGACTGACCACTGACCACTGTGACCAGTGACCTGACCACACTGACCACCAGTATAGTATATTGTGATTGAATGTCTGCCTGAAAAAGTACACTCGTCGTGTGACTTGTGTGGTGTTTTTTTATTCTATAAAAATTAAAAAACTCATTCTGCTGACAGACAGTGTCCAGCAGGTCCGTCATTATATAATATATACCTGTCCGGCTGCAGTAGTGATATATATATATATTTTTATATCATTATTTATCATCCAGTCTATACTAGCAGCAGACACAGTACGGTAGTTCACGGCTGTAGCTACCTCTGTGTCGGCACTCGGCAGTCCATCCATAATTGTATACCACCTACCCGTGGTTTTTTTTTTCTTTCTTCTTTATACATACTACATCTCATTATCATCCAGTCTATATTAGCAGCAGACACAGTACAGTACGGTAGTCCACGGCTGTAGCTACCTCTGTGTCGGCACTCGGCAGTCCATCCATAATTGTATACCACCTACCCGTGGTTTTTTTTTTCTTTCTTCTTTATACATACTACATCTCATTATCAACCAGTCTATATTAGCAGCAGACACAGTACGGTAGTTCACGGCTGTAGCTACCTCTGTGTTGGCACTCGGCAGTCCATCCATAATTGTATACCACCTACCCGTGGTTTTTATTTTTCTTTCTTCTTTATACATACTACATCTCATTATCATCCAGTCTATATTAGCAGCAGACACAGTACAGTACGGTAGTCCACGGCTGTAGCTACCTCTGTGTCGGCACTCGGCAGTCCATCCATAATTGTATACCACCTACCCGTGGTTTTTTTTTTCTTTCTTCTTTATACATACTACATCTCATTATCAACCAGTCTATATTAGCAGCAGACACAGTACGGTAGTTCACGGCTATAGCTACCTCTGTGTCGGCACTCGGCAGTCCATCCATAATTGTATACCACCTACCCGTGGTTTTTTTTTCTTTCTTCTTTATACATACTACATCTCATTATCATCCAGTCTATATTAGCAGCAGACACAGTACAGTACGGTAGTCCACGGCTGTAGCTATCTCTGTGTCGGCACTCGGCAGTCCATCCATAATTGTATACCACCTACCCGTGTTTTTTTTTTTCTTTCTTCTTTATACATACTACATCTCATTATCAACCAGTCTATATTAGCAGCAGACACAGTACAGTACGGTAGTCCACGGCTGTAGCTACCTCTGTGTCGGCACTCGGCAGTCCATCCATAATTGTATACTAGTATCCATCCATCTCCATTGTTTACCTGAGGTGCCTTTTAGTTGTGCCTATTAAAATATGGAGAACAAAAATGTTGAGGTTCCAAAATTAGGGAAAGATCAAGATCCACTTCCACCTCGTGCTGAAGCTGCTGCCACTAGTCATGGCCGAGACGATGAAATGCCAGCAACGTCGTCTGCCAAGGCCGATGCCCAATGTCATAGTACAGAGCATGTCAAATCCAAAACACCAAATATCAGTAAAAAAAGGACTCCAAAACCTAAAATAAAATTGTCGGAGGAGAAGCGTAAACTTGCCAATATGCCATTTACCACACGGAGTGGCAAGGAACGGCTGAGGCCCTGGCCTATGTTCATGGCTAGTGGTTCAGCTTCACATGAGGATGGAAGCACTCAGCCTCTCGCTAGAAAACTGAAAAGACTCAAGCTGGCAAAAGCACCGCAAAGAACTGTGCGTTCTTCGAAATCCCAAATCCACAAGGAGAGTCCAATTGTGTCGGTTGCGATGCCTGACCTTCCCAACACTGGACGTGAAGAGCATGCGCCTTCCACCATTTGCACGCCCCCTGCAAGTGCTGGAAGGAGCACCCGCAGTCCAGTTCCTGATAGTCAGATTGAAGATGTCAGTGTTGAAGTACACCAGGATGAGGAGGATATGGGCGTTGCTGGCGCTGGGGAGGAAATTGACCAGGAGGATTCTGATGGTGAGGTGGTTTGTTTAAGTCAGGCACCCGGGGAGACACCTGTTGTCCGTGGGAGGAATATGGCCACTGACATGCCTGGTGAAAATACCAAAAAAATCAGCTCTTCGGTGTGGAAGTATTTCAACAGAAATGCGGACAACAGGTGTCAAGCCGTGTGTTGCCTTTGTCAAGCTGTAATAAGTAGGGGTAAGGACGTTAACCACCTCGGAACATCCTCCCTTATACGTCACCTGCAGCGCATTCATAATAAGTCAGTGACAAGTTCAAAAACTTTGGGCGACAGCGGAAGCAGTCCACTGACCAGTAAATCCCTTCCTCTTGTAACCAAGCTCACGCAAACCACCCCACCAACTCCCTCAGTGTCAATTTCCTCCTTCCCCAGGAATGCCAATAGTCCTGCAGGCCATGTCACTGGCAATTCTGACGAGTCCTCTCCTGCCTGGGATTCCTCCGATGCATCCTTGCGTGTAACGCCTACTGCTGCTGGCGCTGCTGTTGTTGCTGCTGGGAGTCGATGGTCATCCCAGAGGGGAAGTCGTAAGCCCACTTGTACTACTTCCAGTAAGCAATTGACTGTTCAACAGTCCTTTGCGAGGAAGATGAAATATCACAGCAGTCATCCTGCTGCAAAGCGGATAACTGAGGCCTTGACAACTATGTTGGTGTTAGACGTGAGTCCGGTATCCGCCGTTAGTTCACAGGGAACTAGACAATTTATTGAGGCAGTGTGCCCCCGTTACCAAATACCATCTAGGTTCCACTTCTCTAGGCAGGCGATACCGAGAATGTACACGGACGTCAGAAAAAGACTCACCAGTGTCCTAAAAAATGCAGTTGTACCCAATGTCCACTTAACCACGGACATGTGGACAAGTGGAGCAGGGCAGGGTCAGGACTATATGACTGTGACAGCCCACTGGGTAGATGTATGGACTCCCGCCGCAAGAACAGCAGCGGCGGCACCAGTAGCAGCATCTCGCAAACGCCAACTCTTTCCTAGGCAGGCTACGCTTTGTATCACCGGTTTCCAGAATACGCACACAGCTGAAAACCTCTTACGGCAACTGAGGAAGATCATCGCGGAATGGCTTACCCCAATTGGACTCTCCTGTGGATTTGTGGCATCGGACAACGCCAGCAATATTGTGTGTGCATTAAATATGGGCAAATTCCAGCACGTCCCATGTTTTGCACATACCTTGAATTTGGTGGTGCAGAATTTTTTAAAAAACGACAGGGGCGTGCAAGAGATGCTGTCGGTGGCCAGAAGAATTGCGGGACACTTTCGGCGTACAGGCACCACATACAGAAGACTGGAGCACCACCAAAAACTACTGAACCTGCCCTGCCATCATCTGAAGCAAGAAGTGGTAACGAGGTGGAATTCAACCCTCTATATGCTTCAGAGGTTGGAGGAGCAGCAAAAGGCCATTCAAGCCTATACAATTGAGCACGATATAGGAGGTGGAATGCACCTGTCTCAAGCGCAGTGGAGAATGATTTCAACGTTGTGCAAGGTTCTGATGCCCTTTGAACTTGCCACACGTGAAGTCAGTTCAGACACTGCCAGCCTGAGTCAGGTCATTCCCCTCATCAGGCTTTTGCAGAAGAAGCTGGAGACATTGAAGGAGGAGCTAACACGGAGCGATTCCGCTAGGCATGTGGGACTTGTGGATGGAGCCCTTAATTCGCTTAACAAGGATTCACGGGTGGTCAATCTGTTGAAATCAGAGCACTACATTTTGGCCACCGTGCTCGATCCTAGATTTAAAGCCTACCTTGGATCTCTCTTTCCGGCAGACACAAGTCTGCTGGGGTTGAAAGACCTGCTGGTGAGAAAATTGTCAAGTCAAGCGGAACGCGACCTGTCAACATCTCCTCCTTCACATTCTCCCGCAACTGGGGGTGCGAGGAAAAGGCTCAGAATTCCGAGCCCACCCGCTGGCGGTGATGCAGGGCAGTCTGGAGCGACTGCTGATGCTGACATCTGGTCCGGACTGAAGGACCTGACAACGATTACGGACATGTCGTCTACTGTCACTGCATATGATTCTCTCAACATTGAAAGAATGGTGGAGGATTATATGAGTGACCGCATCCAAGTAGGCACGTCACACAGTCCGTACTTATACTGGCAGGAAAAAGAGGCAATTTGGAGGCCCTTGCACAAACTGGCTTTATTCTACCTAAGTTGCCCTCCCACAAGTGTGTACTCCGAAAGAGTGTTTAGTGCCGCCGCTCACCTTGTCAGCAATCGGCGTACGAGGTTACATCCAGAAAATGTGGAGAAGATGATGTTCATTAAAATGAATTATAATCAATTCCTCCGCGGAGACATTGACCAGCAGCAATTGCCTCCACAAAGTACACAGGGAGCTGAGATGGTGGATTCCAGTGGGGACGAATTGATAATCTGTGAGGAGGGGGATGTACACGGTGATATATCGGAGGATGATGATGAGGTGGACATCTTGCCTCTGTAGAGCCAGTTTGTGCAAGGAGAGATTAATTGCTTCTTTTTTGGTGGGGGTCCAAACCAACCCGTCATATCAGTCACAGTCGTGTGGCAGACCCTGTCACTGAAATGATGGGTTGGTTAAAGTGTGCATGTCCTGTTTATACAACATAAGGGTGGGTGGGAGGGCCCAAGGACAATTCCATCTTGCACCTCTTTTTTCTTTAATTTTTCTTTGCGTCATGTGCTGTTTGGGGAGGGTTTTTTGGAAGGGCCATCCTGCGTGACACTGCAGTGCCACTCCTAGATGGGCCCGGTGTTTGTGTCGGCCACTAGGGTCGCTTATCTTACTCACGCAGCTACCTCATTGCGCCTATTTTTTTCTTTGCGTCATGTGCTGTTTGGGGAGGGTTTTTTGGAAGGGACATCCTGCGTGACACTGCAGTGCCACTCCTAGATGGGCCCGGTGTTTGTGTCGGCCACTAGGGTCGCTTATCTTACTCACACAGCTACCTCATTGCGCCTCTTTTTTTCTTTGCGTCATGTGCTGTTTGGGGAGGGTTTTTTGGAAGGGACATCCTGCGTGACACTGCAGTGCCACTCCTAGATGGGCCCGGTGTTTGTGTCGGCCACTAGGGTCGCTTATCTTACTCACACAGCTACCTCATTGCGCCTCTTTTTTTCTTTGCGTCATGTGCTGTTTGGGGAGGGTTTTTTGGAAGGGACATCCTGCGTGACACTGCAGTGCCACGCCTAGATGGGCCCGGTGTTTGTGTCGGCCACTAGGGTCGCTTATCTTACTCACACAGCTACCTCATTGCGCCTCTTTTTTTCTTTGCGTCATGTGCTGTTTGGGGAGGGTTTTTTGGAAGGGACATCCTGCGTGACACTGCAGTGCCACTCCTAGATGGGCCAGGTGTTTGTGTCGGCCACTAGGGTCGCTTATCTTACTCACACAGCTACCTCATTGCGCCTCTTTTTTTATTTGCGTCATGTGCTGTTTGGGGAGGGTTTTTTGGAAGGGACATCCTGCGTGACACTGCAGTGCCACTCCTAGATGGGCCCGGTGTTTGTGTCGGCCACTAGGGTCGCTTATCTTACTCACACAGCTACCTCATTGCGCCTCTTTTTTTCTTTGCGTCATGTGCTGTTTGGGGAGGGTTTTTTGGAAGGGACATCCTGCGTGACACTGCAGTGACACTCCTAGATGGGCCCGGTGTTTGTGTCGGCCACTAGGGTCGCTTATCTTACTCACACAGCTACCTCATTGCGCCTCTTTTTTTATTTGCGTCATGTGCTGTTTGGGGAGGGTTTTTTGGAAGGGACATCCTGCGTGACACTGCAGTGACACTCCTAGATGGGCCCGGTGTTTGTGTCGGCCACTAGGGTCGCTTATCTTACTCACACAGCTACCTCATTGCGCCTCTTTTTTTCTTTGCGTCATGTGCTGTTTGGGGAGGGTTTTTTGGAAGGGACATCCTGCGTGACACTGCAGTGACACTCCTAGATGGGCCCGGTGTTTGTGTCGGCCACTAGGGTCGCTTATCTTACTCACACAGCTACCTCATTGCGCCTCTTTTTTTCTTTGCGTCATGTGCTGTTTGGGGAGGGTTTTTTGGAAGGGACATCCTGCGTGACACTGCAGTGACACTCCTAGATGGGCCCGGTGTTTGTGTCGGCCACTAGGGTCGCTTAGCTTAGTCATCCAGCGACCTAGGTGCAAATTTTAGGACTAAAAATAATATTGTGAGGTGTGAGGTATTCAGAATAGACTGAAAATGAGTGTAAATTATGGTTTTTGAGGTTAATAATACTTTGGGATCAAAATGACCCCCAAATTCTATGATTTAAGCTGTTTTTTAGTGTTTTTTGAAAAAAACACCCGAATCCAAAACACACCCGAATCCGACAAAAAAAATTCGGTGAGGTTTTGCCAAAACGCGGTCGAACCCAAAACACGGCCGCGGAACCGAACCCAAAACCAAAACACAAAACCCGAAAAATTTCCGGCGCTCATCTCTAGTGATCAACAGCACATGTAGAGAGAACAGAATCTCATCATGTGTAGTAATAACATTTAATGATACATCACAGATCACAATAAAACAATTGACATACAGTGTTTAAAATAAAAATGAAGAGGTCCCCCTATGCTCCTGTGCAATGGAAAAGAGGGGAGAGTAATTACCAGAAGGTGTTGAGAACTGTTGAGAAAGCAGTTCTCAAAATACGTGTGTTCACAGTCACCAGGTGTCCCCCCGGGTGGGTAATCTGGGATTTTCCTTCGGGAAAAGCAGCTCCAGAGTCTCCAGTCCCACACAGAGACAGCGGGGTCCCCCTCCTGTGGCAACCAACGCGTTTCAACCCTTAAGCCGTGGGTCTTTGTCAAGGCAATGACCTGTATGTCTCATTTCCAGTAATTTCAACTGTGACTGTCCAATGAAAATCCTCCACACACAGCTGATCATCAGTAGTCCAAAACGTGGTGTCACAGGTTGCCATGGCAATCGGAACCACGATCACACCCATTGGTCAAGAACCCGCAGTGTCATCTCCCCCAACACGACACCCACATACTCCCACTGCTACATCACTTCCAGGTACAGCCCCTTGTGTGAATACATCCAGAGGGCGGGAGCATCTAGTTGCTGTGGTCCCGCTCTGTCATCTCCTGTGATAGAGGTACTGCAGCCGAAGGTAAAGCATTGACTCTAATGGCCCGATACGTCACTTCCGGGTCATTGAAGTGAAGGGGAAATAACGAAAATGACGTTCTTATGTTCTCTACAGCAGAAGGGGAGACAGCAATAGAAACCAATAGCAGCATATCAATAAGGGTTTCAAATATCATATAGTAGCAGCATATCAACTCAAGATAAATATATAAAAAATTCAAATACATGTAATAGTTAAAATCGGGTGGTCTTCAATATGCCGACTGATGGGATCCCGGCGCACAGTATACCGGCGCCGGGATCCCGACAGCCAGCATACCGACACTTATTCTCCCTCGTGGGGGTCCACGACCCCCCTGGAGGAAGAATAAGATAGCATGGCGCGCGTAGCGCGCCACCGTGCCCATAGTGTGGCGAGTGCAGCGAGCCCACAAGGGGCTCATTTGCGCTCGCCACACTGTCGGTAAGCCAGCGGTCGGGATCCCGGCGCCGGTATGCTGGTCGCCGGGAGCCTGACCGCCGGCATACCATAGTGAACCCGTTAAAATCGATAGCAGCATATTTAACAGAAGCTAAAAATATGAACCCATATAACCTAGCCCCACAAAAAAAATGTATGGAGCTATACATGATATATCAACCAAAAATTTCTGAATGTATGGATAATAAACATGGCATAAAAGATATTAAAATGAAAACTAAAATTAGCAAGAGGGTAGTGCAAAGAATAAAAGTCCGTCACCAATCATAAAAACCACTTCAGCTCAAAATCATTGTTAATTCCTTTGGGATGCAGGGTATTAAAATCATATATGCATTGCATCTCGCACTTTGCCAATAAAGTGGCAATATCTTTCTGGCGTTGATTGCATCTAACCAGTTTGATCCCTGCAAACCTCACTTTAGAGGAAAATATTTTTAAAAATTTTATTATTGAGGGCATACATTTTATTCTTACCAACAATTATTTTATTTTCAATGGAGATTTTTATATCCAAAAAGTGGGCACTGCCATGGGCACCAGGTTCGCTCCTAGTTATGCAAATATTTTTATGGGCCAGTGGGAGTTGGATAACAATTGGTCCAACAACCAATATGGAGCGAACCTGGTGTCCTGGAAACGTTATATAGATGATGTCCTGTTTATCTGGAAGGGGGAGAGAGAGGATCTCGACTCCTTCTGTTCCTCGCTGAATGCAAATACCCTCAATATCGAATTCACTTTTAATATAGATATACACAGTGTTGATTTTTTAGACATTACAATATTTATAAAGGATGGTAAACTGTGTACTGAAACTTTCACTAAGCCGACAGACTCCAGGTCGTGTATCGATACTAATAGCTGTCATCACATCAGTTGGCTGAATGCTATTCCTTGTGGCCAATTAAAACATATGAAAAGGAATTGTACAGAGGAGAATACGTACCAGCAACAGGCAAAAGAACTAAAAGGTAGATTTAAAAAAAGTGGATATACACAGGAGATTGTTGACAAAGCTGTAGAAGAAACAAATAAAGTAGAGAGAAAGGATTCATTAACTGTCAAATCGAATACAGCAGCCAATAAGAGCAGATTTGAGTGGGCCTTTATAACTGGATTTAATTCTCAGTATCGGATTCTGGAGAGGTCCTTTCAAAAGAATTGGAAGATACTCAAAAAGGACCATATTATAGGAGAAGCTATACCAGAACGCCCTCTGTTTATTTACAAAAAGGCCCCCAACCTCAAAAATAAGTTAGTGAGGAGCTATTACCGAATGTAAAAAGGGAAGGGTGTATTGCCACAAAAGGATTCCATCGATGCGGCAGCTGTATGGGTTGTCGCGAGATTAAGAGTGATGGATCAAAAAAATTAGAAAGTACAGATTAATGATAAAATTTGGAATTTGAAGGATTTTATCAGATGTAACATGAATAATGTGGTTTATTTTATAGAATGCACGTGTCACCTTTTTTTACATAGGTCGTACTTCTAGACCTCTGAAGATACGCATTAGCGAACACTGTAGGAATATCAAAAAAGGTTTAGACATGCATGCATTATCCAACCACTTCAAAAAACACCATAATTGCTCAACCAAAAACATTGTGAGGTTTGCAGGGAAAAAACTGGTTAGATGCAATCAACGCCAGAAAGATATTGCCACTTTATTGGCAAAGTGCGAGATGCAATGCATATATGATTTTAATACCCTGCATCCCAAAGGAATTAACAATGATTTTGAGCTGAAGTGGTTTTTATGATTGGTGACGGACTTTTATTCTTTGCACTACCCTCTTGCTAATTTTAGTTTTCATTTTAATATCTTTTATGCCATGTTTATTATCCATACATTCAGATATTTTTGGTTGATATATCATGTATAGCTCCATACATTTTTTTTGTGGGGCTAGGTTATATGGGTTCATATTTTTAGCTTCTGTTAAATATGCTGCTATCGATTTTAACTATTACATGTATTTGAATTTTTTATATATTTATCTTGAGTTGATATTCTGCTACTATATGATATTTGAAACCCTTATTGATATGCTGCTATTGGTATCTATTGCTGTCTCCCCTTCTGCTGTAGAGAACATAAAAACGTCATTTTCGTTATTTCCCCTTCACTTCAATGACCCAGAAGTGACGTATCGTGCCATTAGAGTCGATGCTTTACCTTCGGCTGCAGTACCTCTATCACAGGAAATGACAGAGCGGGACCACAGCAACTAGATGCTTCCGCCCTCTGGATGTATTCACACAAGGAGCTGTACCTGGAAGTGATGTAGCAGTGGGAGTATGTGGGTGTCGTGTTGGGGGAGATGACACTGCGGGTTCTTGACCAATGGGTGTGATCGTGGTTCCGGTTGCCATGGCAACCTGTGACACCACGTTTTGGACTACTGACGATCAGCTGTGTGTGGAGGATTTTCATTGGACAGTCATAGTTTAAATTACTGGAAATGAGACATACAGGTCATTGCCTTGAAAAAGACCCACGGCTTAAGGGTTGAAACGCGTTGGTTGCCACAGGAGGGGGACCCCGCTGTCTCTGTGTGGGACTGGAGACTCTGGAGCTACTTTGCCCGAAGGAAAATCCCAGATTACCCACCCGGGGGGACACCTGGTGACTGTGAACACACGTATTTTGAGAACTGCTTTCTCAACAGTTCTCAACACCTTCTGGTAATTACGCTCCCCTCTTTTCCATTGCACAGGAGCATAGGGGGACCTCTTCATTTTTATTTTAAACACTGT
Source organism: Pseudophryne corroboree (assembly GCF_028390025.1). Lineage (NCBI taxonomy): Eukaryota > Metazoa > Chordata > Amphibia > Anura > Myobatrachidae > Pseudophryne > Pseudophryne corroboree. The sequence goes on along the minus strand of NC_086447.1, from coordinate 839,058,753 downwards.
ATGTCAATTGTTTTATTGTGATCTGTGATGTATCATTAAATGTTATTACTACACATGATGAGATTCTGTTCTCTCTACATGTGCTGTTGATCACTATTGGAGGATCTCTTTGCAAAGGAGGAATTGTCATTCGTCAACGAGGAATGTACACGTGAATTTCATACATCCTATATCTGAGGCGTCTTGTTGATTACTGTTACACACTACTTTTTACATAGTTGTATTCTGGTGTTTTGGGAGAGACACTTAATTGGGTAACTGGTTCTCCAAGGCTGACCAGATTGCGCAGTTTGCACATCACCCTACCCTTTGCATCTAATTCAGTAAGTATTGCAATTGCAAAGCTGCTCGTTGCAATCCTTTGCAATGCAAAAGCAGGAGGAGGTGCATTTCTGATGCGATCGCTTATTCAGGCTTGCCGTTGCAGTGCAGCTTGCGATACAAAGGAAATTGCATACATGACGCAGTCATTGTCCTCGCCACTCCTGGAAAACCGGGGCGAGGCGCCCCCGTTTTCCCCAACGTTGGCCGCTCCCGTACCTCCCTCCGAACACCTCTGCTTGTCAAGCAGAGGCGTTTGCATCCCTGCAATTTGATTGCAGGTCATGTTCTGCACATGCACAGCAAATCCTTGCTGAATTAGGCCCACAGATCATAACAGCATTATAGTGAATAGTGAGGCAAAAGAAGAACATTGTATCACCAGAACCTCATACCTCTGCAAAATTGGATGTTTTGCTGCAAAGCCTTATTCGTTGAAACCTCTCCACAATTCATCTCTAGATGGGACTCAGCAGTTAAACATCTCTGATGAAGTGGAATCATCCAGGAAACACGCCAAGGTGTGACTGTGTGATATATGTGTGTTTAGCTGATCTGTTACATTGGAGAATGTGAACGTCAGGGATCTTAATCTTCCAACATGCCTCAAAACTGTATCATTTCATGTTTGTGGAATGTGTACACTCATTAATTTGCCTCTAGAGCAATCTGCACAATCCTTTTGCACTCCCTAATTTATAGGGTTTTTTTGTTTGCTTTATTGTTCTGGTTGTTTTTTTTTTTTGCAAAGAGGCCATTACTTCCTAATTCTGTCCATCCATATATTAGCTAATAATATGGAGCGTCACAGTTTTTGGGTATTACATTATAGTCACTTCATTTACTATAGAATGCTTACCTACTCTACTGAAATATCCTTAAGAATCCTGTATTTTAAATAGTTCTCCTGGACCCCCTGAGAGTTGAACAATCTCCTAGATCCCCAGAGCCTTCCCCAGTAAACTGGGTGGTCCAGGGCATTGGGTATACGTTGCCGGTCACTGAGATCCCGGGCGCCAGAATGCCGATAGGGGGGCAAGCGCAACGAAGCACCTTGCGGGCTTGCTGTGCACGCCACAGGTTCTATTTCCACTCTATGGGTGTCAAGGACACCCACGAGTGGGAATAGCCCCTGTTAACCGGGATTCCGGTTGGCGGCTTTGTGAGTGTTTGAGATCCCGGTGTCAGTATGCTAACCGCCATGATCTCGGGCACCGGCCACGTAACCACATCCCGGTCCAGGGACTTAATGATGCAAGTTGCAATGGATGTGAGATGCAATCTGTCATTTAGCCCCAAGCCTACTTCATGTTGCTGCAATTTGCCTAATGATGCCACTTGTATCACCGGAGTGGTGATACAAGTGGCATCATTAGGCAATTAGGCACTGCCCTCTCTAGGATGTCCCACTTGGACTTCCCCACCAGGAACTTCCCGAAATAAAGGCATACAGTATAATTTCAGTAAGCAAGTACCACGGCCTTTTCATTTCAGAAGAAACACCAAAACAGCACACTATTTTGAGGATTATAAAGTGTGCAGGGGAGGATTGGCCATAGGGCTCACTGGGAAGATGCTCACTGAGGCCTGTTTTTTTAATACTGACGTGGCCCCACCCCCCACATGACAGACAGTCCATCAGTGCACATTATACTGCATTGTCCCCATTCACTTTGTTATTCAATCTCTGCAGTACAGCAACTCTGCCATACAGTGATGCTGCTGCCATGGCTACACGGCATGTTAAACCTCTGGTGAGGCCCATGTCAGCACACTTCTACAAAATATTCCAGTGCCAATTTTAGTTCCCAATCTGCCCCTTAAAAATGTGGGTAATAAAATGTAGGAGCATTTATACAATCTAAAAAAATTTTATGACAGAGAATACGCCAATAACTTGACTAATTGACATATTTTTACATTCTTTCCATTGCATCTCACATTATGTCCAGTTATTTAGGATGCATCATCAGTTTCTCTTAACTTTCCCTTTACTGAACATTTTCAAAACCTTTAACACTTTGTTCATGGAGCAGAAACTACGTCAGTCCTCTGTTTCAGTAAGAGCAATATCCCCATTTGTTATTGAATTCCAGTCATTGTAATTGAAACACTGGTGTGAAAGCCAAATTAGATAGCTCCAGTTTATGACAATTTAGAGAAGTAACAGAAATGTGAATGATTTCTAATAGGGGGAATAAAGGTCTATACAAGCAATGTGGAACTGCTCACTGTGGTAGAACTATGTAATAAGACACACATTATTAGTACTTTAATAAGTCACACATTGTAATTGCTAGAGATGAGCGCCTGAAATTTTTCGGGTTTTGTGTTTTGGTTTTGGGTTCGGTTCCGCGGCCGTGTTTTGGGTTCGAACGCGTTTTGGCAAAACCTCACCGAATTTTTTTTGTCGGATTCGGGTGTGTTTTGGATTCGGGTGTTTTTTTCCAAAAACACTAAAAAACAGCTTAAATCATAGAATTTGGGGGTCATTTTGATCCCAAAGTATTATTAACCTCAAAAACCATAATTTACACTCATTTTCAGTCTATTCTGAATACCTCACACCTCACAATATTATTTTTAGTCCTAAAATTTGCACCGAGGTCGCTGTGTGAGTAAGATAAGCGACCCTAGTGGCCGACACAAACACCGGGCCCATCTAGGAGTGGCACTGCAGTGTCACGCAGGATGTCCCTTCCAAAAAACCCTCCCCAAACAGCACATGACGCAAAGAAAAAAAGAGGCGCAATGAGGTAGCTGTGTGAGTAAGATTAGCGACCCTAGTGGCCGACACAAACACCGGGCCCATCTAGGAGTGGCACTGCAGTGTCACGCAGGATGGCCCTTCCAAAAAACCCTCCCCAAACAGCACATGACGCAAAGAAAAAAAGAGGCGCAATGAGGTAGCTGTGTGAGTAAGATTAGCGACCCTAGTGGCCGACACAAACACCGGGCCCATCTAGGAGTGGCACTGCAGTGTCACGCAGGATGGCCCTTCCAAAAAACCCTCCCCAAACAGCACATGACGCAAAGAAAAAAAGAGGCGCAATGAGGTAGCTGACTGTGTGAGTAAGATTAGCGACCCTAGTGTCCGACACAAACACCGGGCCCATCTAGGAGTGGCACTGCAGTGTCACGCAGGATGTCCCTTCCAAAAAACCCTCCCCAAACAGCACATGACGCAAAGAAAAAAAGAGGCGCAATGAGGTAGCTGTGTGAGTAAGATTAGCGACCCTAGTGGCCGACACAAACACCGGGCCCATCTAGGAGTGGCACTGCAGTGTCACGCAGGATGTCCCTTCCAAAAAACCCTCCCCAAACAGCACATGACGCAAAGAAAAAAAGAGGCGCAATGAGGTAGCTGACTGTGTGAGTAAGATTAGCGACCCTAGTGGCCGACACAAACACCGGGCCCATCTAGGAGTGGCACTGCAGTGTCACGCAGGATGTCCCTTCCAAAAAACCCTCCCCAAACAGCACATGACGCAAAGAAAAAAAGAGGCGCAATGAGGTAGCTGACTGTGTGAGTAAGATTAGCGACCCTAGTGGCCGACACAAACACCGGGCCCATCTAGGAGTGGCACTGCAGTGTCACGCAGGATGTCCCTTCCAAAAAACCCTCCCCAAACAGCACATGACGCAAAGAAAAAAAGAGGCGCAATGAGGTAGCTGTGTGAGTAAGATAAGCGACCCTAGTGGCCGACACAAACACCGGGCCCATCTAGGAGTGGCACTGCAGTGTCACGCAGGATGTCCCTTCCAAAAAACCCTCCCCAATCAGCACATGATGCAAAGAAAAAGAAAAGAAAAAAGAGGTGCAAGATGGAATTGTCCTTGGGCCCTCCCACCCACCCTTATGTTGTATAAACAAAACAGGACATGCACACTTTAACCAACCCATCATTTCAGTGACAGGGTCTGCCACACGACTGTGACTGATATGACGGGTTGGTTTGGACCCCCCCCAAAAAAGAAGCAATTAATCTCTCCTTGCACAAACTGGCTCTACAGAGGCAAGATGTCCACCTCATCTTCACCCTCCGATATATCACCGTGTACATCCCCCTCCTCACAGATTATCAATTCGTCCCCACTGGAATCCACCATCTCAGCTCCCTGTGTACTTTGTGGAGGCAATTGCTGCTGGTCAATGTCTCCGCGGAGGAATTGATTATAATTCATTTTAATGAACATCATCTTCTCCACATTTTCTGGATGTAACCTCGTACGCCGATTGCTGACAAGGTGAGCGGCGGCACTAAACACTCTTTCGGAGTACACACTTGTGGGAGGGCAACTTAGGTAGAATAAAGCCAGTTTGTGCAAGGGCCTCCAAATTGCCTCTTTTTCCTGCCAGTATAAGTACGGACTGTGTGACGTGCCTACTTGGATGCGGTCACTCATATAATCCTCCACCATTCTATCAATGTTGAGAGAATCATATGCAGTGACAGTAGACGACATGTCCGTAATCGTTGTCAGGTCCTTCAGTCCGGACCAGATGTCAGCATCAGCAGTCGCTCCAGACTGCCCTGCATCACCGCCAGCGGGTGGGCTCGGAATTCTGAGCCTTTTCCTCGCACCCCCAGTTGCGGGAGAATGTGAAGGAGGAGATGTTGACAGGTCGCGTTCCGCTTGACTTGACAATTTTGTCACCAGCAGGTCTTTCAACCCCAGCAGACCTGTGTCTGCCGGAAAGAGAGATCCAAGGTAGGCTTTAAATCTAGGATCGAGCACGGTGGCCAAAATGTAGTGCTCTGATTTCAACAGATTGACCACCCGTGAATCCTTGTTAAGCGAATTAAGGGCTGCATCCACAAGTCCCACATGCCTAGCGGAATCGCTCCCTTTTAGCTCCTTCTTCAATGCCTCCAGCTTCTTCTGCAAAAGCCTGATGAGGGGAATGACCTGACTCAGGCTGGCAGTGTCTGAACTGACTTCACGTGTGGCAAGTTCAAAGGGCATCAGAACCTTGCACAACATTGAAATCATTCTCCACTGCACTTGAGACAGGTGCATTCCACCTACTATATCGTGCTCAATTGTATAGGCTTGAATGGCCTTTTGCTGCTCCTCCAACCTCTGAAGCATATAGAGGGTTGAATTCCACCTCGTTACCACTTCTTGCTTCAGATGATGGCAGGGCAGGTTCAGTAGTTTTTGGTGGTGCTCCAGTCTTCTGTACGTGGTGCCTGTACGCCGAAAGTGTCCCGCAATTTTTCTGGCCACCGACAGCATCTCTTGCACGCCCCTGTCGTTTTTTTAAAAATTCTGCACCACCAAATTCAAGGTATGTGCAAAACATGGGACGTGCTGGAATTTGCCCATATTTAATGCACACACAATATTGCTGGCGTTGTCCGATGCCACAAATCCACAGGAGAGTCCAATTGGGGTAAGCCATTCCGCGATGATCTTCCTCAGTTGCCGTAAGAGGTTTTCAGCTGTGTGCGTATTCTGGAAAGCGGTGATACAAAGCGTAGCCTGCCTAGGAAAGAGTTGGCGTTTGCGAGATGCTGCTACTGGTGCCGCCGCTGCTGTTCTTGCGGCGGGAGTCCATACATCTACCCAGTGGGCTGTCACAGTCATATAGTCCTGACCCTGCCCTGCTCCACTTGTCCACATGTCCGTGGTTAAGTGGACATTGGGTACAACTGCATTTTTTAGGACACTGGTGAGTCTTTTTCTGACGTCCGTGTACATTCTCGGTATCGCCTGCCTAGAGAAGTGGAACCTAGATGGTATTTGGTAACGGGGGCACACTGCCTCAATAAATTGTCTAGTTCCCTGTGAACTAACGGCGGATACCGGACGCACGTCTAACACCAACATAGTTGTCAAGGACTCAGTTATCCGCTTTGCAGTAGGATGACTGCTGTGATATTTCATCTTCCTCGCAAAGGACTGTTGAACAGTCAATTGCTTACTGGAAGTAGTACAAGTGGGCTTACGACTTCCCCTCTGGGATGACCATCGACTCCCAGCGGCAACAACAGCAGCGCCAGCAGCAGTAGGCGTTACACGCAAGGATGCATCGGAGGAATCCCAGGCAGGAGAGGACTCGTCAGAATTGCCAGTGACATGGCCTGCAGGACTATTGGCATTCCTGGGGAAGGAGGAAATTGACACTGAGGGAGTTGGTGGGGTGGTTTGCGTGAGCTTGGTTACAAGAGGAAGGGATTTACTGGTCAGTGGACTGCTTCCGCTGTCACCCAAAGTTTTTGAACTTGTCACTGACTTATTATGAATGCGCTGCAGGTGACGTATAAGGGAGGATGTTCCGAGGTGGTTAACGTCCTTACCCCTACTTATTACAGCTTGACAAAGGGAACACACGGCTTGACACCTGTTGTCCGCATTTCTGGTGAAATACCTCCACACCGAAGAGCTGATTTTTTTGGTATTTTCACCTGGCATGTCAACGGCCATATTCCTCCCACGGACAACAGGTGTCTCCCCGGGTGCCTGACTTAAACAAACCACCTCACCATCAGAATCCTCCTGGTCAATTTCCTCCCCAGCGCCAGCAACACCCATATCCTCCTCATCCTGGTGTACTTCAACACTGACATCTTCAATCTGACTATCAGGAACTGGACTGCGGGTGCTCCTTCCAGCACTTGCAGGGGGCGTGCAAATGGTGGAAGGCGCATGCTCTTCACGTCCAGTGTTGGGAAGGTCAGGCATCGCAACCGACACAATTGGACTCTCCTTGTGGATTTGGGATTTCAAAGAACGCACAGTTCTTTGCGGTGCTTTTGCCAGCTTGAGTCTTTTCAGTTTTCTAGCGAGAGGCTGAGTGCTTCCATCCTCATGTGAAGCTGAACCACTAGCCATGAACATAGGCCAGGGCCTCAGCCGTTCCTTGCCACTCCGTGTGGTAAATGGCATATTGGCAAGTTTACGCTTCTCCTCCGACAATTTTATTTTAGGTTTTGGAGTCCTTTTTTTACTGATATTTGGTGTTTTGGTTTTGACATGCTCTGTACTATGCCATTGGGCATCGGCCTTGGCAGACGACGTTGCTGGCATTTCATCGTCTCGGCCATGACTAGTGGCAGCAGCTTCAGCACGAGGTGGAAGTGGATCTTGATCTTTCCCTAATTTTGGAACCTCAACATTTTTGTTCTCCATATTTTAATAGGCACAACTAAAAGGCACCTCAGGTAAACAATGGAGATGGATGGATTGGATACTAGTATACAATTATGGACGGGCTGCCGAGTGCCGACACAGAGGTAGCCACAGCCGTGAACTACCGCACTGTACTGTGTCTGCTGCTAATATATAGACTGGTTGATAAAGAGATAGTATACTCGTAACTAGTATGTATGTATAAAGAAAAAAAAAAAAACCACGGTTAGGTGGTATATACAATTATGGACGGGCTGCCGAGTGCCGACACAGAGGTAGCCACAGCCGTGAACTACCGCACTGTACTGTGTCTGCTGCTAATATATAGACTGGTTGATAAAGAGATAGTATACTCGTAACTAGTATGTATGTATAAAGAAAGAAAAAAAAACCACGGTTAGGTGGTATATACAATTATGGACGGGCTGCCGAGTGCCGACACAGAGGTAGCCACAGCCGTGAACTACCGCACTGTACTGTGTCTGCTGCTAATATATAGACTGGTTGATAAAGAGATAGTATACTCGTAACTAGTATGTATGTATAAAGAAAGAAAAAAAAAACACGGTTAGGTGGTATATACAATTATGGACGGGCTGCCGAGTGCCGACACAGAGGTAGCCACAGCCGTGAACTACCGCACTGTACTGTGTCTGCTGCTAATATATAGACTGGTTGATAAAGAGATAGTATACTCGTAACTAGTATGTATGTATAAAGAAAGAAAAAAAAACCACGGTTAGGTGGTATATACAATTATGGACGGGCTGCCGAGTGCCGACACAGAGGTAGCCACAGCCGTGAACTACCGCACTGTACTGTGTCTGCTGCTAATATATAGACTGGTTGATAAAGAGATAGTATACTCGTAACTAGTATGTATGTATAAAGAAAGAAAAAAAAAACACGGTTAGGTGGTATATACAATTATGGACGGGCTGCCGAGTGCCGACACAGAGGTAGCCACAGCCGTGAACTACCGCACTGTACTGTGTCTGCTGCTAATATATAGACTGGTTGATAAAGAGATAGTATACTCATAACTAGTATGTATGTATAAAGAAAGAAAAAAAAACCACGGTTAGGTGGTATATACAATTATGGACGGGCTGCCGAGTGCCGACACAGAGGTAGCCACAGCCGTGAACTACCGCACTGTACTGTGTCTGCTGCTAATATATAGACTGGTTGATAAAGAGATAGTATACTCGTAACTAGTATGTATGTATAAAGAAAGAAAAAAAAAACCACGGTTAGGTGGTATATACAATTATGGACGGGCTGCCGAGTGCCGACACAGAGGTAGCCACAGCCGTGAACTACCGCACTGTACTGTGTCTGCTGCTAATATAGACTGGTTGATAAAGAGATAGTATACTACTAATATTATATACTGGTGGTCAGGTCACTGGTCACTAGTCACACTGGCAGTGGCACTCCTGCAGCAAAAGTGTGCACTGTTTAATTTTAATATAATATTATGTACTCCTGGCTCCTGCTATAACCTATAACTGGCACTGCAGTAGTGCTCCCCAGTCTCCCCCACAATTATAAGCTGTGTGAGCTGAGCAGTCAGACAGATATATAATATATATAGATGATGCAGCACACTGGCCTGAGCCTGAGCAGTGCACACAGATATGGTATGTGACTGACTGAGTCACTGTGTGTATCGCTTTTTTCAGGCAGAGAACGGATATATTAAATAAACTGCACTGTGTGTCTGGTGGTCACTCACTATATAATATATTATGTACTCCTGGCTCCTGCTATAACCTATAACTGGCACTGCAGTAGTGCTCCCCAGTCTCCCCCACAATTATAAGCTGTGTGAGCTGAGCAGTCAGACAGATATATATAATATTATATATAGATAATAGATGATGCAGCACACTGGCCTGAGCCTGAGCAGTGCACACAGATATGGTATGTGACTGAGTCACTGTGTGCTGTGTATCGCTTTTTTCAGGCAGAGAACGGATTATATTATGTACTCCTGGCTCCTGCTATAACCTATAACTGGCACTGCAGTAGTGCTCCCCAGTCTCCCCCACAATTATAAGCTGTGTGAGCTGAGCAGTCAGACAGATATATATAATATTATATATAGATAATAGATGATGCAGCACACTGGCCTGAGCCTGAGCAGTGCACACAGATATGGTATGTGACTGAGTCACTGTGTGCTGTGTATCGCTTTTTTCAGGCAGAGAACGGATTATAAATAAAAGTGGTGGTCACTGGTCACTATCAGCAAAACTCTGCACTGTACACTACTGAGTACTCCTAATGCTCCCCAAAATTAGTAAATCAAGTGTCTCTCTAATCTATTCTAATTCTAAACGGAGAGGACGCCAGCCACGTCCTCTCCCTATCAATCTCAATGCACGTGTGAAAATGGCGGCGACGCGCGGCTCCTTATATAGAATCCGAGTCTCGCGATAGAATCCGAGCCTCGCGAGAATCCGACAGCGTCATGATGACGTTCGGGCGCGCTCGGGTTAACCGAGCAAGGCGGGAAGATCCGAGTCGCTCGGACCCGTGAAAAAAAACATGAAGTTCTGGCGGGTTCGGATTCAGAGAAACCGAACCCGCTCATCTCTAGTAATTGCATCAGTCATCAACAGCTGCTACTTTAAACCCTTTACCACTGTGTAGTAGTAGAGTTAGAGAAAGAGTACCATAAGGTACAGTACTGAAATAGGCTGTACGAGCCTATATGGGATATATATCCCATATATATCCCATATCTCGTATATGATATAATACATACAGGCCCTCATTCCGAGTTGTTCGCTCGCTAGCTGCTTTTAGCAGCATTGCAAACGCTAAGCCGTCGCCCTCTGGGAGTGTATCTTAGCTTAGCAGAATTGCGAACGAAAGATTAGCAGAATTGCGAATAAAAATTTCTTAGCAGTTTCTGAGTAGCTCGAGACTTACTCCTACACTGCGCTCAGTTCAGTCAGTTTTGTTCCTGGTTTGACGTCACAAACACACCCAGCGTTCGCCCAGACACTCCCCCGTTTCTCCAGCCACTCCCGCGTTTTTCCCTGACACGCCTGCGTTTTTCCGCACACTCCCATAAAACGGCCAGTTTCCGCCCAGAAACACCCACTTCCTGTCAATCACACTCCGATCATCAGAACGATGAAAAAAATAAGATTTTACTCACCGGTAAATCTATTTCTCGTAGTCCGTAGTGGATGCTGGGAACTCCGTAAGGACCATGGGGAATAGCGGCTCCGCAGGAGACTGGGCACAACTAAAGAAAGCTTTAGGACTACCTGGTGTGCACTGGCTCCTCCCACTATGACCCTCCTCCAGACCTCAGTTAGGATACTGTGCCCGGAAGAGCTGACACAATAAGGAAGGATTTTGAATCCCGGGTAAGACTCATACCAGCCACACCAATCACACCGTATAACTCGTGATACTATACCCAGTTAACAGTATGAAACATAACTGAGCCTCTCAACAGATGGCTCATAACAATAACCCGTTAGTTAGGCAATAACTATATACAAGTATTGCAGACAATCCGCACTTGGGATGGGCGCCCAGCATCCACTTCGGACTACGAGAAATAGATTTACCGGTGAGTAAAATCTTATTTTCTCTGACGTCCTAGTGGATGCTGGGAACTCCGTAAGGACCATGGGGATTATACCAAAGCTCCCAAACGGGCGGGAGAGTGCGGATGACTCTGCAGCACCGAATGAGAGAACTCAAGGTGCTCCTCAGCCAGGGTATCAAATTTGTAGAATTTAGCAAACGTGTTTGCCCCTGACCAAGTAGCAGCTCGGCAAAGTTGTATAGCCGAGACCCCTCGGGCAGCCGCCCAAGATGAGCCCAACTTCCTCGGGGAGTGGGCTTTTACTGATTTAGGATGCGGCAGTCCAGCCGCAGAATGCGCCAGCTGAATTGTGCTACAAATCCAGCGAGCAATAGTCTGCTTAGAAGCAGGAGCACCCAGTTTGTTGGGTGCATACAGGATAAATAGCGAGTCAGTTTTCCGGACTCCAGCCGTCCTGGAAACATATATTTTCAGGGCCCGGACTACGTCCAGTAACTTGGAATCCTCCAAGTCCCTAGTAGCCGCAGGCACTACAATAGGTTGGTTCAAGTGAAAAGCTGATACCACCTTAGGGAGAAACTGAGGACGAGTCCTCAATTCTGCCCTATCCATATGGAAAATCAGATAAGGGCTTTTATATGACAAAGCCGCCAATTCTGATACACGCCTGGCCGAAGCCAAGGCCAATAACATGACCACTTTCCGCGTGAGATATTTCAGATCCACGGTTTTTAGTGGCTCAAACCAATGTGATTTTAGGAAACTCAACACCACGTTGAGATCCCAAGGTGCCACTGGAGGCACAAAAGGGGGCTGAATATGCAGCACTCCCTTTACAAATGTCTGAACTTCAGGTAGAGAAGCCAGTTCTTTCTGGAAGAAAATGGACAGAGCCGAAATCTGGACCTTAATGGAACCCAATTTTAGGCCCGTAGTCACTCCTGACTGTAGGAAGTGCAGAAATCGACCCAGCTGAAATTCTTCTGTTGGGGCCTTCCTGGCCTCACACCCCGCAACATATTTTCGCCAAATAATGGTTTGCGGTTACTTCTTTCCTGGCTTTTATCAGCGTAGGAACGACTTCCTCCGGAATGCCCTTTTCCTTTAGGATCCGGTATTCAACCGCCATGCCGTCAAACGCAGCCGCGGTAAGTCTTGGAACAGACAGGGCCCCTGCTGTAGCAGATCCTGTCTGAGCGGTAGAGGCCATGGGTCCTCTGATATCATTTCTTGAAGTTCTGGGTACCAAGCTCTTCTTGGCCAATCCGGAACCACGAGTATCGTTCTTACTCCTCGTTTTCTTATTATTCTCAGTACCTTTGGTATGAGAGGCAGAGGAGGGAACACATAAACCGATTGGTACACCCACGGTGTCACTAGAGCGTCCACAGCTATCGCCTGAGGGTCCCTTGACCTGGCGCAATATCTCTCTAGTTTTTTGTTTAGGTGGGACGCCATCATGTCCACCTGTGGCCTTTCCCAACGGTTTACCATCAGTTGGAAGACTTCTGGATGAAGTCCCCACTCTCCCGGGTGTAGGTCGTGTCTGCTGAGGAAGTCTGCTTCCCAGTTGTCCACTCCCGGAATGAACACTGCTGATAGTGCTAAGACGTGATTTTCCGCCCTTCGGAGAATCCTTGTGGCTTCTGCCATCGCCATCCTGCTTCTCGTGCCGCCCTGTCGGTTTACATGGGCGACTGCCGTGATGTTGTCTGATTGGATGTGTAGGGACGACTCCTGACTTGACCAAAGTCCTTGGAAGTTTCTTCCCTGTGTGACTGCTCCCCAGCCTCGAAGACTGGCATCCGTTGTCACCAGGACCCAGTCCTGTATGCCGAATCTGCGTCCCTCTTGAAGATTAGCACTCTGCAGCCACCACAGTAGGGATACCCTGGTCCTTGGAGACAGGGTTATCAGCCGATGCATCTGAAGATGCGATCCTGACCACTTGTCCAAGAGGTCCCACTGAAAAGTTCTTGCATGGAACCTGCCGAATGGAATTGCTTCGTAGGAAGCTACCATTTTTCCCAGGACTCGTGTGCAGTGATGCACCGATACCTGTTTTGGTTTCAGGATCTCTGACTAGAGATGACAGCTCCTTGGCTTTCTCCAGCGGGAGAAACACTTTTTTCTGTACTGTGTCCAGAACCATCCCCAGGAACAGTAGGCGTGTGGTAGGAACCAGCTGTGACTTTGGAATGTTTAGAATCCATCCGTGCTGTTGTAGCACTTCCCGAGATAGTGCTACCCCGACCAACAACTGCTCCCTGGACCTCGCCTTTATAAGGAGATCGTCCAATTACGGGATAATTAAAACTCCCTTTTTTTCGAAGGAGTATCATCATTTCTGCCATTACCTTGGTAAACACCCTCGGTGCTGTGGACAGCCCAAACGGCAGTGTCTGGAATTGGTAATGGCAATCCTGTACCACAAATCTGAGGTACTCCTGGTGAGGATGGTAAATGGGGACATGCAGGTAAGCATCCTTGATGTCCAGAGATACCATGTAATCCCCCTCGTCCAGGCTCGCAATAACCGCCCTGAGCGATTCCATCTTGAACTTGAATCTTTTGATATATGTGTTCAAGGATTTTAAATTTAAAATGGGTCTCACCGAACCGTCCGGTTTCGGTACCACAAACATTGTGGAATAGTAACCCTTTCCTTGTTGAAGGAGGGGTACCTTGACAATCACTTGCTGTGAATACAGTTTTTGGATAGCCACCAACACTGCCTCCCTGGCAGAGGGAGTTGCTGGTAAGGCAGATTTTATGAAACGGCGGGGGGGAGACGCCTCGAATTCCAGCCTGTACCCCTGAGATACTACTTGAAGGATCCAGGGATCCACCTGTGAGAGAGCCCACTGTGCGCTGAAATTTCTGAGACGGGCCCCCACCGTACCCGGGTCCGCCTGTGAAGCCCCAGCGTCATGCTGTGGACTTACCGGACGCTGTGCCTTTTTGAATCGGCATCACCTGACCACTGCCGAGTCCATAACCCCCTTCTGGCGGCAATGGACATTGCGCTTATTTTTGATGCCAGCCGGCAAATATCCCTCTGTGCATCACGCATGTATAAGACAGCGTCTTTTATATGCTCTATTGTCAGCAAAATATTGTCCCTATCCAGAGTATCAATATTATCCGACAGGGAATCTGACCACGCAGCAGCAGCACTGCACATCCATGCCGATGCAATCGCTGGTCGCAATATAATGCCCGTGTGTGTATATATAGCTTTTAGGGTAGCCTCCTGCTTTCTCTCAGCAGGTTCCTTTTGGGGCGGCCGTATCCGGAGACGGTAGTGCCACCTTTTTTGATAAACGTGTAAGCGCTTTATCTACCCTAGGGGGTGTTTCCCAACGTGACCTATCCTCTGGCGGGAAAGGGTACGCTGCCAATAACCGTTTAGAAATTATCAATTTCTTATCGGGGGAAGTCCACGCTTCTTCACACACCTCATTTAATTCCTCAGATGCAGGAAAAACTACTGGTAGTTTTTTCTCACTAAATATAATACCCTTTTTTGTGGTACCTGGGGTACTATCAGAAATGTGTAATACATTTTTCATTGCCTCAATCATGTAACGGGTGGCCCTATTGGAAGGTACACTAGTCTCATCGTCGTCGACACTGGAGTCGGTATCCGTGTCAACATCTGTGTCTGCCATCTGAGGTAGCGGGCGTTTTAAAGCCCCTGATGACATTTGAGACGCTTGGACAGGCACAAGCTGAGTAGCCGGCTGTCCTATGTCGTCAAACCTTTTATGTAAGGAGCTGACACTGTCACGTAATTCCTTCCATAAGTCCATCCACACAGGTGTCGACCCCGCAGGGGGCGACATCACATTCACAGGCATTTGCTCTGCCTCCACATCATTATCCTCATCATACATGTCGACACAGCAGTACCGACACACAGCACACACACAGGGAATGCTCTGACAGAGGACAGGACCCCACAAAGCCCTTTGGGGAGACAGAGGGAGAGCATGCCAGCACACACCAGAGCGCTATATAACACAGGGATATCACTATACAGAGTGTTTTCCCCTATAGCTGCTTGTATTATATATACTGCGCCTAAATTTATTGGCCCCCCTCTCTTTTTTACCCTTTCTGTAGTGCAGGACTGCAGGGGAGAGCCAGGGAGCGATCCTTCCAGCGGAGCTGTGAGGGAAAATGGCGCCAGTGTGCTGAGGAAGATGGCTCCGCCCCTTTTTCGGCGGGCTTTCTCCCGCTGTTTGTGTAAATCTGGCAGGGGTAATTTACACCTATATAACCTCTAGGGCTATATATGGTGTCAGTTTTGCCAGCCAAGGTGTTAATATTGCTGCTCAGGGCGCCCCCCCCCCCCCAGCGCCCTGCACCCATCAGTGGCCGGAGTGTGTGGTGTGCATGAGGAGCAATGGCGCACAGCTGCAGTGCTGTGCGCTACCTTGGAGAAGACAGAAGTCTTCAGCCGCCAATTTTCCGGACACTTCTTGCTTCTGGCTCTGTAAGGGGGACGGCGGCGCGGCTCCGGGACCGGACGACGAGGTCGGGTCCTGTGTGCGATCCCTCTGGAGCTAATGGTGTCCAGTAGCCTAAGAAGCCCAAGCTACCACCAGTTAGGTAGGTTCGCTTCTTCTCCCCTTAGTCCCTCGTTGCAGTGAGCCTGTTGCCAGCAGGTCTCACTGTAAAATAAAAAACCTAAAATATACTTTCTTTCTAGGAGCTCAGGAGAGCCTCCTAGTGTGCATCCAGCTCGGCCGGGCACAGAAATCTAACTGAGGTCTGGAGGAGGGTCATAGTGGGAGGAGCCAGTGCACACCAGGTAGTCCTAAAGCTTTCTTTAGTTGTGCCCAGTCTCCTGCGGAGCTGCTATTCCCCATGGTCCTTATGGAGTTCCCAGCATCCACTAGGACGTCAGAGAAACTTTGTTACGCCGTGAGTAAAATTCCAAACTTTTGTGCTAATTTACTTGGCGCAGGCGCATTGCGAACACTGCGCATGTGCAGTTTGCGACTAATCGCTCCGTAGCGAAAAAATTAACGAGCTAACAACTCGGAATGACCCCCATAGTACATTAAAGTTGTAGAATAGCAAATATAGGCTCAGTGGTGCAAGTATGGAAATTCATGTAATAAATATTTGCAGGAAAGGAGTTATGTTATACAGTAGGTGATGTTCACCTTATAGTATATTTTAGTTATTCATACTAACATGGGCAAAGGATAATTAGTTAGCTTATAGGCCCTACACACTGGGCGATATGAGTGAAAGATATGAACGATCTCGTTCATTAATGAACGAGATGCCATTTATATCTTTCAGTGTGGAGGCAACAATGATGAACGATGCGCGGCCCCGCGCTTGTTTATCGCTGGTCCCCCTCTGGCTTGTGCATGCAGGGCAATATGGACAATCGCACTGCTATGTAGCCGGGTGCTATGTAGCCCCCCCCCCGCCGGGTCGCCCATTGGCCGTATCCGCCGTCGGGGCAGCTCGGCGGCGGATCCCGCAGTGTGTAGGGCCCATTAGAACACAGGTTCTCAAACTCAGTCCTCAGTGCATGTTTTGCAGGTCTCCTCACAGAATTGCAAGTGATATAATTAGCTCCATCTGTAGGCCTTTTAAAATGTGTCAGTGAGTAATTAATGCACCTGTGCACCTGCTGGGTTACCTGCAAAACATGCACTGTGTGGGGTCCTGAGGACCGGGTTTGAGAACCTGTGGCTTAGAATATCTATCAGTAGGTTTATTAATCTACCTGCAACAGTTACTTGGCCAGGCCGCTATTCAAATAGGTTTACTGGAGGGAAAGATGGGGGGAAATTATCATAGCTTGGAGAGAGAAAAACTGGAGAGAAATAAAGTACCAACCAATCAGCTCCTAACTGTTACTTTTCTAGTATAGCCTGTAACATTAGGAGCTGATTGGTTGGTACTTTAACTCTCGCTACACTTTATCTCTCTCTCTCTCTCTCCAAGATTTTATACATTTTCCCCTTTTGTACAAACATTTTATACATATTTATTTCTCTTTATTGTTTCAATATTTATTTAGCAGTAGAGCTGCGCCAAAGACAACACCAGGGTGTCTGGGTTATAAGTGAACCCACAAAACAGAGACTAATATTGTGTCAACACAGAAAACAGCAGAGCCAAATCAGGAGACTTACGTTGTACTGTCCATTGCTTGCAAAACCAAATATTTGCTTGTAACTTGTCTTTCCCAAGCATTTACTCATGATGATAGCATTTCACCCCGATTGTCTCTGCGATATCAGTCTATCTAGACCTGAGACATGTAAATAGAGCTATGCCAGATACATACTGTATAAACAAAGAAATTGCATAGGTAACTGGTTTTCACATTGGCAAAATAATCTCTCCCTCCCCCTCCCTCTCTCTCTCTCTCTCTCTCTCTATATATATATATATTTCTTTATTTTTCGCCTTATGCAACCCAACAACTCTTTCCTGCAAGTTTCAAAGGAGCTTAATAGTGAGTACTGTAATATTTCTCTTTGTTTTTTTTACCATATCAACCCATTCTACTATAGCATTAAAGGCACTTGTTCACGAGCCACCGTTACCATAGTTGTCGGAAAACACCCCCCCCCCCCCCCCATGAGAGGTGCCAGTCAATGTACTGGGTCGCAGGGCCATCTAGGCTTACCACGGTCCATGACGGATAATCCTCTTTCCAGCTGCTCCACCTCCTCCTTCCCCACAGCCCTTCTCCATCCGTCTCCGGGTGTGGTTCGTTTTATCGACAGTATCTAGGTCGACAATGTTTAGGTCGACCACTATAGGTCGACAGTCACTAGGTCGACATGGATGGAAGGTCAACAGGGTTTCTAGGTCGACAGGTCTAAAGGTCAACATGAGGTTTTTGTTTTTTTTTGTGTCGTTTTCTTCGGAAAGTGACCGGGATCCCAAATTAGTGCACCGCGTCCCCTCGCATGGCTCGCTTCGCTCGCCATGCTTCGGGCATGGTGCCTTCGCTTCGCTCGGCACACTTTACCGTTCCAATAGTAGTCCACGTGGATCGTTAAGTATGAAAAAATCCCCCCAAAAAATGTGAAAAACTCATGTCGACCTTTAGACCTGTCGACCTAGAAACCCTGTCGACCTTCCATCCATGTCGACCTAGTGACTGTCGATCTATAGTGGTCGACCTAAACATTGTCGACCTAGACACTGTCGATCTTCAGACCGGATCCCCCGTCTCCTGGGCCTTCCTCCGCCCTGCACTCAGCTTCAGCCACTACAATGTGTGGGTAGTTACTGTGGGCTGGCCTCTCCTCTGGGACTAGCCCTTCACCCATCTCAACTCCCACTTCATATGTTCCTCTCCTCTTCTCCCTCAGCTCACCTATGGTCCTTTCTCCCACTCACCCCCCACCCTGATAGATAGATAGATAGATAGATAGATAGATAGATAGATAGATAGATAGATAGATAGATAGATAGATAGATAGATACAGTGGCGTAACTACTGCCCCCGCAGTCCTCGCGGTGGCTTGGGGGCGAGGGGCTGCGGGGGCGCCACTGACTTTGCACAGATTGACATGCGGACGAGCGTCCGCATGTCAATCTGTGGTCTCTTCCCTCCGCCGCTGAGCTGCCCTGTCAGGAGGGACACGGAGCGCACATCACGCGCCCCCCCTGTGTCCGTCCTGGCTCTCCCCCGGCCGGTCTAATAAAGGAAGTGCCGTTCGTGAGCTCTGATTGGCTCACGAACCGGCACTTCCTTTATTAGACCGGCCGGGGGAGAGCCAGGACGGACACAGGGGGGCGCGTGATGTGCGCTCCGTGTCCCTCCAACACAAGGGAGGGGGGAAAGCAGGCACTGGGGGGATATATACCTGGCACTGAGGGGGCATATACCTTGCACTGGGGGGGGCATATACCTGGCACTGGGGGCATATACCTGGCACTGGGGGGGGGAAGCAGGCACTATGGGGGAATATCTGGCACTGGGGGGGGGATATACCTGGCACTGGGGGCATATACCTGGCACTGTGGGGGAAGATCTGGCACTGGGGGCATATACCTGGCACTGGGGGCATATACCTGGCACTGTGGGGGAAGATCTGGCACTGGAGGCATATACCTGGCACTGGGGGGGAATATCTGGCACTGGGGGCATATACCTGGCACTGTGGGGAATATCTGGCACTGTGGGGGAAGATCTGGCACTGGGGGCATATACCTGGCACTGTGGGGGAATATCTGGCACTGGGGGCATATACCTGGCACTGTGGGGGAATATCTGGCACTGGGGGCATATACCTGGAACTGTGGGGGAATATTTGGCACTGTGGGGAGCAGGCACTGAGGGGGCATATGTGGCACTGTGGGGGAATATCTGGCACTGGGTGCATATACCTGGCACTGTGGGGGAATATCTGGCACTGGGGGCATATGTGGCACTGGGAGCACGGCCCTAGCAACAAGCACTACCCCCTAGCAACGAGCATGACACCCAGTGCATAAAACCCCTGGCAACGAGCATGACACCCTGAGCATGAAAACCCCTGGCACCGTGCATGGAACCAAGAGCATGAAACCCCTGGCAACGAGCAGGTAATTTAAAAGTAATTGGAAGCCTTACTGTAGAACTTAATGTGTAATGGGCATTACGGTGTGTGGTATACTATATCACGGGCATTGTGTGGTATGTGGTATAATGTCTCAGGGTCACTGCAGTGTTTGGCATAATGTATCACGGACATTGCGGTGTGTGTCATAATGTGTCAGGCATTACGGTGTGTTGTATACTATATCACGGGCATTGTGGTATGTGGTATAATGTCTCAGGATCATTGTGGTGTGTGTCATACTGTGTCACAGACATTGTATGTGCTATAATGTATCAGGGGCATTGCAGTGTGTAGCATAATGTATAACGGGCATTGCGATTCCTGTCATAATGTGTCACAGGCATTACGGTGTGTGGCATAATGTGTCACAGGCATTACGGTGTGTGGCATAATGTGTCGGGGGCATTACAGTGTGTGCATATTGTGTCATGTGCATTATTGTGTGTGGCATAATGGCTAAGGCCATTGCAGTATGTGGCATAATGTATACTGGGCATTACTATAAGGAGGAAAAATTAGAAATAATGTAAGGGGCATGAATCAGGATTATTTTTCTTTCCTGTGGTGGCCAATGTCTGGGCGTGCAGGTTGCAAAACTGGGGTATAAGGTAGTCTTTTCCTGCAATACCACGCCCCTTTACGCAAAGCCACGGCCATTTCAACAAAGCCACACCCCCTTTTTGGGCGCGCGCATATTTGTCTCTTTACTAGTGCCAATTATGGGGGGTATGGGGGGGGGGGGGGGCGCCAAAGGATTTTTTGGCTTGGGGGAGAAAAAATTCTAGTTACGCCACTGGATAGATAGATAGATAGATAGATAGATAGATAGATAGATAGATAGATAGATAGATAGATAGATAGATAGATAGATAGATAGATAGATAGATAGATAGCATTTTGGAGCCTCCTGACTGTTACACAAATATGAAATACAATCTGAAAACAATCCTTGGACTTCTGTATATATAAATTTGATTTCCACCTCATACTTCCATTCACATTCTAAACTTTCCCAGTATTCCTACTAATCTAGAGTAGGTGTTTTCAGAGTCTAGCATAGAAAAACGAGATTTAAATTGTCCAAAAACAGGAATGTTTTGGAAAAATGTAAACAAAGGAACACTGTGTATACATAGATACAATGTAATCAGTGAAGTAAGAGGAAACAAAACATCTACATTTCCATAAAGTTCTTGGGAAGCACAGCAGCATAGTGGGTAGCATAACTGATTTTAAGCACAGAGGTCAAGAGTACAATTCCTGACCAGGGCCCTATATGTTGTATGTTCTTACCATGTTTGCGTTAACTTCTGGCTTCCTACCACATTTAAAAAATGTACTGCTTCTTAACCCTAGAGTACAGGGGCATACACAGAACTTTGTGGGCCCCATAGCAAGATATTGAAGGGGCCCCTGTCCATGTGTTTCTAGGGAGACTCCACTCCACAGCATTTGTTCATTTTATGCCCCATAATAGTGCCCTAGTGCATTTTCTGAACCATAGTAGTGCCCTAGTTCACATTATGTCACATTGTAGAGCTCCTAGTACACATTATGCAACAAGTACCCCCAATTCACATTATAACATACAGTGTCCCTAGTTCATATTATGCCACACTATAGTGCCTCCAATTCATATTATGCCAAACTATAGTGCCTCAACTTCATATTTGGCACATTACATTGCCCCAGTTAATATTATGTAACATTATAATGCAATCCAGTTCATTTTATACCACATTACAATAATCAGGTCTAGGTTATACCAAGATATATTGCAGACCCCATGGCAAAAATATGTTACGGCACCAATGTGTCACCCAATGGTGAAAAATGAATATAACATATGTAATTTTTGCAGAGAAGGTGGGCCCCCTTCAGCTCTGGGCCCCATAGCAGCTGCACTCCCTGCACCTATTGTAGCAACGTCTTTGCTAGAGTACGTACGTTTGTGTGCTGGGGAATTTAGACTGTAATCTGTAATGGAGCAGGGACTGATATGAATGATACATATTCTCTGTACAGGGCTGGAAATATATAACTAAACGGTAACATAATAAAATCAGGAATTTAAACACAGACTATTAGGAGTTTTCCTTCCACTGGTTGCATCAAAATGGTAACTGTGAGCCTGATTTAGAGTTGAACGCAGATCACTTTGCTGCTGCATCTTTGGCCTCTCAGCTCCATATCCAAGGGCAGGAAGTTTACATTGGAAGACGCAGACTCTGGCCTCGGCACTCCTACAAAATGGGGGCAGCATGACCCTATTTGCCAGAATGGGGAACAGGAACACTCCCACCGTCCCCAAATGGCTCAAGAAGCACACGCACCATCCATTGGGTTTGCGATCATTTCTGAATTAGATCTTATGTGCAATAAATAGAGATAAGAGACTGTTTAATCATGAAGGAGACAGTGGGGGGAATTCAACTGGTTGAAAAGTTGGTTGGGTGTCTGGCTTTTCCTGTCTATTAGATAGGAAAAAACAGACACCCAACTGACTTTTCAAACAACTGAATATCTCCCAATGAATCTAAATATTGAATCACCAGGCCCATCTGTAATGATCAGCACAGGGTCAGTGATCAATAACTGAGGAATAAAGGAATTTACAGGATTGGTAGATTGGGAGACACTGTTAAAAAGGGATTATAAAACCGTGCCTCGGAGAACAGCTGGGTTAGAAGTGAATAGCTGCATTAATCTCAGGGGGTGACCCTATCAATTATTGTTGAGTATAAGTTTGATATGAGGAGGAGTTAAGGCAATTCTGCCATGTGCACTATTTCGGGCTCTTCACAACATTATACCCCGCCTTGTCACGACAAAATGTCACAATTTGTGGGTCGGGACTAAAATGATGCAATTCAACCCCTACCCTACGGATTTGCGATTCCCGGTATTATCTCCGCATGCTGCGCACGTCACTAGGAAGTAGGTGTGATGTGGGAGATCCTGTAACATCAGGAGTGTCCAGCACCATCTGGAAGAGTAGGTATGATTTTAATATGTTATGACAGGTTTTTACATCACAGCATAAACATAGCTAAAATGCTTAAAAAAATAATAATAATTTCTTTGTCTCATGGTTTAATCAACAAGTACGTTACAAAGCCAGGCAGCTACTCTAACCTGAGGACACAGCAAGGGAGTCCACCTTAAAAACAAGTAAACATTGGTACGTCAACCCTAATGTCAATACTCTCAACAGAAAATAGAATTGTGTGAACAAACATGCATATACTGTTTGTAAAATAATACATACACAGGTATTCATCTATAGGAATCTAAATGCTAGGTGTTGCTGTTGATATTGAACTACCTTCACAGACAGAGGAGGAAATTTGTTGATGTGGACCCTGCACACCCAGGGCAGCAATTCTTTGGGAAGGTACAGGTTCCAGGGGTGTGGCTGCTGGAGGGGAAGTGGCTGCTGAAGGGGGAGTGGCTCCCCCCTCCCCCCATTACCATGGCTTACCGTAGTTTTGCCGGCTCCTGGAATGTTCCAATATAGCAGCTAAACAGGGCGTCACACTTAATGGGCGCTGCTAGCTCTCGCTGCCATATTGGAGCCTGGAGCCGTCCCTACAGCAGCAGCAGCGTCCGCCTCCTAGCAGAGATGTGCACTCACAACCCTCCATGTAAGTAACCCTCCTCCCCGCTATCCAGCGCTGGCCCGTGAGCCAATCAGAGCTCACGGTCTGGCAGCTGAGACTCCTGATTGGCTGCTGGACCACGAGCTTTGATTGGCTTGTGGACTGGCACCTAATTGCCGTTAGACACCACCGCGGCCGCCGGAGACTGAGGGGCAGGAGAGGCTCATGCTGCGCTCTCCTCCCCGCCCTCAAGAACAGGCAGCAGCACGGTGAGCAGCACTTGGGGGGTAGCATATCATGTGTACTGTATCTGGCATTGGGCATCTGGCACTGCGTTGGGGGCCTATCTGGCACTGTGTGGGGACATGTGTATCTGGCATTGGGGGGTATCTGGCACTGTGTGGACATGTGTATCTGGCACTGTGGGCACATGTGTATCTGGCACTGGGGGCATATCTGGCAATCTGGGGACATGTGTATCTGGCATTGGGGGCATATCTGGCACTGTGTGGACAAGTGTATCTGGCACTGAGGGCATATCTGACACTGTGGGGACATGTGTATCTGGCACTGGGGGCATATCTGGCACTGTGGGGACATGTGTATCTGGCACTAAGGGCATATCTGACACTGTGGGGACATGTGTATCTGGCACTGGGGGTATATCTGGCACTGTGGGGACATGTGTATCTGGCACTGGGGGCATATCTGACACTGTGGGGACATGTGTATCTGGCACTGGGGGCATATCTGACACTGTGGAGACATGTGTATCTGGCACTGTGGGGCATATTTGTATCTGGCATTGGGGGCATATATGTATCTGGCACTGTGGGGACATGTGTATCTGGCACTGGGGGCATATATGTATCTGGCATTGGGGGCATATATGTATCTGGCACTGTGGGGCATATATGTATCTGGCACTGCTGGGGGGCATATATGTATCTGGCACTGTGGGGACATGTGTATCTGGCACTGCTGGAGGGCATATCATGTGTATCTGGCACTGCTGGGGGGCATATCATGTCTATCTGGCACTGCTGGGGGGCATATCATGTCTATCTGGCGCTGCTGCGGGGCATATCATGTGTATCTGTCACTGCTGCGGGGCATATCATGTGTATCTGGCACTGCTGGGGGCATATCATGTTTATCTGGCACTGCTGGGGGGCATTTCATGTGTATCTGGCACTGCTGGGGGGCATGTCATGTCTATCTGGCACTGCTGGGGGGCATGTCATGTCTATCTGGCACTGCTGCAGGGCATATCATGTATATCTGGCACTGCTGGAGGGCATATCATGTTTATCTGGCACTGCACTACTGAGGTCATTATGTGTATCTGGTACTATGTTAGAGATATTATGTGTAAGGAACACTACTGTGGCTGTTATGTGTAAGGCTGCTAATTGTGTGAGGAGAGGGGGTGTGAAAATATATTTATTTATAGTTTGATAATATGAAGTTGCGAGGCCACATCCACTTTCTCACTCAGGGTGCTAGTAGGCCTGAAGCCAGCCCTGTTGCTTGGCTCCAAACTTAGAATCAGCCTTCTGTTTACATTAAATTCTGAATTAGTACTCACTATTTTTGTAAACTTAGCAGAGATGCTGTATTTGAATAATACTTCTTCCTAAACTACATATTGTATATAATATATTTGTTGCTTCCTGGAATAACATTGTACTATTAAATAATCAATATTTACAGGGCCATCGAGACATTAACGGGGCCTGTGAATAAGGAGGATGTGGCCAAAATAGGGAGGAGTGGCCAGGGGTGTATCTTCCTATTGGCCAGGATGGCACTTGCCAGGGGCGCCGGCCAAGGGGGGGGTGCCGCCTGGCAATGCCACCCATGCCAGGGGGTAGAATTACATAGTACTCACTGAGTACATACCTTAGCAGTGCTTATCCACTGCCGGACTCTCAGAAGCGTATTGCACTCTGACACTCTCTGTGACTACAGTCACAATGATGGTGAATATAGCCGGGGAGCGGGGCACTTCCAGGTATGGGGAGGGGCGAGGCATCTCCTCTTCCTCATCCAATCCCCATCTCATTGGTCCCATGCGATCTGTCACCAAACAGCAGCCACTACAATCAGCACCAGTCAGCAGTGCAGCATGAGCATACCTGTACATTTTCTGCGGTACCGTAGCTGCACTGCATGGTCTATCCTGGCAGTCTGGATCACAGCTTATAAAGAGCTCTTTATAGAGAGGTATCTAGACCAATGACTACCCGTCCAGCTGTGTTGAGACTGCAAGTCCCAGCCAGGGCCGGCCCGAGCTTACTTTTTTTGGTAAGCGAATTTATAATTTAGCGCCCCTTGATGGGATCAAATTTTAAAAGAGGTGTGGTCTCACAAGGAAGGGGCGTGGCCACACAATAGTACCCTCAGGAGTCCAGGGAGATTGTCAGTGACAGGGAGAAAGTGCGTGACTGGGTGGCAGAGGTGATGGAGATAGTGGATGACTGAGGAGGCTGGGGTCACAGGGAGATAGTGGGTGCCATGTGCCCACAGTGCTAGATATGCCCCCACAGTACCACATATGACCCTACAGTGGCAGATACAGATATGCCCCCACAGTGCCATGTGCCCACAGTGCCAGATACAGATATGCCCACACAGTGCCATGTGCCCACAGTGCCAGATATGCCCCCACAGTGCCACATATGACCCTACAGTGCCAGATACAGATATGCCCCCACAGTGTCAGATACAGATATGCCCCCACAGTGCCATGTGCCCATAGTGCCAGATATGCCCCCACAGTGCCAGATATAGATATGCCCCCACAGTGCAATGTGCCAGATATGCCCACACAGTGCCATGTGCCCACAGTGCCAGATATGCCCCCACAGTGCCACATGACCCCACTGTGCCAGATACAGATATGCCCCCACAGTGCCATGTGACCACAGTGCCAGATATGCCCCCACAGTGGCAGATACAGATATGCCCCCACAGTGCCATATAAGCCCCCACAGTGCCATGTGCCAGATATGCCCCCACTGTGCCAGACATGCCCCCACAGTGCCAGATATGCCCCCACAGTGCCAGATACAGATATGCCCACACAGTGCCATGTGCCCACAGTGCCAGATATGCCCTCACAGTGCCACATATGACCCTACAGTGCCAGATACAGATATGCCCCCACAGTGCCATGTGCCCACAGTGCCAGATACAGATATGCCCCCACAGTGCCATGTGCCCATAGTGCCAGATATAGACATGCCCCCACAGTGCAATGTGCCAGATATGCCCACACAGTGCCATGTGCCCACAGTGCCAGATATGCCCCCACAGTGCCACATGACCCCACAGAGCCATATACAGATATGCCCCCACAGTGCCATGTGACGACAGTGCCAGATATTCCCCCACAGTGGCAGATACAGATATGCCCCCATAGTGCCATATAAGCCCCCACAGTGCCATGTGCCAGATATGCCCCCACAGTGGCAGATACAGATATGCCCCCACAGTGCCATATAAGCCCCCACAGTGCCATGTGCCAGATATGCCCCCACTGTGCCAGATATGCCCCCAGAGTGCCAGATATGCCCCCACAGTGCCAGATACAGATATGCCCACACAGTGCCATGTGCCCACAGTGCCAGATATGCCCTCACAGTGCCACATATGACCCTACAGTGCCAGATAGATATGCCCCCACAGTGCCATGTGCCCACAGTGCCAGATACAGATATGCCCCCACAGTGCCATGTGCCCATAGTGCCAGATATAGACATGCCCCCACAGTGCAATGTGCCAGATATGCCCACACAGTGCCATGTGCCCACAGTGCCAGATATGCCCCCACAGTGCCACATGACCCCACAGAGCCATATACAGATATGCCCCCACAGTGCCATGTGACGACAGTGCCAGATATTCCCCCACAGTGGCAGATACAGATATGCCCCCATAGTGCCATATAAGCCCCCGCAGTGCCATGTGCCAGATATGCCCCCACTGTGCCAGATATGCCCCCACAGTGCCAGATATGTCCCCACAGTGCCAGATACAGATATGCCCCCACAGTGCCACATATGACCCACAGTGCCAGATACAGATATGCCCCCACAGTGCCAGATGCAGATATGCCCCCACAGTGCCAGATGCAGATATGCCCCCACAGTGCCAGATACAGATATGCCCCCTCAGTGCCATGTGCCCACAGTGCCAGATACAGATATGCCCCCACAGTGCCATGTGCCCACAGTGCCAGATATGCCCCCACAGTGCCAGATACAGATATGCCCCCACAGTGCCAGATACAGATATGCCCCCACAGTGCCATGTGCCCACAGTGCCAGATATGCCCCCACAGTGCCAGATACAGATATGCCCCCACAGTGCCATGTGCCCACAGTGCCAGATACAGATATGCCCCCACAGTGCCACGTATGCCCACACAGTGCTGCTCGCCGTTTTGCTGCTGTGTGTGTGTGGAGAGCGCAGGGGGCACTGAACTCACAGCAGCAACAAGTGACACTCACCCTGCAGGCACCTGTGCACTGGCTCAGCTCCTCACACCTCCACATCCAGCATCTACACACAGCTCTTCCGCAGCTCCATCCCTGCCTGTCCCGGGAGAGGTCCTGAGATCTGGCACCGCGGTCTGACATGCATCCAGTGCGGGGAGCGGGGAGATGATGAGGCGGCGGCGCCAGCAGCAGCAGACACCCAGCAGCAGGGACAACAACACACAGACAGCGCTGGGCTCAGGGACTGGTGCTGGGCGATCCTTCTACTGGTGACGTCAGTGTGCAGAGCGAAGAGGTTGCCCCTGAGTCTAGGGGGCGGGGACACCGGTGTCTGATTGGCTGCGGCTGGCGCCACATTTGAAAGTCCACTGGCGCTGTCTGACTCTGTGACTACCCAGCGCCCTCCTAACTGTGGCGCCTTACTCAGCCGCGTAGTCGGCGTAATGGGTGGGCCGGCCCTGGTCCCAGCACACCTTGTCCGCTGGATTTGCTGGGACATGTAGTGCCATCACACCTAGAGAGGGGTTTTTAACTGTATGTGTGCATATATCCCCTCGGTGTTCCTGTCCGCACCCTCTTTGTAATTGCCCCTCAGTGTCCCTGCCTGCACCATCCCTGTTACTGCCCCCTCAGTGACCCTGGCCATACACTCCTGTAATTCCCTCTCAGTGTCTCTGCCCGCACCCTTCCCATAATTCCCACTCAGTATCCCTGTCTGCACACTCCTCGTAATTCCCCCTCAGTGACCTTTGGCCATACACTCCTATAATTTCCTCTCAGTGTCCCTACCCACACTCTAACTGTTATTCCTCCTCAGTGTCCCTGCCCGCACCCTCCCCGTAATTCCCTCTCAGTGTCCCTACCCGCACCCTAACCGTAATTCCCCCTCAGTGTCCCTGCCTGCTCACTCATCGTAATTTCCCCTCAGTGTCCCTACTGCTCACTCCTCGTAATTCCTCCTCAGTCTCCCTGCCTGCATCCTCCCCGTAATTCCATCTCAGTGTCCCTGCCCGCACCCTCCTCGTAATTCCTCCTCAGTGTCCCTGTCTGCACCCTCCCTGTAATTCTCCCTCAGTGTTTCTGACCTCAGCCTCCCTGTGACTCCCCCCTCAGTGTCCCTGCCCGCACACTCCTGTAATTCCCTCTTAGTGTCCCTTCTCGCACCCTCCCTGTAATTGCCCCTCAGTGTCCTTGACCTCAGCCTCCCTGTAGGCCCTGCCTCTCATTTTCCCTACCCGAACCCTCCCTGTACTTCCCCCTCAGTGTCCCTGCCCACACCCACCTGTAATTCCACCTCCGTGTCCCTGCCCGTACCCTCCCCGTAATTCCCCCTCAGTGTCCCTGCCCGCACACTTCTGTAATTCCACCTCAGTGTCCCTGCCCATACCCTCCCTGTAATTGCCCCTAAGTGTCCCTGATCTCAGCCTCCTTGTAAGCCCTCCACCTCATTGTCCCTACCCGCACCCTCCCTGTAATTCTCCCTCAGTGCCTCTGACCTCAGCCTGTCTGTAACTCCCCCCTCTGTGTACCTGGGTGGGGGAGGTGGGGGGCGCCAGTTCCTTACTTTTCCAGGGGCACTCAGACCCCTAGATACACCCCTGGGAGTGGCTACACTCGCTCTGAAAAAAAAACAATAAAGTCACTATATGTGGCACTTGAAATAGGGGTCCCCCTCCACAGCTGGTCCGGACCCCTCTATTTAGTAACACCCTCCCTTCCCTCGACAACCCTGCATATTCACATTGACTAGAGCAGTGGTTCTCAAACTCGGTCCTCTGAACCCCACACAGTTCACATTTTGCAGGTCACCCAGCAGGTGCACAGGTGTACTCATTACTCATTGACACATTTAAAACATCCACAGGTGGAGCTCTTTATTTCACTTAAGATTCTGTGAAGAGACCCTGAAAACATGAACTGTTTGGGGCCCTGAGAACCAAGTTTGAAAACCTGTGGACTAAAGCAGTGGTTCCCAAACTCTGTTCTTAAGGCAACCCAACAGTCTAGGTTTTAAGGATATACTTAAAATCTGGATTGTTAGGGTGCATTGAGGACCAAGTTTGGGAACCTCTGGACTAGAGCATCCTGATACATATTGTGTCATAAAACATCATTTATCTTGTTGCTAACAAAATAGGTTTCAATTGTTTATGGCAATAGAAAATTAGAAACTGGTTGTTTCAGTAATGTCCATGTCTAGGATTTAAGATGTGGGTCAGCTGAGTGTGAAAGTGAGGAATATATGAGCACCAGTTACCAGCCCGTCAAAATGACAGAACAACATAACAGTTGTGTTAGCACCGATGGCTGTGCGCACCCGAATGGACCAACAATTGAATTGCTCCATTGGGCGCCATCTAGTGGCCGCCGGCACACACCACAATTGAATTCCCCCATAGAGGTGAGGAGCAGCGCTAGCCTTTTATTACATAGGTTGGTTGTTCTCAAACTCAGTCCTCAGGACTCCAAACAGTTCACGTTTTCCAGGTCACCCTGCAGGTGCACAGGGGTCAGAGGCGTAACTAAGGGGGGTCGAGAAGGGCACGTTCCCTGGGCGCCCAGGCCCAGCAGAGGGGGATGCCACCGGCGGCCAGGGCATCATGCCCACTCGCTCCCCCAGTGGCGGAACTTGCGCTGATGCAAGCCTGTGAAGGGGCCCACACTGCCGCCAGCAATACAATGAGTCAGTGTGACTCATTGTATGCCGCTGTCAGTGCTGCGCCGCCTGCCGCCAGAGTGTGTGCGTGTGTCGCACCGCAGCCGGATGGTGTTCAGCTCCCGGACGGAGCGGGAGGAGGTGGCGCTCTCCCCTCTCCACCCAGCTGTGTCCATCTGCAGGGTTGGCTGTTGAATGCTGAGAGGAGGGAGAAGAAACGGGAGCTGTGGTCTGGGGCTGGGCTGCCGCTGAGTTGATGTGGAATTCGTACGCACTGGAGCAGCAGCAGTCATGTAAAGTATGTTATAGGAGTGGAGTGGAGTGGGTGCGAGGGTGCAAATAGCAGTGTGTGTAGATCTGTGTGTGTGTGTGTGTGTGTGTGTGTGTGTGTGTGTGTGTGTGTGTGTTTGTGTGTGTGACAGGAAGTGTTATCTCTGTGTGTGTGTGTGTGTGTGTGTGTGTGTGTGTGTGTGTGTGTGTGTGTGCACAGTGTATGTGTGTGTGCATGTATGAGTATATATATATATATATATATATATGTGTGTGAAAGAGAAATTTTTTTTAGATCAGTGCGCTAATTCCAGTCTAATATTCCTGTATCCACCATACGGTTAACAGGATATTCCAATATTCACAGTCAATTGTATATTTCTACTTCCTGTGTCCAAATTTGTGTAATACACCAGGTACAATCACAGATGGGCTCAATAGTCTTGTATCCACACCCTCCACTTCTTTGGGCGGCTGAATGTAGCCGACAAATCTACGAACAAATAGAAAAACAAGCGCCTATGGTGTAGTAGTTCTCTCCAGAACGATAAAGATGCGCAAATAATTGAACTGCGTACCAGAGTATGGCTTGGTCTCAAACATATATCAATCCCTTTTCCTTGATCCAAATAGGGCATCAGGGTCAGATAAACAGTACAAAAATGCATATCAATGTAAATCCTGTGTCGAGTTTTTCATCAAAGAACCAAAAAGGTCCAAATCTCTGCCGATTTAGCAATGCCTCTCACGATTTTATGACAACCAAACATTTATTTGTAACATAGAAAAAATAAAAACGTAAGCTTAGCTGAATGATATAGAATATCAAAGCTGGATGATAGTCCGATCAGTCTTTCAGTCTCTCAATGCGTTTCACCTAATTAGGGCTTACTCAGGAGAATACATCAAGTTGTACTGGGGCCTTACTTATACCCCCTATCAATGAGCAATTCATTATGCAAATTATTTCCGGTCCGCGTCACCAGCGGACCGGAAGTAATTTGCATAATGAATCGCAAGCTATGATCGCAAGCTAAGTTCTCGCGCACAGTGGCCCTCGCACATGCACATAAGTACGATTATCGTCAAAGAGCGATTTTCAAACTTCTCCGTCTCTTACTGAATTGGGCCCATTATTCTTTATATGAGTTTTATTCATGTTTTGCAAAAGTAAATGAGGCATATTGAAATACTGTAGGTCCTGTGATTATAACCTTGGTGGGGATTGGAGTAAAAGGAATAATCCATATCTAAGGGGTGACAGGTTTTTCCAGCCCAAAGAGTAATATTTATGAAGCATGTATTTAAAGGAACGAAACACAAAGTAAGGGTGATGAGATCTGTCCATAAAAAATATCTCTTATCGTTTCTAAAATAATTCTGAAGTCGCCTTCCACAAGAAGCCATCCAGATATAAATTGCACAAGCTTTCTCATCATTGCAGTTGTCACAAGGATGACACAGAATATTAAAAACAAGAAAATTATATACTGTGTGCACAGGGACAAATGCATCCAAACACCACGGGGGTGATTCATTGAGAGCGAAAATAAAAAGGAGTAACTGTGCACCTGAAAACCACGTTGCACTGGAAGGGGTAAAAATGCATTGACTTTTTTTTTTCTTGTGCATGCAGGGTCCAGTGACGTGCGGTGAGGTGAGGCAGGTGAGGCAGATCCTTTCCTGTCATACTAACGTATCTGCCAGAGGTTTGATTATATACAGTAAATGAAAAATACAAAGAATATACAAGTTGAGTATCCATTATCCAAAATTCAAAATCCAAAATGTTTGGGTCCCTTACTGAGATAATAGCATGTATACTATATATTATATATGTGTATATATATATATATATATTTATATATACAGAGTACAGACCCTCCAACATGACCCGCCCCACTAGGTACAAAATACTCTGTTTCTGGACTTCCCTCTTAATTTATGATTTCCATCACCTGTGTTGAACTAGTTAAATGATAAGAAAGATGTTTCTTCACAGGTGATGGCAATAATAAATTAAGAGGGAAGTCCAGAAACAGAGCATTTTGTACCTAGTGGGGCGGGTCATGTTGGAGGGTATGTATGTATGTATATATATATATATATATATATATATATTAGAGATGAGCGGGTTCGGTTCGTTGAGATCCGAACCCCCCCGAACTTCACCTCGGATCTTGCCGCCTTGCTTGGTTAACCCTAGCGCGCCCGAACGTCATCATCCCGCTGTCGTATTCTCGCGAGATTCGTATTGCATATCAAGAGCCACGCGTCGCTGCCATTTTCACTCGTGCATTGGAGATGATAGCGAGAGGACGTGGCTGCGTTCTCTCAGTTTCTGTGTTCAGTGTGCTGCAAATATCTGGCTCAGTGTGCTGCAAATATCTGTGCTCAGTGTGCTGCAAATATCTGTGCTCAGTGTGCTGCAAATATCTACGTTCTCTGCCTGAAAATGCTCCATATCTGTGCTGCATTGTAGTATATAGTAGGAGGACAGTGCAGAATTTTGCTGACCACCAGTATATATATAGCAGTACGGTACAGTAGTCCATTGCTCTACCTCTGTGTCGTCAAGTATACTATCCATCCATACCTGTGCTGCATTGTAGTTGTGCGCAGTATATAGTAGTAGGACAGTGCAGAATTTTGCTGACCACCAGTATATATATAGCAGTACAGTACAGTAGTCCATTGCTCTACCTGTGTCGTCAAGTATACTATCCATCCATACCTGTACTACATTGTAGTTGTGCGCAGTATATAGTAGGACAGTGCAGAATTTTGCTGACCACCAGTATATATATAGCAGTACGGTACAGTAGCCCATTGCTCTACCTCTGTGTCGTCAAGTATACTATCCATCCATACCTGTGCTGCATTGTAGTTGTGCGCAGTATATAGTAGGAGGACAGTGCAGAATTTTGCTGACCACCAGTATGTATATAGCACTACGGTACAGTAGGCCATTGCTATTGATATATTACTGGCATATAATTCCACACATTAAAAAATGGAGAACAAAAATGTTGAGGGTAAAATAGGGAAAGATCAAGATCCCCTTCCACCTCGTGCTGGAACTGCTGCCACTAGTCATGGTCGAGACAATGAAATGCCATCAACGTCGTCTGCCAAGGCCGATGCCCAATGTCATAGTCGAGAGTATGTAAAATCCAAAAAACAAAAGTTCAGTAAAATGACCCAAAAATCTAAATTAAAAGCGTCTGATGAGAAGCGTAAACTTGCCAATATGCCATTTACGACACAGAGTGGCAAGGAACGGCTGAGGCCCTGGCCTATGTTGTTTATGGCTAGTGGTTCAGCTTCACATGAGGATGGAAGCACTCATCCTCCCGCTAGAAAAATGAAAAGACTTAAGCTGGCAAAAGCACAGCAAAGAACTGTACGTTCTTCTAAATCACAAATCCCCAAGGAGAGTCCAGTTGTGTCGGTTGCGATGCCTGACCTTCCCAACACTGGATGGGAAGAGGTGGCGCCTTCCACCATTTGCACGCCCCCTGCAAGTGCTGGAAGGAGCACCCGCAGTCCAGTTCCTGATAGTCAAATTGAAGATGTCACTGTTGAAGTACACCAGGATGAGGATATGGGTGTTGCTGGCGCTGAGGAGGAAATTGACAAGGAGGATTCTGATGGTGAGGTGGTTTGTTTAAGTCAGGCACCCGGGGAGACACCTGTAGTCCGTGGGACGAATATGGCCATTGACATGCCTGGTCAAATTACAAAAAAAATCACCTCTTCGGTGTGGAATTATTTTAACAGAAATGCGGACAACAGGTGTCAAGCCGTGTGTTGCCTTTGTCAAGCTGTAATAAGTAGGGGTAAGGACGTTAACCACCTAGGAACATCCTCCCTTATACGTCACCTGGAGCGCATTCATCAGAAGTCATTGACAAGTTCAAAAACTTTGGGTGACGGCTGAAGCAGTCCACTGACTACTAAAGCCCTTCCTCTTGTAACCAAGCTCCTGCAAACCACCACAACCAACTCCCTCGGTGTCAATTTCCTCCTTAGACAGGAAAGCCAATAGTCCTGCAGGCCATGTCACTGGCAAGTCTGACGAGTCCTCTCCTGCCTAGGATTCCTCCAATGGATCCTTGAGTGTAACGCCTACTGCTGCTGGCGCTACTGTTGTTGCTGCTGGGAGTCGATCGTCATCCCAGAGGGGAAGTCGGAAGACCACTTGTACTACTTCCAGTAAGCAATTGACTGTCCAACAGTCCTTTGCGAGGAAGATGAAATATCACAGCAGTCATCCTGCTGCAAAGCGGATAACTCAGGTCTTGGCAGCTGCGGTGGTGTTAAACGTGTGTCCGGTATCCACCGTTAATTCACAGGGAATTAGAGAATTGATTGAGGTACTGTGTCCCCGGTACCAAATACCATCTCGGTTCCATTTCTCTAGGCAGGCGATACCGAGAATGTACACAGACCTCAGAAAAAGAGTCACCAGTGTCCTAAAAAATGCAGTTGTACCCAATGTCCACTTAACCACGGACATGTGGACAAGTGGAGCAGGGCAGACTCAGGACTATATGACTGTGACAGCCCACTGGGTAGATGTATTGCCTCCCGCAGCAAGAACAGCAGCGGCGGCACCAGTAGCAGCATCTCGCAAATGCCAACTCGTTCCTAGGCAGGCTACGCTTTGTATCACCGCTTTCCATAAGAGGCACACAGCTGACAACCTCTTACGGAAACTGAGGAACATCATCGCAGAATGGCTTACCCCAATTGGACTCTACTGGGGATTTGTGACATCGGACAACGCCACCAATATTGTGCGTGCATTACATCTGGGAAAATTCCAGCACGTCCCATGTTTTGCACATACATTGAATTTGGTGGTGCAGATTTTTTTTTAAAACGACAGGGGCGTGCAAGAGATGCTGTCGGCAGCCCGAAGAATTGCGGGCCACTTTCGGCATTCAGCCACCGCGTGCCGAAGACTGGAGCACCAGCAAACACTCCTGAACCTGCCCCGCCATCAGCTGAAGCAAGAGGTGGTAACGAGGTGGAATTCAACCCTCTATATACTTCAGAGGATGGAGGAGCAGCAAAAGGCCATTCAAGCC
The DNA here is from genome assembly GCF_028390025.1 of Pseudophryne corroboree. Classification (NCBI taxonomy): domain Eukaryota; kingdom Metazoa; phylum Chordata; class Amphibia; order Anura; family Myobatrachidae; genus Pseudophryne; species Pseudophryne corroboree. Next base: position 839,023,007 of record NC_086447.1, on the reverse strand, counting down.
TATACATTTGCCTACGATATAGGCAAAGGAGGGGGAATGCACCTGACTCAAGCGCAGTGGAGAATGATTTTAACGTTGTGCAAGGTTCTGCAACCCTTTGAACTTGCCACACGTGAAGTCAGTTCAGACACTGCCAGCCTGAGTCAGGTCATTCCCCTCATCAGGCTTTTGCAGAAGCAGCTGGAGAGATTGAAGGAGGCGCTAAAACGGAGCGATTCCGCTAGGCATGTGGGACTTGTGGATGGAGCCCTTCATTCGCTTAACCAGGATTCACGGGTGGTCAATCTGTTGAAATCAGAGCACTACATTTTGGCCACCGTGCTCGATCCTAGATTTAAAACCTACGTTGTATCTCTCTTTCCGGCAGACACAAGTCTGCAGAGGTTCAAAGACCTGCTGGTGAGAAAATTGTCAAGTCAAGCGGAACGTGACCCGTCAACATCTCCTCCTTCACATTCTCCCGCAACTGGGGGTGCGAGGAAAAGGCTAAGAATTCCGAGCCCACCCGCTGGCGGTGATGCAGGGCAGTCTGGAGCGAGTGCTGACATCTGGTCCGGACTGAAGGACCTGCCAACGATTACTGACATGTCGTCTACTGTCACTGCATATGATTCTCTCACCATTGAAAGAATGGTGGAGGATTATATGAGTGACCGCATCCAAGTAGGCACGTCAGACAGTCCGTACGTATACTGGCAGGAAAAAGAGGCAATTTGGAGGCACTTGCACAAACTGGCTTTATTTTACCTAAGTTGCCCCCCCTCCAGTGTGTACTCCGAAAGAGTGTTTAGTGCAGCCGGTCACCTTGTCAGCGATCGGCGTATGAGGTTACTTCCACAAAATGTGAAGAAGATGATGTTCATCAAAATTAATTATAATCAATTCCTCCGTGGAGACATTCACCAGCAATTGCCTCCAGAAAGTACACAGGGACCTGAGATAGTGGATTCCAGTGGGGACGAATTAATAATCTGTGAGGAGGGGGATGTACACAGTGAAAGGGGTGAGCAATCGGACGATGAGGAGGAGGTGGACATCTTGCCTCTGTAGAGCCAGTTTGTGCAAGGAGAGATTGATTGCTTCTTTTTTGGTGGGGGCCCAAACCAACCAGTCATTTCAGTCACAGTCGTGTGGCAGACCCTGTCGCTGAAATGATGGGTTTGTTAAAGTGTGCATGTCCTGTTTATACAACATAAGGGTGGGTGGGAGGGCCCAAGGACAATTCCATCTTGCACCTCTTTTTTCTTTAATTTATCTTTGCATCATGTGATGTTTGGGGCCAATTTTTTTTTAAGTGCCATCCTGTCTGACACTGCAGTGCCACTCCTAGATGGGCCAAGTGTTTGTGTCAGCCACTTGGGTCGCTTAGCTTAGCCATCCAGCGACCTTGGTGCACCTCTTTTTTTCTTTGCATCATGTGCTGTTTGGGGACTATTTTTTGAAGTGCCATCCTGTCTGACACTGCAGTGCCACTCCTAGATGGGCCAGGTGTTTGTGCCGGCCACTTGGGTCGCTTAGCTTAGTCATCCAGCGACCTCGGTGCAAATTTTAGGACTAAAAATAATATTGTGAGGTGTGAGGTGTTCAGAATAGACTGGAAATGAGTGGAAATTATGGTTATTGAGGTTAATAATACTATGCGATCAAAATGACCCCCATATTCTATGATTTAAGCTGTTTTGAGGGTTTTCGAAAAGAAACACCCGAATCCAAAACACACCCGAATCCGACAAAAAAATTTCAGGGAGGTTTTGCCAAAACACGTCCGAATCCAAAACACGGCTGCGGAACCGAATCCAAAACCAAAACACAAAACCCGAAAAATGTCCGGGCCTGGGCACTGAAGAGAAGACAAGAAAACGAGAACAGAGAGGAAGGGAAAAGGAGAAGGAAAAGTGAAAAAAAAGCCCCTGATGTTTATACCAAGAGTCACTTTTCATTCATTTTATTTATCTTCCGCCTTCCGTGTCCTTAGCAACGGAGTCCCAGGCAACGGACGGCTGGCGGCAGCGGGCGAATGGGAGAGGACGCAGCGCGTGACGTTGTCACGCAGGCCGCACCCCCCCGGAAACACCGCAGCCCGCGGCTCCCGGCCCCAGGAAGACGCCAGCAGGGATGAGAGGGTGGTCTTATCCACATACTTTAAAAGGTAAGACTTGCTTATGTGAGGTTTGGTTGTTGTTTTTCACTATCTTTCACAGCATAGCACCTTGAAAAAAACGCCTGTGAGGCGTTGAAACATTGGTGTTTCACTATGTCTGTCACTGTTATTTTGTTTTGATGTGATTTAATACACGCCTTGCATGGCTGAATAAATCCGAGGAGTGCCGCCTGGTTCTTCAAGCAGAGGGGAGAGGAGTCGCAATCCACCCCAGAGAGCCGTTGTTGATATATCAGTAGTGGAGGAGGGCACCCCGGTGGTTGTCACTTGACAGTGAGTGCCATTATAAAGCAAGTGATATATATATATATATATATATATATATATATATATATATATAGCACAATTTGCTGACACTCGATCACTTCTTGTGGAAATGTGTACCCATACTTGCCTACCCTCCCGGAATGTCCGGGAGGCTCCCTAAAACGGGTGACCCTCCTGGCCCCCCGGAAGAGCAGGCAAGTCTCCCGATTTCCAGGGGTCACCCCCTGCCCGCCGCCCACTTAGCGAGTAAAGTGGGCGGTCCGGGCAGGCAATGACGCGATTCTTGTTGAATCGCGTCATTGTAACCACGCCCCCTGCTGTATAATGCCGGTAATTGCGGCATTACACAGTGGGGGCGTGGCTTAAATGATGTGATCCAGAAGCCACGCCCCATTCCACCTTTGGTCCACCCTCGTTCCGCCTCTGGCCCGCCCCACTGTCACGTCACCTCACTGCCCCCCCCCCTGCTGAGCCGACCGGCTGCTCTCTCCCGGAGAGAGCAGCCCAGAAGTCGGCAACTATGTGTATACCTCTCTACCCTCTCACCACCACGGCTGTGGTCAGTATAGCAGATACAAAGACGAGCAGCACTCACAGGTCTTCTAACTATAGTACACCCTGTGACAAGTTGTATTGAAACAAAGTGCGCAGCGCCTGGCAGTGTTGGTCTCCACACAACTTGTCACAGGGTGAAGTTATAAAGTTGATTTTGATTGTATATTGTCCTGGCGAAAGATTTGAGGAAATTAACTAATGCATGGTGTCCTGTACCTATGATGTACTATACTTAGTAGACCTGTGAGTGCCGCTCGTCTTTGTATCTGTTAAATATATATATATACACACACACTTTATTTTAGTCCATGGGGGCCCCCTGCTCTTTAGTGCCCCAGGCCTCCCGGGGCCTTAATCCGGCTCTGTGTATATATATATATATATATATATATATGCCATTGTCTCAGTAGGGACCCAAAAAATGTGGATTTCGAATTCTGGATAAGTGATCCTCAAACTGTATTGGAAATAACAGAATTTTGATACCTACTGGTAAATCCTTTTCTCCTAGTCCGTAGAGGATGCTGGAGATGACATCAAGACCATGGAGTATAGACGGGATACGCAGGAGACATGGGCACTCCAAATACTTTTCAATGGGTGTGAACTGGCTCCTCCATCTATGCCCCTCCTCCAGACCTCTGTTGTAGGAACTGTGCCCAGGGAGACTGACATTTCGAGGAAAGGATTTACTTTAAACTAGTGGTGAGATATCTACCAACTCACACCCTCAACCATGCCGCACACATGGCATTCAACATAACACACGCCAACAGGCATGAACCAATTGCAGCAACATGCTGAAAACTAAGATAACACAACTTGTGTAACTCTAATAACTAAACTGCAGGTAAAGTACGCACTGGGACCAGCATCCTCTACGGACTAGGAGAAAAGGATTTACCGGTAGGTATCAAAATCCTGTTTTCTCATACGTCCTAGAGGATGCTGGGGATGACATCAAGACCATGGAGTCTATACCCAAGCTCCAGTACGGGCGGGAGAGTGCGGATGACCCTGCAGCACCAATTGACCAAACTTTAGGTCCTCCTCGGCCAAGGTGTCAAACTTGTAGAACTTAGCAAATGTGTTTGACCCTGACCAAGTAGCTGCTTGGCAAAGTTGTAATGCAGAGACCCCCCGGGCAGCCGCCCAGGAGGAGCCCACCTTCCTAGTGGAGTGGGCCTTTACCGACATCGGTAACGGCAATCCAGCCGTAGTATGAGCTTGCTGAATCGTATTTCTGATCCAACTTGCAGTAGTCTGCTTGGAAGCAGGACATCCAATCTTGTTGTGAGCATACAGGACAAACAGAGCATCTGTTTTCCGTATACGAGCCGTTCTAGCAACATACATTTTGAAAGCTCTAACCACATCTAGAGATTTTGAATCAGTGAATGTGTCAGTAACTACTGGCACAACAATAGGTTTGGTTTATGTGGAAAGATGAAACCACCTTTGGAAGAAAATGTTGTCGAGTCCTCAACTCTGCCCTATCTTCATGGAAGATCAGGTAAGGGCTCTTGTGAGACAAGGCCCCCAATTCAGACACCCGTCTTGCAGATGCCAAAGCCAAAAGCATCACCACTTTCCAAGTGAGAAACTTCAACTCTATCTTTTGTAGAGGCTCAAACCAATCCGATTGAAGGAACTGCAATACCTTGTTAAGGTCCCATGGTGCCACTAGAGGCACGAATGGAGGCTGGATGTGCAGAACCCCTTTCACGAAGGTCTGAACCTCTGGAAGAGAGGCCAATTGTTTTTGGAAGAACACTGACAAGGCCGAAATCTGGACCTTCATTGATCCCAATCGGAGGCCCGCCTCCGCACCATCCTGTAAAAAATGGAGAAAACACCCTAAGTGAAACTCTTCCGTAGGAGCTTTCTTGGATTCACACCAAGACACATATTTTCTCCAAATACGGTGGTAATGTTTCGACATTACTCCCTTTCTGGCCTGAATAAGGGTGGGGATGACTCCCTTGGGAATACCCTTCGTGGCTAGGATACGGCGCTCAACAGCCATGCCGTCAAACGTATCCACGGTAAGTCTTGGTACACACATGGCCCCTGCTGCAGCAGATCCTCTCGAGGAGGAAGAGGCCGAGGATCTTCTATGAGCAACTCCTGAAGATCTGGGTACCAAGCCCTCCTTGGCCCATCTGGGGCAATGAAGATTGCTCGAACCTTTGTTTTCCTTGTGATCCTGAGTACTTTTGGGATCAGCGGAAGTGGAGGGAAGACATGACGGAAAAACCCACTGGGTCACCAGTGCAACCACTGCTACTGCTTGAGGGTCTCTCGACCTGGAACAGTATCTCTGAAGCTTCTTGTTGAGACGAGACGCCATCATGTCTATTTGAGGATCTCCCCAAAGACTTGTCACCTCTGCGAAGACTTCTTGGTGGAGGCCCCACTCTCCTGGATGGAGATCGTGTCTGCTGAGGAAGTCTGCTTCCCAGTTGTCTACTCCCGGAATGAATATTGCCGACAGAGCTTGTAGATGTTTTTCTGCCCAGCGGAGGATTTTTGTCGCCTCTGCCATTGCCGCTCTGCTTTTCGTTCCACCCTGCCTGTATGCGACTGCTGTTACATTGTCCGCCTGGATCTGCATGGGACGGTCTTGAAGAAGATGTACCGCTTGCTGAAGGCCGTTGTAAATGGCTCTTAGCTCCAGCACGTTTATGTGAAGGCAGGCTTCCTGATGTGACCAACGTCCCTGGAAGTTTTCTCCCTGAGAGACTGCTCCCCAGCCTCAGAGACTTGCATCCGTGGTTACCAGGACCCAGTCCTGAATCCCGAACCTGCGTCCCTCTAGCAGGTGAGAGCTGTGCAACCACCACAGGAGCGAAATCCTGGTTTTTGACGACAGGATTATCTTTCTGTGCATGTGTAGGTGTGACCCCGACAACTGGTCCAACAGGTCCCACTGGAATACTCTGGCATGGAACCTGCCAAACTGTATGGCCTCGTAGGCCGCCACCATCTTCCCCAACAACCGAATGCACTGATGGATCGACACACTCGATGGTTTCAATATCTGTTTTACAATTTTCTGGATTTCCAGAGCCTTTTCCAGTGGATGAAATACTCTCTGAACTTCTGTGTCCAGAATCATCCCGAGGAAAGACAACCTTGTCGTCGGTTCCAATTGTGACTTTGGGTAATTTATAATCCACCCGTGTTGTTGGAGTATTGACAGAGAGAGTGATATGTTTTGTAACAACTGCTCCCTGGATCTCGCCTTTATCAGGAGATTGTCCAGATAAGGAATTATATTGACTCCTTTCTGACAAAGGAGGACCATCATCTCCGCCATCACCTTCCCCTACCTGCAAAGAAGGGTGAACCTCTCGTCTTTTTGTATTTATTGGGCCGAAAGGACTGCATTTGCGGGTGATAGGTCTTTTTTGCCGGTGCAGGCGCAGAGGGCAAAAATGTCGACTTACCTGCGGTAGCCGCCAAGACTAACGCATTTAGGCCATCGCCAAAATTGGCCTCACCTTTATATGGGAGCGCCTCCATGTTTCTTTTGGAATCTGCATCCGCGTTCCACTGGCGAATCCACAACGCCCGCCGAGCCGATACTGCCATGGTAGCAGCTTGTGAACTCAAGAGTCCAATATCCTTCATTGCTTCCAGCATGTAGGCGGCAGCGTCCTTGATATTCCCTAACTTAAGGAGCATCTCATCTTTATCAATCGTGTCAATTTCTGATGACACGCTTTCTGACCATTTTTCAATAGCGCGACTCACCCATGCGCAGGCAATAGTGAGCCTGAGCAGTGTACCATTGGTAACATAAATGGATTTCAATGTTGTATCCATTTTGCGGTCTGCCGGCTCTTTAAGAGAAGCCGTGCCAGGAGCAGGGAGAATCAACTTCTTTGTCAACCTGGAAAGTGCACTGTCTAACACAGGGGGTGACTCCCATTTTTTTCTGTCCTCAGCCAGGAAAGGGTAAGCTATGTGAATCCTTTTGGGAATACAAATTTTTTTTATCAGGATTCACCCACATCCCTTCAAACAAAGCATTTAGTTTGTGTGAAGGAGGGAACGTGACTTTGGATTTCTTTTTCTTACATAAATAAGCCTTCTCCTGAGGTACAGGAGTGGTTTCTGTAACCTCCCACACGTCCCTTATAGCCATAATCATATATTGTATACTTTTTGCCAATGTATGATCTATCTCTCTGGATTCACTATCGTCGACACAAGAATCAGAGTCTGTGTCGGTATCAGTTTTTACAACATTTGCAAATGGTCTCTTATGTGACCCAGAGGGGCCGCCCGCATAAGGAATAACAGCATCCTGAAAAATCACATCTTCCACAGATTTTCTCCAGCATGCAGCCTTAGATTCAGACTTATCTAATCTTTTGTTAATCAGATGCATACTGTCACGTATCTCTTTCACCCATGCAGGCTCTTGGTGTGCCAGTAGCGCCACCACATTACAACTAGAGATGAGCGGGTTCGGTTTCTCTGAATCCGAACCCGCCAGAACTTCATGTTTTTTTTCACGGGTCCGAGCGACTCGGATCTTCCCGCCTTGCTCGGTTAACCCGAGCGCGCCCGAACGTCATCATGACGCTGTCGGATTCTCGCGAGGCTCGGATTCTATCGCGAGACTCGGATTCTATATAAGGAGCCGCGCGTCGCCGCCATTTTCACACGTGCATTGAGATTGATAGGGAGAGGACGTGGCTGGCGTCCTCTCCGTTTAGACACTTGATTTACTAATTTTGGGGAGCATTAGGAGTACTCAGTAGTGTACAGTGCAGAGTTTTGCTGATAGTGACCAGTGACCACCACTTTTATTTATAATCCGTTCTCTGCCTGAAAAAAGCGATACACAGCACACAGTGACTCAGTCACATACCATATCTGTGTGCACTGCTCAGGCTCAGGCCAGTGTGCTGCATCATCTATTATCTATATATAATATTATATATCTGTCTGACTGCTCAGCTCACACAGCTTATAATTGTGGGGGAGACTGGGGAGCACTACTGCAGTGCCAGTTATAGGTTATAGCAGGAGCCAGGAGTACATAATATATTATATAGTGAGTGACCACCAGACACACAGTGCAGTTTATTTAATATATCCGTTCTCTGCCTGAAAAAAGCGATACACACAGTGACTCAGTCAGTCACATACCATATCTGTGTGCACTGCTCAGGCTCAGGCCAGTGTGCTGCATCATCTATATATATTATATATCTGTCTGACTGCTCAGCTCACACAGCTTATAATTGTGGGGGAGACTGGGGAGCACTACTGCAGTGCCAGTTATAGGTTATAGCAGGAGCCAGGAGTACATAATATTATATTAAAATTAAACAGTGCACACTTTTGCTGCAGGAGTGCCACTGCCAGTGTGACTAGTGACCAGTGACCTGACCACCAGTATATAATATTAGTAGTATACTATCTCTTTATCAACCAGTCTATATTAGCAGCAGACACAGTACAGTGCGGTAGTTCACGGCTGTGGCTACCTCTGTGTCGGCACTCGGCAGCCCGTCCATAATTGTATATACCACCTAACCGTGGTTTTTTTTTCTTTCTTTATACATACATACTAGTTACGAGTATACTATCTCTTTATCAACCAGTCTATATATTAGCAGCAGACACAGTACAGTGCGGTAGTTCACGGCTGTGGCTACCTCTGTGTCGGCACTCGGCAGCCCGTCCATAATTGTATATACCACCTAACCGTGGTTTTTTTTTCTTTCTTTATACATACATACTAGTTACGAGTATACTATCTCTTTATCAACCAGTCTATATTAGCAGCAAACACAGTACAGTGCGGTAGTTCACGGCTGTGGCTACCTCTGTGTCGGCACTCGGCAGCCCGTCCATAATTGTATATACCACCTAACCGTGGTTTTTTTTTCTTTCTTTATAGTCATACTAGTTACGAGTATACTATCTCTTTATCAACCAGTCTATATTAGCAGCAGACACAGTACAGTGCGGTAGTTCACGGCTGTGGCTACCTCTGTGTCGGCACTCTGCAGCCCGTCCATAATTGTATATACCACCTAACCGTGGTTTTTTTTTCTTTCTTTATACATACATACTAGTTACGAGTATACTATCTCTTTATCAACCAGTCTATATATTAGCAGCAGACACAGTACAGTGCGGTAGTTCACGGCTGTGGCTACCTCTGTGTCGGCACTCGGCAGCCCGTCCATAATTGTATATACCACCTAACCGTGGTTTTTTTTTCTTTCTTTATACATACATACTAGTTACGAGTATACTATCTCTTTATCAACCAGTCTATATATTAGCAGCAGACACAGTACAGTGCGGTAGTTCACGGCTGTGGCTACCTCTGTGTCGGCACTCGGCAGCCCGTCCATAATTGTATATACCACCTAACCGTGGTTTTTTTTTCTTTCTTTATACATACATACTAGTTACGAGTATACTATCTCTTTATCAACCAGTCTATATATTAGCAGCAGACACAGTACAGTGCGGTAGTTCACGGCTGTGGCTACCTCTGTGTCGGCACTCGGCAGCCCGTCCATAATTGTATATACCACCTAACCGTGGTTTTTTTTTCTTTCTTTATACATACATACTAGTTACGAGTATACTATCTCTTTATCAACCAGTCTATATATTAGCAGCAGACACAGTACAGTGCGGTAGTTCACGGCTGTGGCTACCTCTGTGTCGGCACTCGGCAGCCCGTCCATAATTGTATATACCACCTAACCGTGGTTTTTTTTTCTTTCTTTATACATACATACTAGTTACGAGTATACTATCTCTTTATCAACCAGTCTATATATTAGCAGCAGACACAGTACAGTGCGGTAGTTCACGGCTGTGGCTACCTCTGTGTCGGCACTCGGCAGCCCGTCCATAATTGTATACTAGTATCCAATCCATCCATCTCCATTGTTTACCTGAGGTGCCTTTTAGTTGTGCCTATTAAAATATGGAGAACAAAAATGTTGAGGTTCCAAAATTAGGGAAAGATCAAGATCCACTTCCACCTCGTGCTGAAGCTGCTGCCACTAGTCATGGCCGAGACGATGAAATGCCAGCAACGTCGTCTGCCAAGGCCGATGCCCAATGGCATAGTACAGAGCATGTCAAAACCAAAACACCAAATATCAGTAAAAAAAGGACTCCAAAACCTAAAATAAAATTGTCGGAGGAGAAGCGTAAACTTGCCAATATGCCATTTACCACACGGAGTGGCAAGGAACGGCTGAGGCCCTGGCCTATGTTCATGGCTAGTGGTTCAGCTTCACATGAGGATGGAAGCACTCAGCCTCTCGCTAGAAAACTGAAAAGACTCAAGCTGGCAAAAGCACCGCAAAGAACTGTGCGTTCTTTGAAATCCCAAATCCACAAGGAGAGTCCAATTGTGTCGGTTGCGATGCCTGACCTTCCCAACACTGGACGTGAAGAGCATGCGCCTTCCACCATTTGCACGCCCCCTGCAAGTGCTGGAAGGAGCACCCGCAGTCCAGTTCCTGATAGTCAGATTGAAGATGTCAGTGTTGAAGTACACCAGGATGAGGAGGATATGGGTGTTGCTGGCGCTGGGGAGGAAATTGACCAGGAGGATTCTGATGGTGAGGTGGTTTGTTTAAGTCAGGCACCCGGGGAGACACCTGTTGTCCGTGGGAGGAATATGGCCGTTGACATGCCAGGTGAAAATACCAAAAAAATCAGCTCTTCGGTGTGGAGGTATTTCACCAGAAATGCGGACAACAGGTGTCAAGCCGTGTGTTCCCTTTGTCAAGCTGTAATAAGTAGGGGTAAGGACGTTAACCACCTCGGAACATCCTCCCTTATACGTCACCTGCAGCGCATTCATAATAAGTCAGTGACAAGTTCAAAAACTTTGGGTGACAGCGGAAGCAGTCCACTGACCAGTAAATCCCTTCCTCTTGTAACCAAGCTCACGCAAACCACCCCACCAACTCCCTCAGTGTCAATTTCCTCCTTCCCCAGGAATGCCAATAGTCCTGCAGGCCATGTCACTGGCAAGTCTGACGAGTCCTCTCCTGCCTGGGATTCCTCCGATGCATCCTTGCGTGTAACGCCTACTGCTGCTGGCGCTGCTGTTGTTGCCGCTGGGAGTCGATGGTCATCCCAGAGGGGAAGTCGTAAGCCCACTTGTACTACTTCCAGTAAGCAATTGACTGTTCAACAGTCCTTTGCGAGGAAGATGAAATATCACAGCAGTCATCCTACTGCAAAGCGGATAACTGAGTCCTTGACAACTATGTTGGTGTTAGACGTGCGTCCGGTATCCGCCGTTAGTTCACAGGGAACTAGACAATTTATTGAGGCAGTGTGCCCCCGTTACCAAATACCATCTAGGTTCCACTTCTCTAGGCAGGCGATACCGAGAATGTACACGGACGTCAGAAAAAGACTCACCAGTCTCCTAAAAAATGCAGTTGTACCCAATGTCCACTTAACCACGGACATGTGGACAAGTGGAGCAGGGCAGGGTCAGGACTATATGACTGTGACAGCCCACTGGGTAGATGTATGGACTCCCGCCGCAAGAACAGCAGCGGCGGCACCAGTAGCAGCATCTCGCAAACGCCAACTCTTTCCTAGGCAGGCTACGCTTTGTATCACCGCTTTCCAGAATACGCACACAGCTGAAAACCTCTTACGGCAACTGAGGAAGATCATCGCGGAATGGCTTACCCCAATTGGACTCTCCTGTGGATTTGTGGCATCGGACAACGCCAGCAATATTGTGTGTGCATTAAATATGGGCAAATTCCAGCACGTCCCATGTTTTGCACATACCTTGAATTTGGTGTTGCAGAATTTTTTAAAAAACGACAGGGGCGTGCAAGAGATGCTGTCGGTGGCCAGAAAAATTGCGGGACACTTTCGGCGTACAGGCACCACGTACAGAAGACTGGAGCACCACCAAAAACTACTGAACCTGCCCTGCCATCATCTGAAGCAAGAAGTGGTAACGAGGTGGAATTCAACCCTCTATATGCTTCAGAGGTTGGAGGAGCAGCAAAAGGCCATTCAAGCCTATACAATTGAGCACGATATAGGAGATGGAATGCACCTGTCTCAAGTGCAGTGGAGAATGATTTCAACGTTGTGCAAGGTTCTGATGCCCTTTGAACTTGCCACACGTGAAGTCAGTTCAGACACTGCCAGCCTGAGTCAGGTCATTCCCCTCATCAGGCTTTTGCAGAAGAAGCTGGAGGCATTGAAGAAGGAGCTAAAAGGGAGCGATTCCGCTAGGCATGTGGGACTTGTGGATGCAGCCCTTAATTCGCTTAACAAGGATTCACGGGTGGTCAATCTGTTGAAATCAGAGCACTACATTTTGGCCACCGTGCTCGATCCTAGATTTAAAGCCTACCTTGGATCTCTCTTTCCGGCAGACACAGGTCTGCTGGGGTTGAAAGACCTGCTGGTGACAAAATTGTCAAGTCAAGCGGAACGCGACCTGTCAACATCTCCTCCTTCACATTCTCCCGCAACTGGGGGTGCGAGGAAAAGGCTCAGAATTCCGAGCCCACCCGCTGGCGGTGATGCAGGGCAGTCTGGAGCGACTGCTGATGCTGACATCTGGTCCGGACTGAAGGACCTGACAACGATTACGGACATGTCGTCTACTGTCACTGCATATGATTCTCTCAACATTGATAGAATGGTGGAGGATTATATGAGTGACCGCATCCAAGTAGGCACGTCACACAGTCCGTACTTATACTGGCAGGAAAAAGAGGCAATTTGGAGGCCCTTGCACAAACTGGCTTTATTCTACCTAAGTTGCCCTCCCACAAGTGTGTACTCCGAAAGAGTGTTTAGTGCCGCCGCTCACCTTGTCAGCAATCGGCGTACGAGGTTACATCCAGAAAATGTGGAGAAGATGATGTTCATTAAAATGAATTATAATCAATTCCTCCGCGGAGACATTGACCAGCAGCAATTGCCTCCACAAAGTACACAGGGAGCTGAGATGGTGGATTCCAGTGGGGACGAATTGATAATCTGTGAGGAGGGGGATGTACACGGTGATATATCGGAGGGTGAAGATGAGGTGGACATCTTGCCTCTGTAGAGCCAGTTTGTGCAAGGAGAGATTAATTGCTTCTTTTTTGGGGGGGGTCCAAACCAACCCGTCATATCAGTCACAGTCGTGTGGCAGACCCTGTCACTGAAATGATGGGTTGGTTAAAGTGTGCATGTCCTGTTTTGTTTATACAACATAAGGGTGGGTGGGAGGGCCCAAGGACAATTCCATCTTGCACCTCTTTTTTCTTTTCTTTTTCTTTGCATCATGTGCTGATTGGGGAGGGTTTTTTTGGAAGGGACATCCTGCGTGACACTGCAGTGCCACTCCTAGATGGGCCCGGTGTTTGTGTCGGCCACTAGGGTCGCTAATCTTACTCACACAGTCAGCTACCTCATTGCGCCTCTTTTTTTCTTTGCGTCATGTGCTGTTTGGGGAGGGTTTTTTGGAAGGGACATCCTGCGTGACACTGCAGTGCCACTCCTAGATGGGCCCGGTGTTTGTGTCGGCCACTAGGGTCGCTAATCTTACTCACACAGCTACCTCATTGCGCCTCTTTTTTTCTTTGCGTCATGTGCTGTTTGGGGAGGGTTTTTTGGAAGGGACATCCTGCGTGACACTGCAGTGCCACTCCTAGATGGGCCCGGTGTTTGTGTCGGCCACTAGGGTCGCTAATCTTACTCACACAGCTACCTCATTGCGCCTCTTTTTTTCTTTGCGTCATGTGCTGTTTGGGGAGGGTTTTTTGGAAGGGACATCCTGCGTGACACTGCAGTGCCACTCCTAGATGGGCCCGGTGTTTGTGTCGGCCACTAGGGTCGCTAATCTTACTCACACAGCTACCTCATTGCGCCTCTTTTTTTCTTTGCGTCATGTGCTGTTTGGGGAGGGTTTTTTGGAAGGGCCATCCTGCGTGACACTGCAGTGACACTCCTAGATGGGCCCGGTGTTTGTGTCGGCCACTAGGGTCGCTAATCTTACTCACACAGCTACCTCATTGCGCCTCTTTTTTTCTTTGCGTCATGTGCTGTTTGGGGAGGGTTTTTTGGAAGGGCCATCCTGCGTGACACTGCAGTGCCACTCCTAGATGGGCCCGGTGTTTGTGTCGGCCACTAGGGTCGCTAATCTTACTCACACAGCTACCTCATTGCGCCTCTTTTTTTCTTTGCGTCATGTGCTGTTTGGGGAGGGTTTTTTGGAAGGGACATCCTGCGTGACACTGCAGTGCCACTCCTAGATGGGCCCGGTGTTTGTGTCGGCCACTAGGGTCGCTTATCTTACTCACACAGCGACCTCGGTGCAAATTTTAGGACTAAAAATAATATTGTGAGGTGTGAGGTATTCAGAATAGACTGAAAATGAGTGTAAATTATGGTTTTTGAGGTTAATAATACTTTGGGATCAAAATGACCCCCAAATTCTATGATTTAAGCTGTTTTTTAGTGTTTTTTGAAAAAAACACCCGAATCCGACAAAAAAAATTCGGTGAGGTTTTGCCAAAACGCGTTCAAACCCAAAACACGGCCGCGGAACCGAACCCAAAACCAAAACACAAAACCCGAAAAATTTCAGGCGCTCATCTCTAATTACAACTCTGTGTCCCTAAAATGGCTTCCTCCGGGGAGGAACTCCCTGCCTCAGACATGCCTCACACGTGTACAGCACACTCACAGACACACTGGGACTTATTTTGGGGACAGACCCACAGTAAAATCTGTCAGAGGAACACAGAATAGGAGCAGCCAGTTCACAATCCCAGCGCCAGTATTGCCTGTGAACACAGTATGCCCACAGCCCAACAGTGCTTTTAAATAGTAATATACACTATTAAATGCACCACCATCGCTTTGTGCCCCCCCTTAATAGCACCCTGTACTTGTCAGAAGTGGAGGAGAGGACCAGCGTGTTCTCTGCAGCCTGAGGAGAGAGAGAAAATGGCATTGAGCAGTGTGCTGGCTGCCTGAGGAAGAAGCTCCGCCCCCGCAATGGCGCGCCCTTACACTCAGTATACTTCCTAATATTTATACTGGCGGGAGTAGGGCTGTGCCAGCGGCATCTTATGCTCCCTTTTAGCCAGTTTGAGGTATTTTTCTTGCTGCCCAGAGCGTCCCCCCCCCCCCCCTGCGTCCTGCACCCTGCTGTGTGTGTGGGCAGCAATGGCGCGCTGCGCTCCCGCCAGCTGCGCCTCACCTCAGCCGTCACTTACTTGATTGAAGGTCATTCTTCTCATACTCACCTGTCTTCTGACTTCTGTCTCTGCGAGGGGGGTGACGGCGTGCTGTGGGAGTGAGCATCTAGGCACGGCTAGCGTTCAGTTCCCTTCAGGAGCTAATGGTGTCCTGTCAGCCAGAAGCAGAGCCATGAAACTCTTTAGGAAGTTGGTTCTGCTTCTGCCCCCTCAGTCCCACGAAGCAGGGAGTCTGATGCCAGCAGATCTCCCTGAAAATAAAAAAACCTAACATAAGTCTTTTCAGAGAAACTCAGTAGAGCTCCTCAGAGTGCATCCAGTCTGCCTGGGCACATTTCTAAAACTGAGGTCTGGAGGAGGGGCATAGATGGAGGAGCCAGTTCTCACCCAATGAAAAGTCTTTAGAGTGCCCATGTCTCCTGCGGATCCCGTCTATACCCCATGGTCTTGATGTCGTCCCCAGTATCCTCTAGGACGTATGAGAAATCAATTTGTATTATTAAAATAATTTTTATAGTCAAATCTCTGGAGTAAAATGTCTATGGCAAGTGAGGCAGTGCCTTCCCTGTCTATCTTTTCTGAAAGTCTCTGATCAAAACTCAACAAATTTCCAGCAGTATACTGTATACTGCAGCACCTTTATATAATGCCCACATGCACCCTTTGGCTCATATATTTTGTGTAAACCTGGCTCTGGTACTAGCCAGTGCCTCCTGAGCCATTTACCTCACCGCACGTCCCTGGTAAATACAATCTGCTTTTGCATGTAGCCCAACGAAGTTGATTTAGATTTGAGTTTGGACACGCCCCTCTCACATCTTAATCTCTCTGTACATTATGGGCCTGATTCTGAGTTGGATGTGGCTCCTTAATTATATGACCAAATAATAGGATTTTAATACCTACCGGTAAATCCTTTTCTCCTAGTCCGTAGAGGATGCTGGGGACTCCAAAAGGACCATGGGGTATAGACGGGATCCGCAGGAGACATGGGCACACTATAAGACTTTGAATGGGTGTGAACTGGCTCCTCCCTCTATGCCCCTCCTCCAGACCTCAGTTATAGGAACTGTGCCCAGGGAGATGGACATTTCGAGGAAAAGGATTTTTGTTACACTAAGGGTGAGATACATACCAGCTCACACCATAAACACACCGTATAACTGGATTACCAGGAATACCAGATAACAGTATGAACGAATAACAGCAACAAGCTGAACATAACCAATACACAACCTTCGTGTAACCGAAAACAACAACTAACAACACAACTGCAAGTAACAGTCCGCACTGGGATGGGCGCCCAGCATCCACTACGGACTAGGAGAAAAGGATTTACCGGTAGGTATTAAAATCCTATTTTCTCTAACGTCCTAGAGGATGCTGGGGACTCCAAAAGAACCTTGGGGTCTATACCAAAGCTCCAGACCGGGCGGGAGAGTGCGGACGACTCTGCAGCACCGAGTGAGCAAACATGAGGTCCTCCTCAGCCAGGGTATCAAACTTGTAGAACTTAGCAAAAGTGTTTGAACCCGACCACGTAGCTGCTCGGCAAAGTTAAAGCGCCGAGACCCCTCGGGCAGCCGCCCAAGATGAGCCCACCTTCCTGGTAGAATGGGCCTTAACTGACTTCGGCAACGGCAATCCCGCCGTAGAATGAGCGTGCTGAATCGTATTACAAATAGAGATGAGCGGGTTCGGTTTCTCTGAATCCGAACCCGCCAGAACTTCATGTTTTTTTTCACGGGTCCGAGCGACTCGGATCTTCCCGCCTTGCTCGGTTAACCCGAGCGCGCCCGAACGTCATCATGACGCTGTCGGATTCTCGCGAGGCTCGGATTCTATCGCGAGACTCGGATTCTATATAAGGAGCCGCGCGTCGCCGCCATTTTCACACGTGCATTGAGATTGATAGGGAGAGGACGTGGCTGGCGTCCTCTCCGTTTAGAATTAGAATAGATTAGAGAGACACTTGATTTACTAATTTTGGGGAGCATTAGGAGTACTCAGTAGTGTACAGTGCAGAGTTTTGCTGATAGTGACCAGTGACCACCACTTTTATTTATAATCCGTTCTCTGCCTGAAAAAAGCGATACACAGCACACAGTGACTCAGTCACATACCATATCTGTGTGCACTGCTCAGGCTCAGGCCAGTGTGCTGCATCATCTATATATATTATATATCTGTCTGACTGCTCAGCTCACACAGCTTATAATTGTGGGGGAGACTGGGGAGCACTACTGCAGTGCCAGTTATAGGTTATAGCAGGAGCCAGGAGTACATAATATTATATTAAAATTAAACAGTGCACACTTTTGCTGCAGGAGTGCCACTGCCAGTGTGACTAGTGACCAGTGACCTGACCACCAGTATATAATATTAGTAGTATACTATCTCTTTATCAACCAGTCTATATTAGCAGCAGACACAGTACAGTGCGGTAGTTCACGGCTGTGGCTACCTCTGTGTCGGCACTCGGCAGCCCGTCCATAATTGTATATACCAGTGACCTAACCGTGGTTTTTTTTTCTTTCTTTATACATACATACTAGTTACGAGTATACTATCTCTTTATCAACCAGTCTATATATTAGCAGCAGACACAGTACAGTGCGGTAGTTCACGGCTGTGGCTACCTCTGTGTCGGCACTCGGCAGCCCGTCCATAATTGTATATACCACCTAACCGTGGTTTTTTTTTCTTTCTTTATACATACATACTAGTTACGAGTATACTATCTCTTTATCAACCAGTCTATATATTAGCAGCAGACACAGTACAGTGCGGTAGTTCACGGCTGTGGCTACCTCTGTGTCGGCACTCGGCAGCCCGTCCATAATTGTATATACCACCTAACCGTGGTTTTTTTTTCTTTCTTTATACATACATACTAGTTACGAGTATACTATCTCTTTATCAACCAGTCTATATATTAGCAGCAGACACAGTACAGTGCGGTAGTTCACGGCTGTGGCTACCTCTGTGTCGGCACTCGGCAGCCCGTCCATAATTGTATATACCACCTAACCGTGGTTTTTTTTTCTTTCTTTATACATACATACTAGTTACGAGTATACTATCTCTTTATCAACCAGTCTATATATTAGCAGCAGACACAGTACAGTGCGGTAGTTCACGGCTGTGGCTACCTCTGTGTCGGCACTCGGCAGCCCGTCCATAATTGTATATACCACCTAACCGTGGTTTTTTTTTCTTTCTTTATACATACATACTAGTTACGAGTATACTATCTCTTTATCAACCAGTCTATATATTAGCAGCAGACACAGTACAGTGCGGTAGTTCACGGCTGTGGCTACCTCTGTGTCGGCACTCGGCAGCCCGTCCATAATTGTATATACCACCTAACCGTGGTTTTTTTTTCTTTCTTTATACATACATACTAGTTACGAGTATACTATCTCTTTATCAACCAGTCTATATATTAGCAGCAGACACAGTACAGTGCGGTAGTTCACGGCTGTGGCTACCTCTGTGTCGGCACTCGGCAGCCCGTCCATAATTGTATATACCACCTAACCGTGGTTTTTTTTCTTTCTTTATACATACATACTAGTTACGAGTATACTATCTCTTTATCAACCAGTCTATATATTAGCAGCAGACACAGTACAGTGCGGTAGTTCACGGCTGTGGCTACCTCTGTGTCGGCACTCGGCAGCCCGTCCATAATTGTATATACCACCTAACCGTGGTTTTTTTTTCTTTCTTTATACATACATACTAGTTACGAGTATACTATCTCTTTATCAACCAGTCTATATATTAGCAGCAGACACAGTACAGTGCGGTAGTTCACGGCTGTGGCTACCTCTGTGTCGGCACTCGGCAGCCCGTCCATAATTGTATATACCACCTAACCGTGGTTTTTTTTTCTTTCTTTATACATACATACTAGTTACGAGTATACTATCTCTTTATCAACCAGTCTATATATTAGCAGCAGACACAGTACAGTGCGGTAGTTCACGGCTGTGGCTACCTCTGTGTCGGCACTCGGCAGCCCGTCCATAATTGTATATACCACCTAACCGTGGTTTTTTTTTCTTTCTTTATACATACATACTAGTTACGAGTATACTATCTCTTTATCAACCAGTCTATATATTAGCAGCAGACACAGTACAGTGCGGTAGTTCACGGCTGTGGCTACCTCTGTGTCGGCACTCGGCAGCCCGTCTATAATTGTATATACCACCTAACCGTGGTTTTTTTTTCTTTCTTTATACATACATACTAGTTACGAGTATACTATCTCTTTATCAACCAGTCTATATATTAGCAGCAGACACAGTACAGTGCGGTAGTTCACGGCTGTGGCTACCTCTGTGTCGGCACTCGGCAGCCCGTCCATAATTGTATATACCACCTAACCGTGGTTTTTTTTCTTTCTTTATACATACATACTAGTTACGAGTATACTATCTCTTTATCAACCAGTCTATATATTAGCAGCAGACACAGTACAGTGCGGTAGTTCACGGCTGTGGCTACCTCTGTGTCGGCACTCGGCAGCCCGTCCATAATTGTATACTAGTATCCAATCCATCCATCTCCATTGTTTACCTGAGGTGCCTTTTAGTTGTGCCTATTAAAATATGGAGAACAAAAATGTTGAGGTTCCAAAATTAGGCAAAGATCAAGATCCACTTCCACCTCGTGCTGAAGCTGCTGCCACTAGTCATGGCCGAGACGATGAAATGCCAGCAACGTCGTCTGCCAAGGCCGATGCCCAATGGCATAGTACAGAGCATGTCAAAACCAAAACACCAAATATCAGTAAAAAAAGGACTCCAAAACCTAAAATAAAATTGTCGGAGGAGAAGCGTAAACTTGCCAATATGCCATTTACCACACGGAGTGGCAAGGAACGGCTGAGGCCCTGGCCTATGTTCATGGCTAGTGGTTCAGCTTCACATGAGGATGGAAGCACTCAGCCTCTCGCTAGAAAACTGAAAAGACTCAAGCTGGCAAAAGCACCGCAAAGAACTGTGCGTTCTTTGAAATCCCAAATCCACAAGGAGAGTCCAATTGTGTCGGTTGCGATGCCTGACCTTCCCAACACTGGACGTGAAGAGCATGCGCCTTCCACCATTTGCACGCCCCCTGCAAGTGCTGGAAGGAGCACCCGCAGTCCAGTTCCTGATAGTCAGATTGAAGATGTCAGTGTTGAAGTACACCAGGATGAGGAGGATATGGGTGTTGCTGGCGCTGGGGAGGAAATTGACCAGGAGGATTCTGATGGTGAGGTGGTTTGTTTAAGTCAGGCACCCGGGGAGACACCTGTTGTCCGTGGGAGGAATATGGCCGTTGACATGCCAGGTGAAAATACCAAAAAAATCAGCTCTTCGGTGTGGAGGTATTTCACCAGAAATGCGGACAACAGGTGTCAAGCCGTGTGTTCCCTTTGTCAAGCTGTAATAAGTAGGGGTAAGGACGTTAACCACCTCGGAACATCCTCCCTTATACGTCACCTGCAGCGCATTCATAATAAGTCAGTGACAAGTTCAAAAACTTTGGGTGACAGCGGAAGCAGTCCACTGACCAGTAAATCCCTTCCTCTTGTAACCAAGCTCACGCAAACCACCCCACCAACTCCCTCAGTGTCAATTTCCTCCTTCCCCAGGAATGCCAATAGTCCTGCAGGCCATGTCACTGGCAAGTCTGACGAGTCCTCTCCTGCCTGGGATTCCTCCGATGCATCCTTGCGTGTAACGCCTACTGCTGCTGGCGCTGCTGTTGTTGCCGCTGGGAGTTGATGGTCATCCCAGAGGGGAAGTCGTAAGCCCACTTGTACTACTTCCAGTAAGCAATTGACTGTTCAACAGTCCTTTGCGAGGAAGATGAAATATCACAGCAGTCATCCTACTGCAAAGCGGATAACTGAGTCCTTGACAACTATGTTGGTGTTAGACGTGCGTCCGGTATCCGCCGTTAGTTCACAGGGAACTAGACAATTTATTGAGGCAGTGTGCCCCCGTTACCAAATACCATCTAGGTTCCACTTCTCTAGGCAGGCGATACCGAGAATGTACACGGACGTCAGAAAAAGACTCACCAGTCTCCTAAAAAATGCAGTTGTACCCAATGTCCACTTAACCACGGACATGTGGACAAGTGGAGCAGGGCAGGGTCAGGACTATATGACTGTGACAGCCCACTGGGTAGATGTATGGACTCCCGCCGCAAGAACAGCAGCGGCGGCACCAGTAGCAGCATCTCGCAAACGCCAACTCTTTCCTAGGCAGGCTACGCTTTGTATCACCGCTTTCCAGAATACGCACACAGCTGAAAACCTCTTACGGCAACTGAGGAAGATCATCGCGGAATGGCTTACCCCAATTGGACTCTCCTGTGGATTTGTGGCATCGGACAACGCCAGCAATATTGTGTGTGCATTAAATATGGGCAAATTCCAGCACGTCCCATGTTTTGCACATACCTTGAATTTGGTGTTGCAGAATTTTTTAAAAAACGACAGGGGCGTGCAAGAGATGCTGTCGGTGGCCAGAAAAATTGCGGGACACTTTCGGCGTACAGGCACCACGTACAGAAGACTGGAGCACCACCAAAAACTACTGAACCTGCCCTGCCATCATCTGAAGCAAGAAGTGGTAACGAGGTGGAATTCAACCCTCTATATGCTTCAGAGGTTGGAGGAGCAGCAAAAGGCCATTCAAGCCTATACAATTGAGCACGATATAGGAGATGGAATGCACCTGTCTCAAGTGCAGTGGAGAATGATTTCAACGTTGTGCAAGGTTCTGATGCCCTTTGAACTTGCCACACGTGAAGTCAGTTCAGACACTGCCAGCCTGAGTCAGGTCATTCCCCTCATCAGGCTTTTGCAGAAGAAGCTGGAGGCATTGAAGAAGGAGCTAAAAGGGAGCGATTCCGCTAGGCATGTGGGACTTGTGGATGCAGCCCTTAATTCGCTTAACAAGGATTCACGGGTGGTCAATCTGTTGAAATCAGAGCACTACATTTTGGCCACCGTGCTCGATCCTAGATTTAAAGCCTACCTTGGATCTCTCTTTCCGGCAGACACAGGTCTGCTGGGGTTGAAAGACCTGCTGGTGACAAAATTGTCAAGTCAAGCGGAACGCGACCTGTCAACATCTCCTCCTTCACATTCTCCCGCAACTGGGGGTGCGAGGAAAAGGCTCAGAATTCCGAGCCCACCCGCTGGCGGTGATGCAGGGCAGTCTGGAGCGACTGCTGATGCTGACATCTGGTCCGGACTGAAGGACCTGACAACGATTACGGACATGTCGTCTACTGTCACTGCATATGATTCTCTCAACATTGATAGAATGGTGGAGGATTATATGAGTGACCGCATCCAAGTAGGCACGTCACACAGTCCGTACTTATACTGGCAGGAAAAAGAGGCAATTTGGAGGCCCTTGCACAAACTGGCTTTATTCTACCTAAGTTGCCCTCCCACAAGTGTGTACTCCGAAAGAGTGTTTAGTGCCGCCGCTCACCTTGTCAGCAATCGGCGTACGAGGTTACATCCAGAAAATGTGGAGAAGATGATGTTCATTAAAATGAATTATAATCAATTCCTCCGCGGAGACATTGACCAGCAGCAATTGCCTCCACAAAGTACACAGGGAGCTGAGATGGTGGATTCCAGTGGGGACGAATTGATAATCTGTGAGGAGGGGGATGTACACGGTGATATATCGGAGGGTGAAGATGAGGTGGACATCTTGCCTCTGTAGAGCCAGTTTGTGCAAGGAGAGATTAATTGCTTCTTTTTTGGGGGGGGTCCAAACCAACCCGTCATATCAGTCACAGTCGTGTGGCAGACCCTGTCACTGAAATGATGGGTTGGTTAAAGTGTGCATGTCCTGTTTTGTTTATACAACATAAGGGTGGGTGGGAGGGCCCAAGGACAATTCCATCTTGCACCTCTTTTTTCTTTTCTTTTTCTTTGCATCATGTGCTGATTGGGGAGGGTTTTTTGGAAGGGACATCCTGCGTGACACTGCAGTGCCACTCCTAGATGGGCCCGGTGTTTGTGTCGGCCACTAGGGTCGCTAATCTTACTCACACAGTCAGCTACCTCATTGCGCCTCTTTTTTTCTTTGCGTCATGTGCTGTTTGGGGAGGGTTTTTTGGAAGGGACATCCTGCGTGACACTGCAGTGCCACTCCTAGATGTGCCCGGTGTTTGTGTCGGCCACTAGGGTCGCTAATCTTACTCACACAGCTACCTCATTGCGCCTCTTTTTTTCTTTGCGTCATGTGCTGTTTGGGGAGGGTTTTTTGGAAGGGCCATCCTGCGTGACACTGCAGTGCCACTCCTAGATGGGCCCGGTGTTTGTGTCGGCCACTAGGGTCGCTAATCTTACTCACACAGCTACCTCATTGCGCCTCTTTTTTTCTTTGCGTCATGTGCTGTTTGGGGAGGGTTTTTTGGAAGGGCCATCCTGCGTGACACTGCAGTGCCACTCCTAGATGGGCCCGGTGTTTGTGTCGGCCACTAGGGTCGCTAATCTTACTCACACAGCTACCTCATTGCGCCTCTTTTTTTCTTTGCGTCATGTGCTGTTTGGGGAGGGTTTTTTGGAAGGGACA
Organism: Pseudophryne corroboree; assembly: GCF_028390025.1. Taxonomy (NCBI): domain Eukaryota; kingdom Metazoa; phylum Chordata; class Amphibia; order Anura; family Myobatrachidae; genus Pseudophryne; species Pseudophryne corroboree. Next base: position 838,999,176 of record NC_086447.1, on the reverse strand, counting down.
TCCTGCGTGACACTGCAGTGCCACTCCTAGATGGGCCCGGTGTTTGTGTCGGCCACTAGGGTCGCTTATCTTACTCACACAGCGACCTCGGTGCAAATTTTAGGACTAAAAATAATATTGTGAGGTGTGAGGTATTCAGAATAGACTGAAAATGAGTGTAAATTATGGTTTTTGAGGTTAATAATACTTTGGGATCAAAATGACCCCCAAATTCTATGATTTAAGCTGTTTTTTAGTGTTTTTGGAAAAAAACACCCGAATCCAAAACACACCCGAATCCGACAAAAAAAATTCGGTGAGGTTTTGCCAAAACGCGTTCGAACCCAAAACACGGCCGCGGAACCGAACCCAAAACCAAAACACAAAACCCGAAAAATTTCAGGCGCTCATCTCTAATTACAAATCCAGCGTGCAATAGTCTGCTTGGAAACAGGATTTCCAATCTTGTTGGAAGCATACAGGACAAACAGAGCCTCCGTTTTCCTAACCAGAGCCGTTCTGGCGACATAAATTTTTAAAGCTCTTACGACATCGAGAGATTTTGGCACCGCCACGGCATCCGTAGCCACAGGCACCACAATAGGTTGATTTATGTGAAACGAAGAAACCACCTTTGGCAGAAATTGTTGACGAGTCCTCAATTCCGCTGTATCCACATGGAAAATCAAATATGGGCTCTTGTGAGACAAAGCCGCCAATTCCGACACCCGTCTGGCGGACGCCAAGGCTAAAAGCATGACCACTTTCCAAGTGAGAAATTTCAACTCAACCTTCCGCAAAGGTTCAAACCAGTGAGACATAAGAAATTGTAACACCACGTCAAGATCCCACGGTGCCACGGGTGGCACAAACGGAGTATGGATATGCAGCGCTCTCTTCACGAAAGTCTGAACTTCAGGAAGGGCGGACAATTCTTTTTGAAAGAAAATAGATAAAGCCGAAATCTGCACTTTGATGGAACCCAATTTCAGGCCTGCATCCACGCCTGCCTGCAAAAAATGGAGGAAACGACCCAGCTGAAAATCCTCCGCAGGAGCTTTCTTGGCTTCACACCACGACACATATTTTCTCCAAATACGGTGATAATGCTTCGCCGTGACCTCCTTTCTAGCCTTAAGGAGAGTGGGGATGACTTCCCCAGGAAAACCCTTTCGAGCTAGGATTTGGCGTTCAACCTCCACGCCGTCAAACACAGCCGCGGTAAGTCTTGAAATACGCATGGCCCCTGCCGTAACAGGTCCTCCCTGAGAGGAAGCGGCCAAGGATCTTCTATGAGCAATTCCTGAAGATCCGGATACCAGGCCCTCCGTGGCCAATCTGGAACGATGAGTACTGCCGGAACCCTTGTTCGTCTTATGATCCTTAACACTTTTGGAATGAGAGGAAGCGGAGGGAACACATATACTGACTGAAATATCCACGGAGTTACCAGGGCGTCCACTGCACTGGCTTGGGGATCCCTTGACCTGGAACAATACCATGGAAGTTTCTTGTTGAGGCGAGACGCCATCATGTCTATTTGAGGAATTCCCCAATGCCTGGTCACTTCTGCAAATACCTCTTGATGAAGAGCCCACTCTCCTGGATGGAGATCGTGTCTGCTGAGGAAGTCTGCTTCCCAGTTGTCCATGCCCGGAAGGAAGACTGCTGACAGAGCGCTTAGGTGCTTTTCCGCCCAGCGGAGAACTCTTGTGGCCTCCGCCATCACCGCTCTGCTCTTTGTTCCGCCCTGGCGGTTTACGTACGCTACCGCTGTTACGATGTTCGACTGAATCAGGACAGGTAGACCTCGAAGAAGGTGTTTCGCTTGCAGAAGGCCGTTGTAAATGGCTCTCTACTCCAGAACGTTTATGTGGAGACAAGTTTCCTGGCTTGACCATTTTCCCTGGAAACTTCTTCCTAGTGTGACTGCTCCCCAGCCTCGGAGACTTACATCCTTGGTCAGCAGGACCCAATCCTGGATTCCGAACCTGCTTCCCTCTAGAACAGTCTTTTTCAACCAGTGTGCCGTGGCACACTAGTGTGCCGCGACCAGTTGCAAGGTGTGCCGCGGAGCCAGAGCAGCTTCCTGCACCTTCAGAATGAACTGTTGGCCCGGGCTCTTCTTAGAGGATCAGTCATGCTCCGGCCGTGACCTATGCCTTGGTGACGCGGCGGTGTGATATCATAGGTCACGGCCACCGCGTCTCATCACTCAGCCAGCCCACCCGCCTGCATACACAACTTCCAGTTCCCGCCTGCATCCACACCTGCCCGACCGCTCGCTGCTCAGTATTTGCAGCACTCCACTATGAATAACCCCCGTCACTGAGGGACAGGGAGGAGGACAGCTGACCGGTAGGGGCTAATATTTGTTATGTTATTTCTTCTGTGGGGAGCAATAGTATTTATGGGGGGGAACAATGTGAATAATTAATGTGGGAAGCAATAGGATGTATGTAGGGAGCAACATGATTTATGTGGGGAGCAATGTGATTGTATTTTCTGTGTAGGCCAATGTATGTGTGGATTTTTTTTTTTCATTGTGAGGGCCAATGTGTGTTTTTATTTTTTATTTTTTCCTGTGGCTGAACTGATGGTGCGCCTTGGCAATTTTAAAATATTGTTCGGTGTGCCGCGAGTATAAAAAGGTTAAAAATCACTGCTCTAGAAGGTGAGAACTTTACAGTCACCACAGGAGAGAAATTCTGGTCCTGGAAGATAGACTTATTTTCCGGTGCATGTGCAGGTGAGACCTGGACCATTTGTCCAGCAGGTCCCACTGAAAAACCCGGGCATGAAACCTGCCAAACAGAATGGCTTCGTAAGTCGCAACCATCTTCCCTAGCACTCGAGTGCATTGATGAATCGACACTCTTGCCGGTTTCAGAATCTCCTTGACCATGCATTGCATTTCCAGAGCCTTTTCCGCTGGAAGAAACACTCTTCGCAGTTCCGTGTCCAGGATCATGCCCAAGAAAGGCAGCCGAGTTGTCGGAATCAACTGAGACTTTGGCAAATTTAGAATCCAACCATGATGTCGCAGAACCGTCAGGGAGAGTTCCACGTTTCTTGGCAACTGCTCCTTCGATCTCGCCTTTATCAGGAGATCGTCCAAGTACGGGATAATTATGACACCTTGCTTGCGAAGGAGTACCATCATTTCCACCATCACTTTGGTGAAGACCCTCGGGGCCGTGGAAAGCCCAAACGGCAATGTCTGAAATTGGTAATGACAATCCTGCACCGCAAATCTCAGAAAAGCTTGATGTGGAGGATATATCGGGACGTGTAAGTAGGCATCTTTTATATCGACTGACGCCATAAAATCCCCCCCTTCTAGACTGGAGATCACTGCTCGAAGAGATTCCATCTTGAACGTGAAAGTTTTCAAATACAGATTGAGGGATTTTAGGTTCAGGATCGTTCTGACCGAGCCGTCCGGCTTTGGTACGACAAAGAGGCTCGAATAAAACCCTTTTACCCGTTGGGACGGGGGTACCGGGACAATGACACTCTGTTGACACAGCTTTTGTATAGCAGCACTCACAACTTCCCTTTCTGGGATAGAAACTGGCAATGTTGATTTGAAAAATCGGTGGTGGGGCACCTCCTGAAACTCCAGTTTGTACCCTTGGGACACTATGTCTAACACCCAAGGATCTAGGCCCGAGTGAAACCAGACCTGACTGAAGAGTCTGAGACGTGCCCCCACCGGCACGGACTCCCGTAGGGGAGCCCCAGCGTCATGTGGTGGACTTGGAAGAGGCCGGGGAGGACTTTTGGTCCTGGGAGCCTGACACAGCAGGCAACCTTTTTCCCCTTCCTCTACCTTTTGAAGCAAGGAAGGATGAGCCTCTTCCTTTTTTGTATTTATTAGGCTGAAAGGACTGCATCTGATAATGGGGTGCCTTTTCCTGTTCTGCCGGAACATAAGGAAGAAAAGATGACTTACTCGCTGTAGCGGTAGACACCAGGTCAGCGAGGCCGTCACCAAACAAGACACTACCTTTATATGGGAGTGCTTCCATAGCTTTCTTGGAGTCGGCATCAGCATTCCATTGATGAATCCACAGCGCTCTCCTGGCCGAGACTGCCATGGCCCTTGATATCAAGAGGCCAATATCCCTCGCCGCATCCTTTAGGTAAGCTGCAGCGTCCCTGATATAACCGAGAGTCAACAGAATGTTATCCCAATCCAGGGTATCCATGTCAGATGCCAAATTATCAGCCCACTTAGCAATAGCACTACTCACCCATGCCGACGCCACGGCCGGTCTGAGGAGTGCACCCGTAGTGACATAAATGGCCTTTAATCTCGTTTCCTGCTTACAATCCGCAGGATCCTTGAGGGCAGCAGTGTCTGGAGATGGAAGCGCCACCTTCTTGGACAGTCGTGACAGAGCTTTGTCCACATTGGGAGATGACTCCCACTTTTCCCTGTCGTCAGAGGGGAAAGGATATGCCATACAAATTGTCTTGGGAATCTGCTACCTTTTATCAGGCGATTCCCAAGCCTTTTCACAAAGAGCGTTCAGTTCATGAGAGGGGGGAAACGTCACCTCAGGCTTCTTTCCCTTATACAAACAAACCCTTGTATCAGGAACAGCAGGTACTTCAGACATATGTAAAACATCTTTAATAGCCACATTCATGTACTGAATACTCTTAACTAATTTTGGATGTAAACTGGCCTCACTATAGTCGACACTGGAGTCAGAGTCCGTGTCGGTATCCGAATCAGCTATTTGGGTAAATTAACGCTTTTGTGACCCTGAGGGGGCCTGTACCTGGGATAAGGCGTCCTCCATGGATTTTCTCAACGTTTGTGTCTGAGAATCAGATTAATCCAGCCTTTTAGTCAATAACGCCACATTTGCATTCAATGTACTCAACATATTCACCCAATCAGCAGTCGGCGGTGCCGACAGAGTCACTCCCAAATCCTTCTCTGCGCCCCCAGTAACTTCCTCTGGGGAGGAGCACTCAGCATCAGACATGTCGACACACCGTACCGACACACACACACTCACACTGGCTATAGGGGACAGACCCACAGGGAAGCCTGTTAGAGAAAACACAGAGGGAGTATACCAGCTCACACCCCAGCGCCTATATACTACTGAAAAATAATATATGATGAGTGCGCTGTTATATAGCACCAAATTACTGTGCACCCCCCCCCCCCTCTTGTTTTGCTCCCTGATCTTGATCAGGAGAGTGGCAGGCCAGCGTCTATGCAAGTCTGTGAAGAGAGAAAATCGTGCTGGTAAGCTGTGAGGGCTTAATCCACGCCCCCACCTCGGCGCGCTATAGTCCCGCTCAATTTTAAATATTTATACTGGCGGGGGCTTATATTTAGTGCCTAGGCACTTATAATATGTCTCTTTGCCAGTTATTCTGCCTCAGTAACATGCTGCCCAGGTCGCCCCCCCTGCGCCCTGCACCCTGTAAGTGCCGTTGGAAATGTGTGTGGGAGCATGGCACACAGCGCGACCGCTGCGCTGTACCTCGTTACTGAAGTCTTCTGCCGTTTGAAGTCTTCTTTCTTCTATATACTCACCCGCCTTCTTTCTTCTGGCTTCTGTGAGGAGGTTGACGGCGCGGCTCTGGGAACAAGCAGCTAGGCGCACCAAGTGATCAAACCCTCTGGAGCTAATGGTGTCCAGTAGCCTAAGAAGCAGAGCCTGTAACTCAGAAGAAGTAGGTCTGACTTCTCTCCCCTCAGTCCCACGAAGCAGGGAGCCTGTAGCCAGCAGGTCTCCGTGAAAATAAAAAACCTAACATAAAGTCTTTTCAGAGAAACTCAGGAGAGCTCCCCTAGTGTGTGTCCAGTCTCTCTGGGCACAGAATCTAACTGAGGTCTGGAGGAGGGGCATAGAGGGAGGAGCCAGTTCACACCCATTCAAAGTCTTATAGTGTGCCCATGTCTCCTGCGGATCCCGTCTATACCCCATGGTCCTTTTGGAGTCCCCAGCATCCTCTAGGACGTAAGAGAAATAGCTTTAGAAACTGCGCATGCGCGGAAGTAAAGATACATATTTTTGTGCATCTCTGGCTGAGACGGATGGATCTTAGCTAGATCTCTATGTGAGTGGAATGGGCAGTTCAGGACAGCAATTGGCCAATAACACTGTAGTCGCATGCAAGTCTCGTGGAAGTGACATGGGAGTGTCGCGGGATAGATCACTGCTGATATTCTTAGTCAGACGTACAGCAAAGGGATGCCTATTTCTGATGGATTTGCACCCAGCATTGGTCAGGTGGAAATGCCGACACCGCAGCTGTGGATGGAAAAACAGTGGTCAGTGCCGCTTCATGCTTGTAGTGGTATATATACCTTCAATATCAGCAGCCATGTCAGCTGAACAGGCGAGGGGTGTGTGGCCTCACCAAATGGGCATGGTCTCACTAAAATGGGCGGGGCCTCACCTGAAAAGACTACCATACACCCCAGTTTTTGACCCTGCACCAACAGACCTCTGCCACCACAGGGGAGAAAAATAAATTCCACTATATTAAGTCACATTAAGCCCCAAACAGTAATTCTCCATGTACCATATTATACACCCCTGCACCATATTATGCCACATAGCGCAAGACCTGTGATACATTATGCCCTACAGTAAAGCTTCTAATTACTTTGAAATTACCTTGGTTTCACGCGCTGGGTGTCATGCTCATTGCCAGGGGTTTCATACTCTGGGATCCATGCTCATCGACAGGGGTTTCATGCTCTGGGATGGGTGTCATGATCGTTGCCAGGGATGTGTAATGCTAGTTGCCAGGGGTAATGCTCATTGTCAGGGCTCAGGGGTGTGTAATGCCAGGGGTGTGTAAAACTAGTTGCCAGGGGTATGTAGTGCTCATTGCCAGGGGTAATGCACGTTGTCAGGGCTTAGGGGAGTGTAATGCCAGGGGTGTGTCATGCTAGTTGCCAGGGGTGTGTAATACTAGTTGCCAGGGGTGTGTAGTGCCAGGGGGGTGTGCTAGTTGCCAGGGGGCTGTGCTAGTTGCCAGGGGGTGGTGCTAGTTGCCAGGGGTGTGCAGTGCCAGGAGTGTGTGCTAGTTGCCAGGGGTGTGTGCTAGTTGCCAGGGGTGTGTGCTAGTTGCCAGGGGTGCGCGTTAGTTGCCAGGAGTGTGTAGTGCCAGGAGTGTGTGCTAGTTGCCAGCTAGTTGCCAGGGGTGTGTACTGTAGTGCTCGTTGTCATGGGTGTGTACAGTGCCTACCCTCCTCCATAATAGTACTCCACTCGGGGGGAGGAGTTTCACAAAATGATGCATTGCGTTGTGACATCATGATGCAAATGTGTCATTCTGCGCAACTCCGCCCTCTTCCCGCCCCAGATGGGGTACTAATGACAGGGAGAAGGGGGAGCACCCAGAGCATCGAAAAGTGCCGCGGCGAGTGCTCTGTGCGACGGCACACCTCGCCCGCCGCAAGAAACATCACTGACTGCTACCTGCATGTTGTTTATTTTCAACATTTACATCCCGCTCCTGTGTATTATCAATTTATGTGTGTTGTGAAAAATAAACCCATTATTTTGGTTCCATCTGTTCATGTCTGAGTCAGTAAGAGAACCCTGTATTCTCATACTATGTCTGATGCATCTGGGAAAAAAATGGAGTTTAGTCTATTATATCTTTATATAGAACAGATTGACAATGTCATTATGTACCGTACTCTGCCATGCCCTCAATCCTGTAATACTGTAGGTCAAATAATAAGTAAACATTAGACTTCATTTACTTAAAATGTTCTGTAAGTATTGTGGACATGGAAGAAAAAGTGGATGCTAACGATGCCTTTTAACTGAGGGATACAATTACTAGAATACAATAAATATTTTATGGGTATAACAAGAAATAATGTAAACTCATGGGGCTCATTGAAAAGTTAAAGGAAATTAAGCGAGATAAATGGCTAATCTTCCTGATTTCTTGCATTGTTATTGTAGTTTACGCTATTAAAGTTTCATACACTGCAGTAAAAGGCTTATTGCTAATATTGAACAAACAAATACAGATGTGTCCTCCTACTGTACATCCTTGCTGCAGTCACATTAAACAGCCCTCCTAGTCATGCCATACTGTGACTCGGTAGCGCTGGGCGTCTTTATGAGCGATTTTTTTTTTCCATTTAAATGCATCTAAGTCGTATCACTATGCGAATACGATGCACAAGCAGCTTATACTGAATAAAATTATATGCAGTATGCCTATATTCTGTGTGTGACTGTGCCTGTATCTGCATACGAAATTCTACGTTACATTTTTTTCCCTGGAAATCACTGTAATGTAGCATTTCGTATGCAGATACAGCCACGGTCACACACAGAATATAGGCATGCCGCATTTCATTTTAATCAGCATAAGCTGCGTGTGCGTCCTAGTCACACAGCAATGTGAATAAGATGCATTTTTGCCAAAAAAAGACACCTGACGTTAGCAGAGCTGCCCTGGAGCTGTCGGCTGACTCACGCCAGGCATCTTCTGCTGCATGGCGTATTGAGGACGCCTCTGTATGTGTGAATCACATCACACTATGCTCCGGTGCTAAAAGAGTTAAAGTAATTGTTTTACTATTGAGGATCTGCTGTAAGTGGAAGCACTGGTGCCAGAAGTCCATAGGATACAAATGTAACCAGAGAAGTGTATTTCCATTCTTTGTAAGTAAAGCCAAAAAAAAAAAAAAGCAAGTAACTAAAAAGCAGGTACCTTTGTGTCAGGAACAAACCATGTTGCCATAGAATAGGAGCAAATACTAGAGATGAGCGCCTGAAATTTTTCGGGTTTTGTGTTTTGGTTTTGGGTTCGGTTCCGCGGCCGTGTTTTGGGTTCGAACGCGTTTTGGCAAAACCTCACCGAATTATTTTTGTCGGATTCGGGTGTGTTTTGGATTCGGGTGTTTTTTTCCAAAAACACTAAAAAACAGCTTAAATCATAGAATTTGGGGGTCATTTTGATCCCAAAGTATTATTAACCTCAAAAACCATAATTTACACTCATTTTCAGTCTATTCTGAATACCTCACACCTCACAATATTATTTTTAGTCCTAAAATTTGCACCGAGGTCGCTGTGTGAGTAAGATAAGCGACCCTAGTGGCCGACACAAACACCGGGCCCATCTAGGAGTGGCACTGCAGTGTCACGCAGGATGTCCCTTCCAAAAAACCCTCCCCAAACAGCACATGACGCAAAGAAAAAAAGAGGCGCAATGAGGTAGCTGTGTGAGTAAGATTAGCGACCCTAGTGGCCGACACAAACACCGGGCCCATCTAGGAGTGGCACTGCAGTGTCACGCAGGATGGCCCTTCCAAAAAACCCTCCCCAAACAGCACATGACGCAAAGAAAAAAAGAGGCGCAATGAGGTAGCTGACTGTGTGAGTAAGATTAGCGACCCTAGTGGCCGACACAAACACCGGGCACATCTAGGAGTGGCACTGCAGTGTCACGCAGGATGTCCCTTCCAAAAAACCCTCCCCAAACAGCACATGACGCAAAGAAAAAAAGAGGCGCAATGAGGTAGCTGTGTGAGTAAGATTAGCGACCCTAGTGGCCGACACAAACACCGGGCACATCTAGGAGTGGCACTGCAGTGCAGTGAACTTTTTTGTTCTCCATATTTTATAGGCAGAACTAAAAGGCACCTCAGGTAAACAATGGAGATGGATGGATTGGATACTAGTATACAATTATGGACGGACTGCCACGGTTAGGTGGTATAAAAAAACCACGGTTAGGTGGTATATAATACAATTATGGATGGACGGACTGCCTGCCGAGTGCTGACACAGAGGTAGCCACAGCCGTGAACTACCGCACTGTACACTGGTTGATAAAGAGATAGTAGTATACTCGTAACAACTAGTATGACGACGGTATAAAGAATGAAAAAAAAACCACGGTTAGGTGGTATATATTATAATACAATTATGGTTGGACGGACTGCCTGCCGAGTGCCGACACAGAGGTAGCCACAGCCGTGAACTACCGCACTGTACACTGGTTGATAAAGAGATAGTAGTATACTCGTAACAACTAGTATGACGACGGTATAAAGAATGAAAAAAAAACCACGGTTAGGTGGTATATATTATAATACAATTATGGTTGGACGGACTGCCTGCCGAGTGCCGACACAGAGGTAGCCACAGCCGTGAACTACCGCACTGTACACTGGTTGATAAAGAGATAGTAGTATACTCGTAACAACTAGTATGACGACGGTATAAAGAATGAAAAAAAAACCACGGTTAGGTGGTATATATTATAATACAATTATGGTTGGACGGACTGCCTGCCGAGTGCCGACACAGAGGTAGCCACAGCCGTGAACTACCGCACTGTACACTGGTTGATAAAGAGATAGTAGTATACTCGTAACAACTAGTATGACGACGGTATAAAGAATGAAAAAAAAACCACGGTTAGGTGGTATATATTATAATACAATTATGGATGGACGGACTGCCTGCCGAGTGCCGACACAGAGGTAGCCACAGGCGTGAACTACCGCACTGTACACTGGTTGATAAAGAGATAGTAGTATACTCGTAACAACTAGTATGACGACGGTATAAAGAATGAAAAAAAAACCACGGTTAGGTGGTATATATTATAATACAATTATGGTTGGACGGACTGCCTGCCGAGTGCCGACACAGAGGTAGCCACAGCCGTGAACTACCGCACTGTACACTGGTTGATAAAGAGATAGTAGTATACTCGTAACAACTAGTATGACGACGGTATAAAGAATGAAAAAAAAAACCACGGTTAGGTGGTATATAATACAATTATGGTTGGACGGACTGCCTGCCGAGTGCCGACACAGAGGTAGCCACAGCCGTGAACTACCGCACTGTACACTGGTTGATAAAGAGATAGTAGTATACTCGTAACAACTAGTATGACGACGGTATAAAGAATGAAAAAAAAACCACGGTTAGGTGGTATATATTATAATACAATTATGGATGGACGGACTGCCTGCCGAGTGCCGACACAGAGGTAGCCACAGCCGTGAACTACCGCACTGTACTGTGTCTGCTGCTAATATAGACTGGTTGATAAAGAGATAGTATACAATACTACTAATATACTGGTGGTCAGGCACTGGTCACCACTAGTCACACTGGCAGTGGCACTCCTGCAGCAAAAGTGTGCACTGTTTAATTTTAATATAATATTATTTATCATGTACTCCTGGCTCCTGCTATAACAACCTGCAGTGCTCCCCAGTCTCCCCCACAATTATAAGCTTTATATACAATACATTGATGTGCAGCACACTGGGCTGAGCAGTGCACACAGACTGAGTCACTGTGTGACTGTGTATCGTTTTTTTCAGGCAGAGAACGGATATATTAAATAAAACAAACAACTGCACTGTCTCTGGTGGTCACTGGTCACTGTGGTCGTCAGTCACTAAACTCTGTCTGCACTCTCTTCTAATCTACAGTATCACAGCAATCTCTCTCTCTCTCTCTCTTCTAAATCTAATCTAAATGGAGAGGACGCCAGCCACGTCCTCTCCCTATCAATCTCAATGCACGTGTGAAAATGGCGGCGACGCGCGGCTCCTTATATAGAATCCGAGTCTCGCGAGATTCCGACAGCGTCATGATGACGTTCGGGCGCGCTCGGGTTAACCGAGCAAGGCGGGAAGATCCGAGTCGCTCGGACCCGTGAAAAAAAAAAGTGAAGTTCGTGCGGGTTCGGATTCAAAGAAACCGAACCCGCTCATCTCTAGCAAATACATTTAGATTTTTTTCTGTGCAGGATAAATACTGGCTGCTTTTGCATGTAGCCCACTAATCTTAGGAAGCTTTATTTTTTTTTACACTGCCATTTAGATTTCACTTTCAACACAACACATACAAATCTAAGGGGGACATGTACTAAGCAGTGATACAAGTGGAGATGTGAGCCAGTGGAGAAGTTGCCCATGGCAACCAATCAGCTGCTTTGTATACTTTTATAGTATGCAAATTATAAATGTTACATCAATGCTGATTGGTTGCCATGGGCAACTTCTCCACTGGCTCACTTCTCCACTTTTATCACTGCTTAGTACATGTCCCCCTATGTCTCTCTGCGCATGTTACGTCTTCCTCACCTACAGTGCAACATGTTTTTGCCCAGTTGCATGCTTTTTTGCTTTACTTACAAACATGAGGCCCTCAGTATGAATAGTGAATAAATAAATAAATAAATAAATAAATATACATTTTCAGCTTTGAGTCAAGTGAAGACTACACTTTATCAATCAGCATGTAATATACAACAAAGCAAAATATATAACCAATGAATAAAAAATGTAATTATAAAATCTGAAAAATGGTACCATATAAAGCATTATTATTTTACTAGCTGAATACCCGTGCTTCACAACGGTATTTAAAGATGAATGCTTATCTGTGTCAGGCCGCACCTCTGGGCTTCCCCGGATTGACGCTGTAAAAATGCTGGTGCTGAGGAGAATATTCCGCCTCCTTCTCTGCCCCTGCTCTGCTGCTGCCCTGCTCAGTGCTGTAAATGCTGGGACAACAGGCCATGCTCCGCCCGCTGTATGTTAGATATGTTAGGTTTGCAGGCGGGTGTAGTACTGGTGACCGGCGGTCTCCTGACCGCCGGTCACCTTACCGACGCCGGGATCCCGGCAGCATACCGACGCCGGGATCCCGGCGGGGAGGGGCGAGTGCAGCAAGCCCCTTGCGGGCTCGGTGGCGACCTGCGGTCGCCACGGGTTCTATTCCCACTCTTTGGGTGTCGTGGACACCCACGAGTGGAAATAGTCCCTGTTGGTCGGCATGCCGACCATCGGGATAGTAAGCCGTCGGGCTCATGGAGGAGGTCATGTGACTGTCGGTCAGCTGACCGGCGGTCACATGAATACCACCCTTGCTGGCTGACTCTATGTCAAAGGGCCCTAGGTCTCCTTGCTTAGCTTTGACACTAAAGTATGCCTCTGATCCTCCCCTCCCCTCCCCGTGTGTGCCTGTGCCCCTACCCGTGTGTGCCTCTGCCCCTACCCGTGTGTGTCTCTAACCTTACTTGTGGATGCCTCTGCCCCTACTCATGTGTGCCTCTTCCCATACCCGTGGGTGCCTCTGCCCCTACCCGTGTGTGCCTCTACCCTTACCTGTTGGTGCCTCTGCCCTTACCCGTGGGTGCCTCTGCCCCTACCCATGGGTGCCTCTGCCCTTACACATGGGTGCCTCTGCCCCTACCCTTGTGTGCCTCTGCCCCAACCCATGGGTGCCTGTGCCCTGACACATGGGTGCCTCTGCCCCTACCCATGTGTGCCTCTGTGTAAATTGCTCCAGGCATTCCAGAGTTATGGCGAAAACTATGGATTTTTACATGTCACCGCCTTACCACCCCCACCCCTAGGGGCGCTAGGGGTGTCTTACCCCCACAGTATTTTTTTCCAGATTGTAAGACATATGTGTACCACGTTTGGTGTAAATTGCTTCAGGCATTTCAGAGTTATGCTGGAACATATATACATACATACATACAATTTTATATATATATATAGATAGATTGTATCATGCTGTAATTAGGGCCGGGCTATAACTTAATGGTGAATATGTACAAATCAATCAAGAGTTGTAGTATTAAAAATCTATTTCTTTGCATGAGCCGTATAATATTGGATGAGCTGTATGTGGGGGGCCACTTAGGAGGTAATATCTTCCAAATAAGAAGGTCCCACAAATAAAGCTGGGTACACACTAGATGATTGTGTATACCCTGCAATATCGTGTGCGGCGGGCTGGGGGCATCAGGAAGTGCATACACACTGGCCGATACCACGAAGGACAAGCGACGGCGAGGAGGGAGGGACCAGGACCCATGATACATTCAGCAGCATTGCCCTCGCTGGCGACATCGGCCATCAGATATGCACGCACGGCCAACATCGCTGGCAACGTTTGAGAGCGTGCATCCTCAGCGACATAGTGCATACACACTGAACGATACCGTGGATGATGTGTTGGTATCGGCCTCATCGTCCACTTTCTCGTCTACTGTGTACCCAGAAATAGGCTGTGTACACACTATGCAATATCGCATGTGATACGGCTAATATCCGATGATCGCATATGATATCATGTAATGTGTACACACAATATTGCATGCAATGCGCGCTCCTGCACGTTGCATGCGAAATCGTCCGTCGTACCTGCATGCAGGTCCGATGTGCAATATTGCTTACGAGGGCCGTGCTGCCGAATGCAGCATGGCAAAGCCCCCCCACCTCCCTCGCAGCAGACATCGGCAAGTGTGCATGCCCCATCGCAGTCGATGTCGCATCGTATGCACATCGTTCTGATGTGGACACAGCCTCAGTCTCAGACCCAAGTTAACTTATCAGTAACCGCAGGGGAGAGGGCAATTTGCATTCCAATATAACAATTGCTGGTAAAAGCAGTGCGCACTGTTTGACATAGGAAAGACATTCAGTCCAAAACTTTGAGTCCTCCGTCTCCAATAAGCAGCTTGCAGCCAGCTGGTGTATACAGATGCGCTGATGTACAGAGTCTGTTGCGCCAAGAAATCTCAGAAGTTATAAAAGCGTCTTACCAGGTCTGCAATGTGATTAACACTGGGAGAAAGGAGTAGTTGATTGAGGGATAGGGACGCACAGTGGTATATGTTGAGAACTGTACACACCAGGAGTTATAATGTAGACAATGACCAGTCCAGTAACTTACCCAAGCCTTGTGGTTTATTGGTTCCAGCGACCGTACAGCAGTACTCCCTGTTACAATGCTTGGCTGAGTGATGGAGCAGAGCCCGCAGCGGAACATGGGTGAAAGCAGCTCCCTGGCCAGTGGCTGTCTTCTCTGTACAAAGGTAGTGGTGTACTGTAGAGTTTTACAACAGTAGTAATAGCAGAGTGAGCTAGAAAAATAAGTACTGCGCAGGTACTGACGACGACATTGCCACTACCGCAACCGCACGGCACCCCCATCGCAACTACCCCTTCGCATTCCGTGGCCCCCCCACCGTTGCTCATACTCATCTACACCCAGGGATCAGTGATCGGTGCTCCGGGAGGGCTGCCGGTCATTGGATCGTCTTCCTGCTGTGACCCCCATTGCTGTAAAGTAAGCTGCCACTTTGCAGCATTACTTTACTGCACTGGGGGTCATGCAGCAGCGCAGGAGGACCCGAAGACCAGCAGCCCTCACCGGAGCACCAAGCACCAGTCCCTGGGTAGGTGAGTATATAATTTATTTTTTACTTCTTTTTCACAGTCATCAGCTTGTGTGTCCATCGGACACATACAGATGATCACACTGGCCGTGTCCCTGCACAGGTTTGTCTGCCTACAGCCAGAGAAAGCTGTGCAGGAGTCAGGATTCACAGTGAACCCTGTGATGATGCTATCTGAAGATGGCCTAATTATCATAGGGCTCACTACAGTTTTTATAATTAAAAAAAGATGTAAGTAAATTCAGCCAGGTACATTCAGGTGATACTAAAATAATGTGAAAAGGGTGTAAAAACACCCCTTTCCACCGTAAAAACACCCCTTTTCACATTATTTTAGTAAAATGAAAGGTTAATAAATCTGCCCCATGCTGCTTTATCACAGAAGTCCACTAGTTGTATTTCTAAGTGTTAGTGAAATGAAGTTCTAACTAGGACATTTCTATTAATATTTCTTTTAGGAGATAAAGAAATCAATGTTAATGGCTGATACATATTTTAAAAGACAGAGTAGAATAATCACAAGTACATATCGTTTTCACTGAGCTTATCTAGTACACTGAGGTGATTAATTATTTAGAAATAAAACTGAATAGCGAAATATATTACTCTTCTATACCATATATTTTAATTTCATTTTTATTTTTAATGACATTTTGCATTTGTTCATAATAAAATTCCGACTGTTTTTACTAAAAAAGCCAGCCCGGTTCCATGCTGCCGCCGCTTGAATAGAGGTACACATGCGCACGGCATCTATTCACATCAAGGAGAGAGCATGAAGGAAGTACAGCGCCTCTGTAAGTGTTGGGAACACCCCCAAGAAGTGACGGCACACCCCCAATAGTGACGCTGACGGGGTCATACCGCCCCTAACAGTGACACCGGTGGGGCTGCACCTTCTCCCCGGCCCTTTTCAATACTGTGCCTGCACCTCAGCGCCCTGCCCTGTCCGCTTCCTAGCGGGAACATTAAATATTATTGAGACTTTTGAGGCTAAGAGAAACCTTTCACGTTATTAATCAATGCTTGGCACTAATTAGCATTTATACAGATATTATAGATATAATACCCCTCCCTTTCACATCACAAAAATAACCCGGTTTCAACCCGGCATATTGCTGGGTCAGTGTGCGATGTGAAAGGGGCTTTGGAGAATTCCCGGGTCGCCTGACCCGGTAATTCAACCCGGGTAATAAGAAGGGTTATTCCCGGGTTGAATACCGGGTCAGTGGCAGCGTAAACAGATTCCCGGGTCGCATCGGATGCGACCCGGGACCCATTTACTACATAGGGAGAGGTGGCGCGGAGATGAGCTCATCTCCGAGCGCCGCCTCCACCCCCGCCCCTGCTGCTGGCTCCGCCCCCTGCCGCTATGTCAACCGACCCGGAATTTTGTCGGGTCAGGAAGCCAGCGCAAAGGCTCCATTGCCGGATCCCACCCGGGAAGGACCCGTTTAATTCCCGGGTGGGATCCGGCATTGCAGATCTGAAAGAAGTATAATAGATGTAAATATGGCAGAAACACTTACCCAGCCATTGTCCAGTGTGAAACTGAAACTACTGAAACTATTCTTGTCTGTTGCGTGCAAGCATTTACCATTTATTATAATACCATACTAACTAGTGTACAGGACACAACATATGCCGGTCACCACGGACCATCTGCAGCTCCGCTTTCAACCAGCCAATCAGTCTTGTCTCCTCCCTGTTCCGAACCTGCTATATATACTTACCCCTTCCCATAGCAGAGCGGTCCCCTGTCCAGGTCTGGTGGATTTGAATCTGTCGACCTGAATTTGCACTTCCAGCATCAGAGTTACAGAGTCTAACAAACCCTCATTTATCATCAGGGTCCCACTGGACACGGTTCTCTGCTGTGCCTCCGGGTGTGACTTGAAGGTGAGACTGAATAATGGTCAACCAGCCTACGTCTGGTACAGTACACAAACGGGCTGCAGGTGTGCCAAGAGGATTGCCAGAAAGGAACGTCAGGACAAGCCAGGTCCAATACAATGGATGGTACATAGCCAAAACAGTACAAAAGAGGAACGCCAGAAATTAAGGTACATAGCATACAAGCTATGGATAACCAGGAATCGGGAAACCAGTACAGCTGGACCACAGGTAGTGAGGCTAATACTCAGAGTAGGTTTAAATATACTGCCTGTCTGGTTATGACTGAGACTGTAAAGTACTCAAAGCTGGGGCCATAGGGCAGGACTGGCTATTGTGAGAGTGAATGAGCTTAGGAGGGTGAATGATCCTTCTCCACATTCAGCAGTACCAACATGCAGAGGGGACAAAGGGTACAAACAACCTGGGCCCCCTGATTCAGAGGGCTCCCCAAGGTTCAGAGGGACACAAAACCTGTCTACATGTCAACCGGGGCCTCGTAGCTAAGCCCCCCTCCCCACTCCGCCTGTGATTCCTGCACGGTGAGTTCTTTCTGGCAATCCTATCCCAGCAACCTCCTCAGCAGCAACCAGCTCCCTGGGAACTCCCTCACCTGGTACGTTTGGCACATGTGGCATAGTAATGAATGATGTCACTGTCATTGCATCATTACATCCGATGCAAATTAGCAGGGAAATAAAATTGGGGGGATGGGGCCCCCAGAGACATAAGTGTACTTTGCCCCAAGATTTCTGCTGCCAGCCATGGAAATGTAAGGAGAGATAAATAATATAGTTGAACTCAGTATGCTAACTGGCTGCTATGGTACCAATAAATATCAACTTAGTACAATGGCTCTCATTCCGAGTTGATCGCTCGCTATCTGCTTTTAGCAGCACTGCAAACGCTAGGCCGCCGCCCTCTGGGAGTGTATCTTAGCATAGCAGAATAGCGAACGAAAGATTAGCAGAACTGCTACTAAATATTTCTCTGCAGTTTCTGAGTAGCTCCAGACCTACTCCTAGATTGCGATCACCTCAGTCCGTTCAGTTCCTGTTTTGACGTCACAAACACGCCCTGCGTTCGGCCAGCCACTCCTGCGTTTTTCCCTGGCACGCCTGCGTTTTTTAGCACACTCCCGGAAAACGCTGAGTTGCCGCCCAGATACACCCACTTCCTGTCAATCATACTACGAACTCTCGAGCGACTGAAAAGCGTCGCTCGAGCTTCAGTAAAACTACTAAGTTTTGTGTTAAATTACTTAGCGCATGCGCGCTGCGTACCATGCGCATTTTCTACCTAATTGCTGCGTTGCGAAAAACGGCAACGAGCGAACAACTCGGAATGACCACCCATGAGTGCTTAATTGAGTGAGTACTGGGTGGATCAGTCTGTGAACGCACCATTACATGTGTATCTGCATTTCCAGCTGAATAACTTGGACAGTCAGTAGCAGCTCAGGACACAAGGCCGGCTCTATCATTAGGCAGCTTTAGGCAGCTGCCTAGGGGCGCCGGCCCTTGGAGGGCATCACTGAATTTACCTAGAGAAAAATGTAAGGATGTCCTCCTTGTACAATGCGCTGGCTGCTGCTGTGGGTCTAATATGGTGCAGCCACCGCCATAAGGCTGTTCCACATAGTGCCTCAGCGCTTCCTCCGTGCTGACACGTGTAACATCAAGTCATGTGAAGGCATATAGGAGGTGGATGTAACTAGGGCTCCCAAGGGTAACCACCACGGCCGCTCCTCATAGCCCTGATGAACCTCCTCCAGGGCCCTGGATCCCGGCTCTTCATCAGCAAGCAGCACCTGACTACATGTCTGCACGCAGCAATGTCACTGTACTGCTGCTACCGCCTGTAGGAGGAACCATGGGAAAACATGAAACAACTTTTAGGTAAGTAACCTGTGGGTGTTCTGCAGGACTACAGACAGTACAGATCTTACAGCCCGATGGGTGGTTTGCACTTGTAAACAGCATATTAGAGAAAACACAGGCACTGAGCACAATACAGTACATATGGAGGAGGGGGGGTTAGTAATGAACTTACAGATGGGGCGATGGAACACAATAAGGAGCATACTGTAGAAGTGTATGTTTAAGTGTATATATGTATATATACACCAGGGTTGGTTCTGGGGCTTTGCGCACCCCAGGCGGCAATGGGGGGCGTGGCTTCATACAGGGGGCGTGGTAATTTACGCCCCCTGTACAGACTACTGTAGCGCTCTGAAATGTTCCCCCCGCTGCCCGCTGTGAAGCCCTTCGTGGAGAGGTCCTTTGCTGTGCGTTGCGCGATGACATCATCGCGCACCGCACAGTAAAGGACCTCTCCACGAAGGGAAACTCTAGTTTCCCTTCACAGCGGCCAGCGGCAGCGGGGGGCACAGCAGCAGCGGATCTTGCCCTGGTGCGGCGCCCTCCGGATGGCGCCGGCGCCCTCCGGATGGCGCCGGCGCCCCGGGCAAAAGTCCTGCTTGCCCGTGGCAAGATCCGCTACTGATATACACGTACAATTAAATATCCCCACCAGACCCCATGTGCAGATGAAGTGCTGGGGGTTTTGCAGGTTAGCGGGTGTGGGTTTTGAAGGTTAGGGGGCGCTAGGCTGAAGCTTTGCCTAGGGTGCAGTGAGACCTTGCACCGGTCCTGTCAGGACACAGTTGTTATGTAGTTAGGAGACTGTATGCAGGAGCTTGGAAGCAGACTGGAACAAGCACAGGTATAGTTGCAGGGTGCAGACAGCACACTGGTGTTTGGTGGAAGTGCTGATTGCAGTAGGAACAGATGGTAATTTCTAGATGCAGAACATAGAGCACTGATACAGGCTGAATCCACAGGAATGGGAGTCCTCAGATAATGCAGGGAAATGTGACAGAGGCTGGAGCTCAGGAACTGGGAATTGCTTCTGCCATAGGAGACTAGAAAACTTATTGTACTGGCAAAGTACAGGTGACAAGGAGCAGTTTAAATAGGGAACTCTGGCAGTGAATTGGATAAGTAAGTCATGTGCAGTGTGGGAACGCTGTGGACGGCTGAAACTACTCAGCTGACCTTAAGCAGGATGACGGTGACCTTGCTTCTCAGACTACAGCTACCAGAGAATCCTGATATGACTGGCCAGCTGACATGCACAAGCCGGTAAATCAGCAGCAATAGTGCCAGACCTGGTAAGAGACACTCTACATTTTATGCTTCTTTTTGTGCATTGATGTACCGTATTTGTATGGCTGCAGTTGTGCAACAACCCAAGCAGCTGCTATAGTCTCTAGTGGTGCCAGGCCCTCTGCCTAGGAGGCTACCACTGTGCTCATCTGAGCATGCTTGGGTCAGGCAAAAGCATAATAAAGAGCAGCTACTGTATGATGCCCCATCCTCTGTTCTGCGTTGAGGCCTGGTGACTGAATCATGCCTTTGTATGGGTGTTTATGTTTGTGCATGCTAATATTGGTGATCACATTGCGATTCAATAGAAATGAGGGCACACAGTGGTCATAATTAAGTACATAGAAACTGGAAGCAATGGGAAGCACAGATCATACAGACAGACAGTACTGTATGCATAGCAACATGTTACAATACAGATGAACGGAATATGGGGACTCTGAGAACAAAAACGCGTGGGGTATGGTGTACCCAGTAGCATAGGTAAAGAGCCCAGGACTCTAGTGTAAAATCTAAACTGGGCCCTTGTAAGTACGAAGCAGAGAGTTAGTATCAGTGAAACTGAACAGGCCCGCCATCAGGGAAGTGCTGCAGACACAGCTGTCCCGGGCCCAGCTTCTCTTACAGAGAGGAGAAGGCCCGGGTCACTCATGCTGCCATCCACCCACCACAGCTGACAGTCCTCCTAATCTGCCGCTGCCACCATCCTCCCGCAGCTCCATAATGAAAATGTCCCTCTCAAAATGGCCACCGCCGCAGAGGAGACATGTATTAAAGATACTAGAGGAGGCTCTAGTATCTTTAATAACTGTCTCCTCTGAGGTGGCGGCCATTTGGGGAGGGAAGTTTTCAATAATCCTAAAGTGAAGGTAGTAGGTTGGCGCGAACAGGTGGTGGCTGGAGGGGTGGAGAGCCCCCCAACAATGAGCAGTATACTTACCTTTCCCCAATGCACCCCTAACTCTCCCTACCCACAGCCTAAACCTAACCCCCACCCCGCTGCCTAACCTTAACCCTCCCCGGTGGCGCCTAAACCTTCCCACCCTTCCCACAGGTTAAACCTTTTCAGCTTCCTGCCCCCTTTCACCCCTACCCCTTGTCACTCCAGCTTCATCTCTTTCCAGCCTCTTGTCCCATGTCACTCTAGCCCCCTGTCTTTTCTGCCTCTTCCCCCCGGTACTCCAGCCTCCTGCACCTGTCAAGCCTCCTGTCTTACCACAAGAGCCAACCCCCTCTCCAGGCACCTTCATCTTACTTTCTTCTTTGGCAGCCTACAATGCTCCTCTTCACGGACTTTTTCCACAGTGGGGCGCCGTGTAGAAAAGATGCAGGGGTGTTCTGTGCATATACACAAGGTGCATGTCAGAGCTGCTAGGTTGTAGGGCCCAGCGACTGTTGGCCAACAATAAAAAGAGGCAAATAGCAGTGTGGCACAGGACAGGTGACTGCGGTTGCACCCCTATACTACAGCGCCCTGGGCAATAGCTATGCCAGCCCACCCCTTGAGCCTCCACTGAGCCCTGTTTCCAAGATTTACAGCCAAGCTCACACGATATGTCAACTGCATCCTCTTCTAGAATAATGGAACATCACTGTGTCAAGTTCATATCTGACTCAGAAAAAATCCATAATGCTTTAGATCAGGGTAAGTCCTTCACTTTGCCACTGGCGCCGGACCCCTAGATACAGCCCTGACACTCATACAACAGTTTTCTGTAACACAACTATTAAATATAAGTTTTTAGGATTAGTTTCACTTTACATAAACGGAAAAGGAAGAACAAACATGAATTTCACAAAGAAAGGGACATGAGCTAGAAAATAGATTGTTTCAGAAAGACAATGAAATTAAGGTGGAATAAACGTTTTGAATTGGAGTTTAATACTAGCAAACATCGTACATATGTACATCTGTATGCTGTCCTCATAGCTCTTTTTTTTCTTTCTTGAATTATATTCGACACTGAAATGCTTCAGTAATTTTTGAAATGGCTTTTCCATTTCAATTCCTAGTGTACAAAAAAAAAATCAAGGGAATTAAAGTCTTCTCAAAATATCTGCGTTCTTCTGTCATCTTACTCCTCACTTACAGTCTGAATAAACAACCAGCACGATGAAGCAGATGTTAATTTTGCAATTTGATCGGAAATAGACAATGTTCATTAAGCTGGGCTAATAAAATGAGAGGAAACTGAATGTAAACATGAAACAATTTGAATAAAGGCGACTTCTGCAATATTTGTCTCTTTTCTTATCATTTGTCAACTACATGGATCATATTCATTACCTATTGTATACTTTGCCTTTCTTATTTTTTTTTTTTTTTTATAAACACATTTTATTGGATGGATCATGAAATAAGTACAATGATAACATAACAGAACACCCGAACATCTTGGGTGCTTAAAGAACAGATGTAATTACAGTAAATTGTTACAACAACAAAGTAGATCCTTTTTTGTTTTTGTGTTTTCCCATGTTTAGAGATTCAAGTCTAAGCATAAGAGGTGGGAAACTCTCGGCAACGGAGTGGCCTTCCGTCAGAGAGAGTCAGCAGAGGAAATGAGAGGAAGAGAGTGCTCAGAAAGTGAGCAGGAGGGAACAGGAAAGCATAGGAGGCTGGGCACCTCCGATTGTAGAGAAGAGAAGGGGGAGTAGAGAGAGGGTTGTAGGGTGGGGGGGCAGCCTTCGGGGGCAGGAGCTGAATAGGGCCTTGGCATGCCGTGTCAGGTTATAAATGGAGAGGTAGCCTGTTGTAGGTTTAGCCAAGGGGACCATACTTTATCAAATCGCTTCGAAGTGTTACGAATGACAGCGGTCATGTATTCCATTTTGTGGACATACCATATCCGAGAAATTATCACCGGCATTGGGGAGGGGGTCGGGTTCTTCCAGTCTGTGGCGATTTGGCATGTCATTGCCGAAACTATATGTCGGAATAGTTTGTTTTGATGTCTATTGAGGGTGGGAAGAGTCATGGGGAGCAAAAAGTATTGGGGGTCGGGGGGGATGGAGGTGTCAAATAGGCGCGAGAGCAGGGTAATGAGTTCACCCCATATTTTGTAAATTTTGGGGCAAGCCCACCATATGTGTAAGAACGAACCAACATCCGTACAGCCCCTCCAACATCCATCTGGAGTGTCGGGGAACATAGTATGCAGACTACTTTGCCTTTCTTATTATTATTATTATTATTTTTATGTAGCTGCTTATGATGCTTAAGAAATTAGAGGGACATTTACTAAGCAGTGATAAGAGCGGAGAAGTGAGCCAGTGGAGAAGTGCTCATGGCAACCAATCAGCACTGAAGTAACATCTATAATTTGCATACTATAAAATTATACAGAGCTGCTGATTGGTTTATTGAGGCAACATCTCCACTGGCTCACTTCTCCGCTCTTATCACTGGTTAGTAAATGTCCCCCTGAGCCTTACACAAATGAGGTCTTGGGTTTAATTACCACCAAGGTGAATTTGTATGTTCTCCCAGTGTTTGCAAAACATACTGGTACTGTAGGCTAATTGGATTCTGACAAAATAAATAACAACCCTACTGTGTTTGTAGATATGGTAAGAAAAGTATCAGAATGGGGGATGGAGGGCCCACTGAGGGAATGCAGTGGTAAGGGCCCATACTTAAGTAGTGAGGCCAGTTACCACAGGAGGTGTGGCCAGACTCCACAGAGGCTTGGCCAACCTTAGAGACCATGTAGCTGACCCTCTAACACAGTAATACAATGAGGAAGGGGTGGAGCCCACCAGGGATTTCCCCTGTACTCCTGTGGGCCAGTCTAACTCTGATAGGGAATATAGAGGTCTATTTACTAAGCCTTGGATGTACATAAAGTGGACGGAGATAAAGTACCAGCCGATCAGCTTCCAACTGCCATGTCACAGGCTATGTTTGAAAAATGACAGTTAAGAGTTGATTGGCTGGTACTTTCTCTCCGTTCACTTTATCTCCATGCAATTCTTAGTAAATAGACCCCATAGATTGTAAGCTCTACTGGGGCAAGAACTGATCTGGATAACTAAATATTCTCTGTAAAGCGCTGCAGTATAGGTGTGTGTTATATAAATAACTGTTAATAAATAGTAATAATAATAGAGCCTTCGTTTTATATTTTTAAAGGAGCAGATACAATCTCAGAATTTATAAAATGAGGGTAAAATATGTTAATTACCAAAATTTATAATGAAACATGAAAAAATACACATTTTGTAATTTCCCATGTTGTGTTATTTTATTATTTAACCGTTTATTTCTTCATAGAAAATATCTACATACAGTATAGTGGGATTTCTATGCAGAAACATCCCCACAGTAAAATATATTGCCAACTATAGAAAATGTACAGTGTCTGGGGCAGATCTGCCAAGAGTAACCACAGGCTCCAATAGATTTGTATCATTGTGTGGACCCCTTTCTAGGTTAAGCTAGGTACACACCATACAATTATTGGACCAATTTGCCAATAATTGGGACATCGGCCTGATTTATTGTATAGTGTGTACGAACGATCGTTTCAGCAATATTTCTGTAAAATCTTGCACACACACCCGAACTATCGATTTTCCGATCTATCAGCCCAGATCATAAATATCTGCCACAATCTCCAGATATTGAGCAGTGTTTGTGCATTCTCAATAATTTGCCCATATTTCCTGTTTTCCTCTCACTACATCATCCTACTTGTGGGCGGACGTATGCAAATGCAGTGTGATGTGGATAAAATTGGTAACTGGAAAAAAAAATCTTTAAGTGTGTGCTCAGATATTGATGCCTACAATTTCATGAAAAATCGTCCGAATGTCGGGCTGACCAAAAAAATCTGCCAGTGTGTACTTAGCTTTACACACCCTATTTCAGGAAAAGGCTGTGCATACATTTTCACCACTCAATGTAGCGGTGAATGGGAGCATTGTACTGACAGCACCAAAGCCTGTGGCTTGTCCGTTTTCTGGTCTGAAATACATTGGGGTATATTTACTAAGGTGTGAGGGTTTTTTTTAGAAGTGGAGATGTTGCCCGTAGCAACCAATCAGATTCTAGCTATTATCTTCTAGAAGCTGCTAGATAAATGTTAAGTGGAATCTGATTGGTTGGTTGCTATAGGCAAAATCTCCACTTCTAAAAAAAACTCACATTTTAGTAAATATACCCCATTATGAGATTTATAAATAAATGAGGAGGCCAGGAAAAAAAGTTTAATCTCCAGGAAAGTGAAAAAATAATGGCAAAAAGTCATGAATAAAAGTTAAAGCACAGCTTTGGGTCCCATGGTAAGAAAAGTGGTACAGGTTGAGTATCCCTTATCCAAAATGCTTGGGACCAGAGGTATTTTGGATATCGGATTTTTCCGTATTTTTGAATAATTGCATCCCATAATGAGATATCATGGCGATTGGACCCAAGTCTAAGCACAGAATGCATTTATGTTTCATATACACCTTATACACACAGCCTGAAGGTCATTTTAGCCAATATTTTTAATAACTTTGTGCATTAAACAAAGTGTGTGTACATTCACACAATTCATTTATGTTTCATATACACCTTATACACACAGCCTAAAGGTAATTTAATACAATATTTTTAATAACTTTGTGTTTTAAACAAAGTTTGAGTACATTGAGCCATCAAAAAACAAAGATTTCACTATGTCACTCTCACTCAAAAAAGTCCGTATTTCGGAATATTCCGTATTTCGGAATATTTGGATATGGGATACTCAACCTGTAATAGTCTTAAGGGGAGATTCAATTACCCGCAATAAATTACCACAGGTGAAAACGGGAAGTAGCCTCTGCTATTCAAGCAGACTCCCGACTTCTCCCAATAGCCTAATTCACAGGTTCTCAAACTCGGTCCTCAGGACCCCACACAGTGCATGTTTTGCAGGTCTCGTCACAGAATCACAAGTGAAATAATTATCTGTACCTGTGGACCTTTTAAAATGTGTCAGTGAGTAATTAATACACCTGTGCACTTGCTGGGTTACCTGCAAAACATGCACTGTGTGGGGTCCTGAGGACCGAGTTTGAGAACCACTGGCCTAGTTAATGGCCGTTAACGTAATATATTAACGGGCGTTAACAGGGGTTAATAGGAGTTAACTCACAGAATCCATGAAAAGGTAACAGATTTGTGTGCTAACTCGGCCATGGCACCCGTTAACCCCCAAGATATTTGGGAATTTTTTTTGACCCGCTGTGGCAGGTGGAAAAAAAAATCCCAGATGACTGCTGGCTTCTGGGCTAATTAGATAATCTACTGTGGCTAATTGGAATTCCCCCTTAGGGGGAAATGCATCAAACTTTCGAGAGGGAACATGGTGGAGTTACCCCATACTTGCCTACCTGACCCTCTCCATGAGGGAGAAAATGCTCTGTTCCTGGACTTTCCTGGTAATGTATGATTGCCATCACCTGTGGTGAAACACCTTTCTTATCAATTACCTAGCTCACCACAGGTGATGGCAATCATACATTACCAGGAAAGTCCAGGAACAGAGCATTTTCTCCCTCATGGAGAGGGTCAGGTAGGCAAGTATGAGTTACCCATACCAACCAATCAGCTTATAACTTATAGCAGGCATTCCCAACCACGGTCCTCAAGACACACTAACAGTGCAGGTTTTAGTAATATCCAGGCTTCAGCACAGGTCACTTAATTAGTAGCTCAGTTATTTTGATTTAACCATCTGTGCTGCAGCCTGGATATCACTAAAACCTGCACTGTTGGTGTGCCTTGAGGACCGTGGTTGGGAATGCCTGACTTATAGGGTACACTACATAAATTATAGCTAGAAGCTATAATCCACTTTATCTCTCTCTAAGGTTTTGATTCAGACTTTCAAGCTCGCTAAACAAGCAGTGATCATCTAGTTTAGTCTGATTATTGTCAGGACAGAAATGTACATAGTTTTGTCTATGCATTGTGGACCAGAATGTAGGTGTATAGTCATTGGGGAGAACTATTAGCTAGGCACACACGCTATGTGTTCATTGTACAATTTTATCTTTGGTTTTCTGTAATCGGACTTGATTTAATCAGATTATGATTGAGTGAGTCTAGTCATTTGAATGCCATGCACACATCCACATCAAGGGACAAACAAAGATGGCAGCTGTGTGTAGGGAGTCATTATCAGTAACTTACAGCTACATGGTATCTTTTTTACCTAGTATATTCTGAACTCTCAGTATCTGGTATTATACACTTGGGTTGGGGGGTGAGACATATCAAACCTTGGAGAAACATAAAGTGGATAGAGATAAAGTGCTAATCAATCAGCTACTAACTGACCCTCTAATATGGTAACAATGACTGATTTTATAGGCTGTGTTTGAAAATGACAGTTAGAAGCTGATTAGTTGTTACTTTATCTCACTCTCTACTTTATCTCTCTCTAAGGTTTGATACATCTAGACAAGGGACAAAATGTATGAAAACCTTCTAAATAGGACAAATTGAGAAGTTGCCCATAGTAATCACATTCTACCTATCATTTTATAGAATGTGCTATATAAATATATATCTAGAAGCCGATTGGTTGGGCAATACCTCCACTTGCCTCTTTTAAGGTTTGATATATCTCCCCTTCAGTAAGTTAACATTTTTCACAATGTTTAACATGTACAATACACAAAGTAGATAAGTAGTAGGGTCATATGCAAGGGCTGTGATAATGGCCCTCATTCCGAGTTGTTCGCTCGTTCTTTTTCATCGCATCGCAGTGAAAATCCGCTTAGTACGCATGCGCAAAGTTCGCACTGCGACTGCGCCAAGTAACTTTACTATGAAGAAAGTATTTTTACTCACGGCTTTTTCTTCGCTCCGGCGATCATAATGTGATTGACAGGAAATGGGTGTTACTGGGCGGAAACACGGCGTTTCAGGGGCGTGTGGCTGAAAACGCTACCGTTTCCGGAAAAAACGCAGGAGTGGCCGGAGAAACGGTGGGAGTGCCTGGGCGAACGCTGGGTGTGTTTGTGACGTCAACCAGGAACGGCAAGCACTGAACTGATCGCACAGGCAGAGTAAGTCTGGAGCTACTCTGAAACTGCTAAGTAGTTAGTAATCGCAATATTGCGAATACATCGGTCGCAATTTTAAGAAGCTAAGATTCACTCCCAGTAGGCGGCGGCTTAGCGTGTGTAACTCTGCTAAATTCGCCTTGCGACCGATCAACTCGGAATGAGGGCCCATGTTAGGTTGGGAGCTGTAAAGGGTAATATCACTCATCCCAACCGAGTATCTATACTGATACCCCTAGGGGCATTATTGGTCAAGCACCATTTTTTCTTAAATAAAGTTCCTTCAGGCAGGCGTTACAGGGCCGTCCCCGCCGGGTCCACCAGAAGCCTCAATTGTTTCTTTTCCCAAGCGGTCCGCCTGCTGACCTCCTGAACATTGACTTACTAGATGTACATGAAACTCACTTGTGTCCCTACGGTATACCTATCTGCCTGCCTTTACTCCCCTGCCCCCCCCCCCCCCCCCCCCCACACACACCTGCTTATCTGTTACCTACTTGGCTGTTGTATAGCAAACTGAAGACGGCTTCCTAGTATACGCAAATATACCTGGCCAATAAAGCTGATTCTGATTCTAAAGGCAAAAACTTTCCAAACTCACATGCCAACTTTCACCTTTAACAAAATTTATTTTTTAGAAATACATGAAAAACTATGGAAAATCTGGGATTTAAAAAAGTGACAGTTGGAAAATAAAGCAACAGGAGATTGGCTAAAATCTGAAAATGGTTTCATACTGTAGTAACATTTCAGTGTGACTGACTAAGGCCCTCATTCAGAGTAGATCACTAGCTGCCGTTGGTCGCTGCGTAGCGATCAGTTACCAAGAGCATCGTGGTTTTGCACAGGCTCTAGCGACGCTTTCAGTCGCACAGCCAATCACAAGGAGATTGACAGGAAGTGGGAGTTTCTGGATGTCAACTGACTGTTTTCTGGGAGTGTTTGGAAAAACGTAGGCGTGGCCGGGCGTTTGCTTGGCGGGTATCTGACATGATTACCGTGTCATTCGTCGCAGCAATCATCGCAAAGAATAAGTAACTACAGGTCTGGTCTTGTTCTGCACAAAATGTGTTTGCAGCCACTCTGCTGCACAGGCGTTCGCACTCCTGCAAAGCAAAAATACACTCCCCTGTGGGCGGCGACTATGCGTTTGCACGGCTGCTAAAAGTAGCTAGCGAGCGATCAACTCGGAATGAGGGCCTAAAGCCGGGTACACACTATCCAATTATCATGAGGAATCAGCATATAATTGGCTAATCGCCCCAATAAGTGGTGTGTATGCTGCGCATA
This sequence comes from Pseudophryne corroboree, assembly GCF_028390025.1. NCBI lineage: Eukaryota > Metazoa > Chordata > Amphibia > Anura > Myobatrachidae > Pseudophryne > Pseudophryne corroboree. The sequence goes on along the minus strand of NC_086447.1, from coordinate 838,969,570 downwards.
CTACATCGTTACCAACTAGGCAATCCCGTTTAGGAGATCAGAAGAAAGTATTGGCTCATTCATCGTATCGGGACACACTATATGATATTGTGTATCTTGCTTAAGTCATAGAAACATAGAATTTGATGGCAGATAAGAACCACTTGGTCCATATAGTCTGCTCCTTTTTTTACCATACTTTTACCTCAAATGTGAGGCGGGCGGCTGGTCGAGGCGGGCGGCTGGTCGAGGCGGGCGGCAAGCGGCGACAAGGCCTGAACACGGAGTAGCTTGGATCCGAAAGGATCCGGGTTCCTCCAATCAGCGTCCTGGGATTTGAAATTGGCACCAATCGCGAGCCAATCCTGGCTCGCGGATTGGCATCCAATAGGAAGCCGCTGCGGCGGGCCAATCAGAGCTCGTCGCGGCAGACCAATGGGAACCCGCCGCGTCATCGCTCCGCCTCCTGCCAGCATCTTATATTAGGTGCTGAGCGGCGGCAGAGCTCAATCCAGCGGAGTAGGAGCGGGGAAGAGCTCCATAAGAGGACGAAGAACCGCCGGCAGGAGAAGAAGACTCAGCGGCGGCCGGAGGGGATCCAGCGGCGGCCGGAGAAGAGCCAGCGGCGGACGGAGAAGATCCAGCGGTGGCCAGAGAAGAGCCAGCGGCGACCGGGGAAGAGGACCCAGCGGAAGAAGAGCCACCAGCAGGAAGAAGCCGGCGGAGAGTGCTGCAGCGTGTGGAACGCAAAAGAGCTAACGAAGCTCCCCGCTGCAGCCTCTTCCAACTGTCCGGGTAGGGGCCCCTGGGCCGCCACCACTTACATATAAATCCTCCTAGACCACCAGGTTGTCAGGCATTAGGCCTGTGGCGCAAACAGGCAATAGGCCTGAGTGGTAGCTAGGAGTCTTGCCCCTATATTATAATAGTAATCTTGGCATTAGGCCAAGATTACTTCCCCCCCATTAGGCAGGCGTTAGGCCTGGGGCCATAGTTCAGGCACTAGGCCTGTGTTACAGATACGAGTATAACTGGGTCACTACATTTATAATAGTAATCTTGGCATTAGGCCAAGATTATTTTTCCCCCCCATTAGGCAGGCGCTAGGCCTGGGACCACAGTTCAGGCACTAGGCCTGTGTCACAGATAGAAGTACAAGGGGCTAAATTGGAATAAGTAACCTTGGCATCAGGCCAAGATTACGCTCATTGATAGGCAGGCGCTAGGCCTGTGGGCACCTACTGGCGCTAGGCCCGGGCACAAGTGAATTGTATCATAGTGGGGGGCTAAATCTGAATTTGGATTCCTGGCATTATGCCAAGATTTAATTCCCATTGTCAGGCGTGCATTAGGTCTGGGCTCAATCCAGGGCAGGGCAGGAGCTTCTCCTAAACTAGGGGCATAGTAGGATCTTCGCAGTTGGGAACGCACAGTACAGAGCCCTTCCGGCTCGGTTCCCGCAGTGAGTGGGCTGTACGGTAGCTCGGTCGAGCCTATGGTTGGTCGGGTGTGTAGGGCTGGCTGGCCTGCACGTTCTGTACTCTGTTTGGGATAGGAAAGGTTGTGGAGAGACGGTCCCGCCCCCACGTACCCTACCATCCCGTATACCTGAAGTGGACGGCTGTCTACGATAGAACGCCCGATATGCGCATGCGCCCGGGGGAGAAGTACAGGCATTTGTTTGTCGGCCCGGCGTGCAGGATCTGTCAACACACCAGTGTAACGGTAACTCACTGTCATATGTCATTACTGTGTCTCCTTGAATGTGCATGTTTTGCTATCTGAGGATAGTTGCAGCCGTTTTTCCCAGTTATATTTGTTTAGAGTTTCATAGCAGCATAGGCCAGTTTAGTTGTTTAGCCTATCTGCTAGTTTGTAGGGAGGCTGCTGTCAATTTCTCTTCAGGAGCAGAGACCCGCGACAGGCAAGTTGACAAGTGTGGCGGTGTGAGTATACCCCCCTGTGTGTTTGTCTTGGTCCGTGTTGGGTGCTGATTCGTGAGTCATCGCTAGGCCTAGTGAGGCTCGCTTTCACCTGGTGCGCAAGTGCCAAATAGGTGACAATTGGGTGGCTGAGGCCTTAGGGCCAGTGATGACATTCACCTAATCGGTGAAGGTTGCGGCCATCCCTGTGTATCTCTTCTTCTAGCCATCTGGTTATCAAGGCTGAACCGACGCGTCCAGGTTACTTGAGTGCTTCCCGGTCAGAAGAGGTTCCGTGGTCGGAAGCTGAGGAAAACTAGCAGTAAGAAGTGAGTCACACCTGCACGGCAGCAGGCATAACACCGCACGACACACCCTTACACAAACCTTATTTGATCCTTATTTCTTTGTAAGAATATCCTTATGTCCATCCCATGCATGTTTAAATTGCTCTACTGTCTTGGTCTCTACCACCTCTTGTCTATTCCAGGCTATTACATTTGTCCACTACCCTTTCTGTGAAGTAATTTTTCCTCAAATTTCCCCTGAACCTCCCCCCCCCCCCCCCCCCAGTCTCAATGCATGTCCTCGTGTCCTATTACTTCTCTTCATTTGAAGAATGTTTCCCTCCTGGACTTTGGTAAAAGCCTTGATATATTTTAAAGTTTCTAATGTCCCCTCTTTCCCTTCTCTGCTCCAAACTATACATATTGAGATTTCTTAGTCTTTCTGGTAGCGATGAGCGGGTTCGGTTTCCGAGATGAGCGGGTCCGAGGCAGACTCGGATCTTCCCGCCTTGCTCGGCTAACCCGAGCGCGCCCGAACGTCATCATCCCGCTGTCGGATTCTCGCGAGGCTCGTATTCTATCGCGAGACTCGGATTCTATATAAGGAGCCGCGCGTCGCCGCCATTTTCACACGTGCATTGAGATTGATAGGGAGAGGACGTGGCTGGCGTCCTCTCCGTTTAGACTGTAGACTAGAGAGAGAGTAGAGACACTTGATTTACTAATTTTGGGGAGCATATTAGGACGGAGTACTACTTGCTGATAGTGTGACCAGTGACCACCAGTTTAATCCGTTCTCTGCCTGAAAAAAAACGATACACAGTGTGACACAGTCACATACCATATCTGTGCTCAGCCTCAGTGTGCCCTCAGTGTGCTGCATCATCTATGTAATACTGTATATCTGACTGTGCTGAGTGCTCACTGCTCACACAGCTTAATTGTGGGGGAGACTGGGGAGCAGTTATAGCAGGAGTACATATTTTAACAGTGCACACTTTTGCTGCCAGAGTGCCACTGCCAGTGCCAGTGTGACTGACCAGTGACCACTACTACTTGCTGATAGTGTGACCAGTGACCACCAGTTTAATTAATCCGTTCTCTGCCTGAAAAAAAACGATACACAGTGTGACACAGTCACATACCATATCTGTGCTCAGCCTCAGTGTGCCCTCAGTGTGCTGCATCATCTATGTAATACTGTATATCTGACTGTACTGAGTGCTCACTGCTCACACAGCTTAATTGTGGGGGAGACTGGGGAGCAGTTATAGCAGGAGTACATATTTTAACAGTGCACACTTTTGCTGCCAGAGTGCCACTGCCAGTGCCAGTGTGACTGACCAGTGACCACTGACCACCAGTATATTGTGATTGTCTGCCTGAAAAAGTTAAACACTCGTCGTGTGGTGTTTTTATTCTATAAACGCATTCTGCTGACAGTGTCCAGCAGGTCCGTCATTATATAATATATACCTGTCCGGCTGCAGTAGTGATATATATATATTTTTTATATCATTATCATCCAGTCTATATTAGCAGCAGACGCAGTACGGTAGTCCACGGCTGTAGCTACCTCTGTGTCGGCAGTCGCTCGTCCATCCATAATTGTATACCACCTACCCGTGGTGTTTTTTTTTTTCTATCTTCTTGATACTAGTAGCTTACTTTAGGAGTCTGCAGTGCTGAGCTGACAGTGTCCAGCAGGTCCGTCATTATATAATATATACCTGTCCGGCTGCAGTAGTGATATATATATATATTTTTTATATCATTATCATCCAGTCTATATTAGCAGCAGATGCAGTACGGTAGTCCACGGCTGTAGCTACCTCTGTGTCGGCAGTCGCTAGTCCCTCCATAATTGTATACCACCTACCTGTGGTGTTTTTTTTTTTTTTCTATCTTCTTGATACTACTAGTAGCTTACTTTAGGAGTCTGCAGTGCTGAGCTGACAGTGTCCAGCAGGTCCGTCATTATATAATATATACCTGTCCTGCTGCAGTAGTGATATATATATATATATATATTTTTTATATCATTATCATCCAGTCTATATTAGCAGCAGACGCAGTACGGTAGTCCACGGCTGTAGCTACCTCTGTGTCGGCAGTCGCTCGTCCATCCATAATTGTATACCACCTACCTGTGGTGTTTTTTTTTTTTCTATCTTCTTGATACTAGTAGCTTACTTTAGGAGTCTGCAGTGCTGAGCTGACAGTGTCCAGCAGGTCCGTCATTATATAATATATACCTGTCCGGCTGCAGTAGTGATATATATATATTTTTTATATCATTATCATCCAGTCTATATTAGCAGCAGACGCAGTACGGTAGTCCACGGCTGTAGCTACCTCTGTGTCGGCAATCGCTCGTCCATCCATAATTGTATACCACCTACCCGTGGTGTTTTTTTTTTTTTTTTCTATCTTCTTGATACTAGTAGCTTACTTTAGGAGTCTGCAGTGCTGAGCTGACAGTGTCCAGCAGGTCCGTCATTATATAATATATACCTGTCCGGCTGCAGTAGTGATATATATATATATATTTTTTATATCATTATCATCCAGTCTATATTAGCAGCAGACGCAGTACGGTAGTCCACGGCTGTAGCTACCTCTGTGTCGGCAGTCGCTAGTCCATCCATAATTGTATACCACCTACCTGTGGTGTTTTTTTTTTTCTATCTTCTTGATACTACTAGTAGCTTACTTTAGGAGTCTGCAGTGCTGAGCTGACAGTGTCCAGCAGGTCCGTCATTATATAATATATACCTGTCCGGCTGCAGTAGTGATATATATATATATGTATTTTATATCATTATCATCCAGTCTATATTAGCAGCAGACGCAGTACGGTAGTCCACGGCTGTAGCTACCTCTGTGTCGGCAGTCGCTCGTCAATCCATAAGTATACTAGTATCCATCCATCTCCATTGTTTACCTGAGGTGCCTTTTAGTTGTGCCTATTAAAATATGGAGAACAAAAATGTTGAGGTTCCAAAAATAGGGAAAGATCAAGATCGACTTCCACCTCGTGCTGAAGCTGCTGCCACTAGTCATGGCCGAGACGATGAAATGCCAGCAACGTCGTCTGCCAAGGCCGATGCCCAATGTCATAGTACAGAGCATGTAAAATCCAAAACACCAAATATCAGTAAAAAAAGGACTCAAAAATCTAAAATAAAATTGTCGGAGGAGAAGCGTAAACTTGCCAATATGCCATTTACCACACGGAGTGGCAAGGAACGGCTGAGGCCCTGGCCTATGTTCATGGCTAGTGGTTCAGCTTCACATGAGGATGGAAGCACTCAGCCTCTCGCTAGAAAAATGAAAAGACTCAAGCTGGCAAAAGCACAGCAAAGAACTGTGCGTTCTTCGAAATCACAAATCCACAAGGAGAGTCCAATTGTGTCGTTTGCGATGCCTGACCTTCCCAACACTGGACGTGAAGAGCATGCGCCTTCCACCATTTGCACGCCCCCTGCAAGTGCTGGCAGGAGCACCCGCAGTCCAGTTCCTGATAGTCAGATTGAAGATGTCAGTGTTGAAGTACACCAGGATGAGGAGGATATGGGTGTTGCTGGCGCTGGGGAGGAAATTGACCAGGAGGATTCTGATGGTGAGGTGGTTTGTTTAAGTCAGGCACCCGGGGAGACACCTGTTGTCCGTGGGAGGAATAGGGCCATTGACATGCCTGGTGAAAATACCAAAAAAATCAGCTCTTCGGTGTGGAAGTATTTCAACAGAAATGCGGACAACATTTGTCAAGCCGTGTGTTGCCTTTGTCAAGCTGTAATAAGTAGGGGTAAGGACGTTAACCACCTCGGAACATCCTCCCTTATACGTCACCTGCAGCGCATTCATCATAAGTCAGTGACAAGTTCAAAAACTTTGGGCGACAGCGGAAGCAGTCCACTGACCAGTAAATCCCTTCCTCTTGTAACCAAGCTCACGCAAACCACCCCACCAACTCCCTCAGTGTCAATTTCCTCCTTCCCCAGGAATGCCAATAGTCCTGCAGGCCATGTCACTGGCAATTATGACGAGTCCTCTCCTGCCTGGGATTCCTCCGATGCATCCTTGCGTGTAACGCCTACTGCTGCTGGCGCTGCTGTTGTTGCTGCTGGGAGTCGATGGTCATCCCAGAGGGGAAGTCGTACTCGTAAGACCACTTTTACTACTTCCATCAAGCAATTGACTGTCCAACAGTCCTTTGCGAGGAAGATGAAATATCACAGCAGTCATCCTGCTGCAAAGCGGATAACTGAGGCCTTGGCATCCTGGGCGGTGAGAAACGTGGTTCCGGTATCCATCATTACTGCAGAGGCAACTAGAGACTTGTTGGAGGTACTGTGTCCCCGGTACCAAATACCATCTAGGTTCCATTTCTCTAGGCAGGCGATACCGAAAATGTACACAGACCTCAGAAAAAGACTCACCAGTGTCCTAAAAAATGCAGTTGTACCCAATGTCCACTTAACCACGGACATGTGGACAAGTGGAGCAGGGAAGGCTCAGGACTATATGACTGTGACAGCCCACTGGGTAGATGTATGGACTCCCGCAGCAAGAACAGCAGCGGCGGCACCAGTAGCAGCATCTCGCAAACGCCAACTCTTTCCTAGGCAGGCTACGCTTTGTATCACCGCTTTCCAGAATACGCACACAGCTAAAAACCTCTTACGGCAACTGAGGAAGATCATCGCAGAATGGCTTACCCCAATTGGACTCTCCTGTGGATTTGTGGCATCGGACAACGCCAGCAATATTGTGTGTGCAATAAATATGGGCAAATTCCAGCACGTCCCATGTTTTGCACATACCTTGAATTTGGTGGTGCAGAATTATTTAAAAAATGAGAGGGGCGTGCAAGAGATGCTGTCGGTGGCCAGAAGAATTGCGGGACACTTTCGGCGTACAGGCACCACGTACAGAAGACTGGAGCACCACCAAAAACGCCTGAACCTGCCCTGCCATCATCTGAAGCAAGAAGTGGTAACGAGGTGGAATTCAACCCTCTATATGCTTCAGAGGTTGGAGGAGCAGCAAAAGGCCATTCAAGCCTATACAACTGAGCACGATATAGGAGGTGGAATGCACCTGTCTCAAGCGCAGTGGAGAATGATTTCAACGTTGTGCAAGGTTCTGCAACCTTTTGAACTTGCCACACGTGAAGTCAGTTCAGACACTGCCAGCCTGAGTCAGGTCATTCCCCTCATCAGGCTTTTGCAGAAGAAGCTGGAGACATTGAAGGAGGAGCTAACACAGAGCGATTCCGCTAGGCATGTGGGACTTGTGGATGGAGCCCTTAATTCGCTTAACAAGGATTCACGGGTGGTCAATCTGTTGAAATCAGAGCACTACATTTTGGCCACCGTGCTCGATCCTAGATTTAAAACCTACCTTGGATCTCTCTTTCCGGCAGACACAAGTCTGCTGGGGTTCAAAGAACTGCTGGTGACAAAATTGTCAAGTCAAGCGGAACGCGACCTGTCAACATCTCCTTCTTCACATTCTCCCGCAACTGGGGGTGCGAGGAAAAGGCTCAGAATTCCGAGCCCACCCGCTGGCGGTGATGCAGGGCAGTCTGGAGCGACTGCTGATGCTGACATCTGGTCCGGACTGAAGGACCTGACAACGATTACGGACATGTCGTCTACTGTCACTGCATATGATTCTCTCCCCATTGAAAGAATGGTGGAGGATTATATGAGTGACCGCATCCAAGTAGGCACGTCAGACAGTCCGTACTTATACTGGCAGGAAAAAGAGGCAATTTGGAGGCCCTTGCACAAACTGGCTTTATTCTACCTAAGTTGCCCTCCCACAAGTGTGTACTCCGAAAGAGTGTTTAGTGCCGCCGCTCACCTTGTCAGCAATCGGCGTACGAGGTTACATCCAGAAAATGTGGAGAAGATGATGTTCATTAAAATGAATTATAATCAATTCCTCCGTGGAGACATTGACCAGCAGCAATTGCCTCCACAAAGTAGTACACAGGGAGCTGAGATGGTGGATTCCAGTGGGGACGAATTGATAATCTGTGAGGAGGAGGATGTACACGGTGATATATCGGAGGATGATGATGAGGTGGACATCTTGCCTCTGTAGAGCCAGTTTGTGCAAGGAGAGATTAATTGCTTCTTTTTTGGTGGGGGTCCAAACCAACCCGTCATTTCAGTCACAGTCGTGTGGCAGACCCTGTCACTGAAATGATGGGTTGGTTAAAGTGTGCATGTCCTGTTTATACAACATAAGGGTGGGTGGGAGGGCCCAAGGACAATTCCATCTTGCACCTCTTTTTTCTTTCATTTTTCTTTGCGTCATGTGCTGTTTGGGGGGTGTTTTTTGGAAGGGCCATCCTGCGTGACACTGCAGTGCCACTCCTAGATGGGCCAGGTGTTTGTGTCGGCCACTAGGGTCGCTTAGCTTACTCACACAGCTACCTCATTGCGCCTCTTTTTTTCTTTGCGTCATGTGCTGTTTGGGGAGTGTTTTTTGGAAGGGCCATCCTGCGTGACACTGCAGTGCCACTCCTAGATGGGCCAGGTGTTTGTGTCGGCCACTTGGGTCGCTTAGCTTAGCCATCCAGCGACCTCGGTGCAAATTTTAGGACTAAAAATAATATTGTGAGGTGTGAGGTGTTCAGAATAGACTGAAAATGAGTGGAAATTATGGTTATTGAGGTTAATAATACTTTGGGATCAAAATGACCCCCAAATTCTATGATTTAAGCTGTTTTTTAGGGTTTTTTGAAAAAAACACCCGAATCCAAAACACACCCGAATCCGACAAAAAAAATTCGGTGAGGTTTTGCCAAAACGCGTTCGAACCCAAAACACGGCCGCGGAACCGAACCCAAAACCAAAACCCGAAAAATTTCCGGTGCTCATCACTACTTTCTGGGTATGTTTTGTGATGTAGGCCATGCACTATTTTAGTTGCCCTTCTTTGTACTGTCTCTAATGTATTAATATCATTCTGAAGATATGGCCTCCAGAACTGAACACAGTATTCTAGATGAGGCCGTACCAATGACCTTTACAGTAATTGTAATTATATTGTAATTATAGTCCCTTCAGCTCTCTGACTCAGGTGTTAATTTGTTAAAACATCTGAGAAGTGTTGCCCATAGCAACTAATCAGAGTCTAGCTATCATTTTCTAAACTAAAACTGTCATATCACACCATGAAATACAGCATATTACCATTGAAAATACTATATGGGTAACAGATTGCTGCAGTCACGCTGGCTGCAGGTACTACAGGCGTCTTTACAAATCAGAGCATCTTAATTAATGTGACAACAAAGGGGGTTATTCAGACCTGATCACTCGCTAGCTATTTTTTGCAGTGCTGCGTTCATATAGTCGCCCCCTACAGGGGAGTGTATTTTTGCTTTGCAAGTGTGCGATCGCATGTGCAGCTGAGCGGTACAAAAAAGTTTTGTGCAGTTTCTGAGTAGCTCAGAACTTACTCAGCCGCTGCGATCACTTCAGCCTGTTTGGTCCCGGAATTGACATCAGACACCCGCCCTGCAAACGCTTGGTTTTTCCTACCACTCCCTGAAAACGGTCAGTTGACACCCACAAACGCCTTCTTCCTGTCAATCACCTTGTGATCGGCTGTGCGAATGGATTCTTCAAACAATCCATCGCCCAGCAACGATCCGCTTTGTAGCCGTACAATGCGCCTGCGCATTGCGGTGCACACGCATGCGCAGTTCTGACCTGATCGCAGCGAAAAATCCTAGCGGGCGAGCAGGTCTGAATGACCCCCCAAGTACAGGACCAGGGCAGCGGTCAGCTGGTAGTCTAGTTTCTCATCATACAGTAGGTGGTATCTGCCTCATTATGTTAACCTTTACAATATTAAAGAGGTATACACAGTACAATATATGTTGTATTTAAAGGGACAGTAATGCATAGGAACTAGAGATGAGCGGATTCGGTTTTACTCGGTTTTACTCGGTTCTCAAAACCGACCCTTATTGGCTATCCAAAACACGTGACATCCGTGAGCCAATTAGATGCCGTTTTGAGAACCGAGTAAAACCGAGTAAAACCGAACCCGCTCATCTCTAATAGGAACATCAAAAATACATATATAGGAAAATATTTAATTAAATAACAGTGAGCTAAGGAGAGAGTATGATTCTATTAATATACATAACGTACATCAAATATAATACTGCCTAAAGATACTTCAAATATACAATATGTTTGATGTGTATGTCAACTCCAAATTTAAAAAAAAAATCATAAAATAGTTATAATAATGTTCAAAGCATAAACTTTCAGTTCGTTCTTTCTATGTATGGTAGCAATTTATCAAAGTTTATGTAGAGCATTCATACATTTAAATTAGATAAATAAATTATTGATTTAGTAAACAAATAACTACAGTATCTTAGTGGTGAAACCATGTTTCTGGAAACTAGATGACAATGATCCTGGTAATCCTTTGATTTGATGCAATAAAATATATTTTAATGACTTCAAAACACACACTCATACAGTAGCATACCTCCCAACTGTTCCGATTCCAGCGGGACAGTCCTGCTATTTGGAGACTGTTCCGCTGTCCCCAGGGCTGCCAAGAGAAATCCTGGGCCCGGGTACAACAACTTCCTGGGCCCCCCTGCCCCCACTGGAGGGAATGTGACCACAGCATGCTGAGGCATGGCCACTCCCCTTTGGGGGGGTGTCTAGCACATCAGAAGCACCCACTCACAGGAGCATGGCATGCCTCCCAGCCAGGGCAGTAGAGAGCCTGGCTGTGCCCAGGTACTTTTCAGTGGGAATGGCCTAAACAAAGGCGGTGTGGACCTGGGCCCCCACTGGGCCCCTCTATCAGACCTGGGCCCAGGTAATTTGTACCCTCTCCCCCCTCTCTCGGCGCCATTGGCTGTCCCACCCGCAGGTTGCAGTGTCCCGTGGGCAGTGGGGGGAGCAGTTGGGAGATCTTGTGATCGCCGCTGCTCTACTCTGCAAAATAGCTGGTGATCACTGAATTAGATGCAGGGAGTAAGGCGGGGGGGCTGCCCAGGTGCCCAGGGAGTGCTGGGCACGTCCTCAAAATGATGAAAACGGGGATCGCGTGACAAGGCCCCGCCCTTCTGGTGAAGCTCCGTCCCTTCTGACAAAGCCCCACCCCCTTTTTGAGCACGGTCGCGCCTCCGGCGTGACATGTCCCTCCTTACCCGAGGTCAAAGTTGGGAGGTATGAGATAGATAGATAGATAGATAGATAGATAGATAGATAGATAGATAGATAGATAGATAGATTTTTAAGGGTTAGGTTTCTTGCAAATTTATAAACAGCTACACTTATGGATATGTTTAACAGTCCCCTAAACCACAATAGTGTTTGGTTGTTTGGTTGGTTGGTTGGTTGTATGTTGTTGTTTTTTTTTGTTGTTGTTTTTTTGGGTGGTGGGGGGGGGGGAGTCTGACCATTTTGCCTCCTGCCCCTATTTGTTAGTAATATTCCCTTTACTTTGTTATAATCCCAGATCTGAAGAATCAATGTCAGCAGTGGAAAGATGTACAGTGTAAACCTTCCACTTTGTTTTTCAAAATTGGCTTACAAGTTTTTTCCTTTTTTGTTCCTGTTCTAATTATATGGTCCAAAAGTATGCCTCTCCTGAAATATTTCACCTTTTTCATAGCCAACTATGGGGGTAATTCAGATCTGATCACTGCTGTGCGTTTTTGCGTATCATGCGATTAGATCCAAACTGCGCATGCGTCTGAGCCGCAATGCGCCGGTGCGTCGCACAACAGCAACAGGCATCGGCGCCTATCGACGGAGTGGAGCAAAAAATCCGAATGAACGGGCGATCGCAAGGTGATTGACAGGAAGTGGCCGTTTGTGGGTGTCATTTTCCAGGAGTGTCCGGAAAAATGCAGGCGGACTCAGGCGTTTTCAGGTAGGGTGCCTGACGTCAGCTCCGGTCCCAATCAGCAGGATTCCATCGCAGCGGCTGAGTATGTCCTGGGCAGCGCAGAGACTGCACAAATTGATTTTTGTGCAGCTCTGCAAAAAAAACGATCGCTCACTTGCACAGCGCTTTTCCCCTTTCCCTGTAGGCGGCGACTATCTGATCACAGGGCAGGAAAAAAACGCAGCCCAGCGGACAGATCTGAATTACCCCCTATGTCTCCTAATTCTCTATATATTGTGGATTTTCTACTTAAACTTTTTACATTTGTTTATTTAATTTTAAGAGGGATAAGGGGGTACACAGAAGCTAAGCAGGGGTAGGGAGAGGTAAAAAGTTAAGCAGGGAAAATACAGCAGATAATACTTGTACAAAAGACATTCAACTACAGCAACAACAACAGAGAAGTCAATGAGTACAGAACAATAACATGTCAGAAAACTATTATACAATAAGAAGACACAGAAAATAGGGCCTAATTCAGACCTGATCGTAGCCCTGCAAAATTATGCAGGGCTACGAACAGGCACACTGACATGCGGGGGGATGCCCAGAACAGGGCTAGTCCGCCCCGCATGTCAGGTCCACCCCCTTCCCCCCCCGCAGAAGTACAAAAGCATTGCACAGTGGCAATGCTTTTGCACTTCAGGAGGAGCTCCCAGCCAGCGCAGCTTTTGCGTGCTGGCCGGGAGATACTCGTTGCTGCCCGGGTCGCATCGGCTTTGTGTGACGTCACGCAGCCGCTGCAGCCAGCTCCCTGCACGGCACCGTCCCCCAAACGCCGCCGTGCCGTCCCCTCCCGCCCAGCGACCGCCTCTGCCTGTCAATCAGGCAGAGGCGATCACTAGGCAATGACAGCCGTCGCCTGTTAGCCATGTGCAAGGCACACTGCGGCGGCGGTGAATGCGCACTTCTGACCTGATCACTGCGCTGCGATGACCGGCAGCGTGCAATCAGGTCAGAATGACCCCCATAGTCTGTTAATCCGCCAAAGGTTTAATACAGTTCTAGTGCTATGCAGATTATATGAAGACCTATTTATGTAGTGTAAACAATCCATAAGTGCCATTAGACAATAGGGGAAAAAGCAGAAGTAGAAAATGTTCAGTAAAAAAACAAACTCCTTATTCAAACTATGTTGATCTCTAGCTATGATTTTGGAGATGTGAGTGAGGAAGGTAAGAAGGTGCGATCTTGCCAATGCTGGGCAATGGCAAAACGCGCAGTAATCAGTATGTAGGCTATAACATATGTGTTATATGCCAGAAACACTGTAGGAAAATAATAGAGAAGCGACATTTCAATATAATACGAGAGGTGTGCAATAAGTTTCTGGATGTGCAGCGCATAGGTAGGAGTAGACATAATGGCCAGTATTTACTAAAAATCCGAGTTTTGCCAATTTGTGTTTTTTTTTTCTAAGTCCCAATCCGGGAATTCACTAAGCAGAAAACTCGGCAGTGTCTGGTCTATTCGTAATGGTTTGATTGGCAAAGTTCTGAAATACGAATGAATAGACCATCGGTCAAACGCGGCTGTTATTTCATACAATACGGGCATTCACTATTCATTCGTATTTGGGTGTTAGTCTCTGAGTGCTCAAGTGCGGGTCTATTTTTTTTTCGATTCGTTAAAAAAATCAGCAAAAAAATAGACCTGCTTTTTCCAGTCGAGCTTGGAAAACCATGCACGGATCAGTGAGATCTGTGCATGGTTATCTATGGGTAAGGGTCTGTTTAGTGTAAAAACAGGAAAAAAAATTGCGTGGGGTCCCCCCTCCTAAGCATAACCAGCCTCGGGCTCTTTGAGCCGGTCCTGGTTGAAAAAATATGGGGGGGGGAAATGACAGGGGTTTCTCCATATTTCATAAACCAGCAACGGGCTCTGCGCCTGGTCCTGGTTCCAAAAATACGGGGTACAAAAAGCGTAGGGGTCCCCCGTATTTTTGAAACCAGCACCGGGCTCCACTAGCCAGGTACATAATGCCACAGCCGGGGGACACTTTTATACTGGTCCCTGCGGCCCTGGCAATACATACCCAACTAGTCACCCCTGGCTGGGGTACCCTGGAGGAGTGGGAACCCCTTAAATCAAGGGGTGTCCCCCCTCCAGCCACCCAAGGGCCAGGGGTGAAGCCCGAGGCTGTCCCCCCCATCCAAGGGCGGCGGATGGGGGGCTGATAGCCATGTGCAAAAAATGTGAATATTGATTTTAGTAGCAGTACTACAAGTCCCAGCAAGCCTCCCCCGCAAGCTGGTACTTGGAGAACCACAAGTACCAGCATGTGGTGGAAAACCTGGCATTATGTACCTGGCTAGTGGAGCCCGGTGCTGGTTTCAAAAATACGGGAGACCCCTACGCTTTTTGTCCCCCGTATTTTTGGAACCAGGACCAGGCGCAGAGCCCGGTGCTGGTTGATGCAATATGGGGGAACCCCTGTCATTTCCCCCCCAATATTTTGTCAACCAGGACCGGCTCAAAGAGCCCGAGGCTGGTTGTGCTTAGGAGGGGGGACACCACGCAATGTTTTTCAGAATTTAAAAGACTTTAAAAACCTTTTTAAGGTACACAATGAAGCCATGCACGGATCTCACAGATCCGCCCGGGATTCCTTGTGTTTTGTCAGGCAGTGTTTTACTCATCACTCCCGTAAAACACTGCCTGATATTACGAATCACATCGACATCGGAAAAAACAAATGTGCAAAACTCGGCAGCTTAGTGAATGATCGTATCAGGATTCAAAAGTTGCAGTAAAATGCACCCGATACCATTCGAGTTCAAACACCCTTCAAAACGGCCGAAACACGAATCTTTGTAAATATACCCCAATCTGTCTGGTTGTGTACTGTAATGTTTGTCTAAAGTTCTTGTGAAGTGTCAAGGCATACAAACCTGTATATGCAGCATTGCACACTGACGAAGTATGTTCACTTGCTTCACGAAGTCATTATGAAGCTCAACGGAGTCCACTGGAGAGCCAAGACCTTCTACGACTACAAGAGTGGTCTGCAATAGCAGGAGAGTTTTGACCAACTGCGAGCTGCTTTTGCGGAGGAAACACCATCCCGAACCACTGTGTGAGAGTAGTTTGCAGAATTTCGCTCAGGAGATGGTCCCTGGAAGACGAGAAGTGTTGCAGCAGACCTGTCCACCATCACCAAGGCCAACATTGCTTGTCAAGCAGTCCATAGTTGAGGTGGATGCCAGGGTGACCGTGGCCCAGTTGGAGAAGGGGATAGCCATCTCATCGGGATCCATCCTCTTGATACTCCATGAAAAGCCTGGATTGAGTAAGGTATCTGCATGCTGGGTGCCCAATCAGCTGACTCGAGAGCAGAAGAAGGTTCGGGTTACTTTGTACCGCAACATGCTGGCCAGGTTTGATAGTGGGTGCTCAAACTCTGTCTGGGAAATCATCAGTGGCGATGAATCTTGGATCTACAGTTTCAACCCTGAGAACAAACAACAGTCAGCCCAGTGGACCCCACTTGGAGGTGTGCCACCACAGAAGTTTTGTCATGAGCGCAGCATGGCCAAAACGATGGTGCCTGTTTTTGTGGCCAAGACTGGTCATGTAGCCACCATACCTCTCGAGCAGCAGCACACCACCACTGGAAGCCATTTCCAAGTGACATCCAAGAACTCACGCTCATGGTACCCTTCTACATCACGACAATGCACCTGCCCACAAGTCCAGGAAATCGGTGGATTTTCTGGAGAATGAATGCAGGAGCATGGTCATCCACCATATAGTCCAGACTTGACCCCCTGCGACTTCTGCGTGTTCCCAAAAATCAAGCGCAAGGTGTCTCTGGAAGCTGCAGGAAGGACCTTCATCCGGCATGTAGAAGACATACCTGCTTCAGACTGGTCCAGCTGCTTCACCAAGTGTTTTGAGTGTATGAAACTTTGCATAGACTCCTCTGATGAATACTTTTAAATGAAAAATGTAATGTTCGTTAGACTGTCCACTTGGTACAACTTAGAACTTCTAGACAAAGGTATGCCTCTTTTAACTATGTTAGACTTTTACCTCCCATCTTTCTGTAATGTATATTTTTGGCTATGTACTCCTCTTAATTGCATTTACATTTCGATAAGTCTGTGGGTTAGTGGTGTACACCCCCCCTTTGGGGATTATTGTCTTCTTGAGTTATACCTTGGTACATGTAAAGATAAATTTTATCAATACAACAATAAAAATTAGGTTTAAAAATATGGCTGTGAAGTTGTCAGAAATGAGGTCGGGATACTGTTTATAAACAATAAAATACCTTTTATTTTATACCAAATAATCCACCATGTGGTATGCAAGAATAAAACATATATAAAATTTCTATGAAAGCATCAGATGGTTAATATATGTAAAGCATTCCAAAGTGTATAGATGACTGGAAAAAGGTCGACATGAGTTTTTTATGTTTTTTTGGTGTCGTTTTCTTCGTAGAGTGACCGGGAACCCCAATTAGTGCACCGCGTCCCCTCGCATGGCTCGCTTTGCTGCCATGCTTCGGGCATGGTGCCTCCGCTCGGCACAGATGACCGTTCCAATCGTAGTCCACGTGGATCGTTAAGTATGAAAAGGTTCCAAAAAAGAAAAAAAAAACATAAAAAACTCATGTCGACCTTTTTCCACGTCGACCTTGTTCCTGTCGACCTTTTGTCCATGTCGACCTTTTGTCCATGTCGACCTAAGGTGTGTCAACCAATTGGCATCGACCTAAGGTGTGTCGACCTTTTTGTTGTCGACCTGGAGTCCGGATACCCTGTAATGTCTACTTGGCCAGAATCCTCATAAAACAGTAACCAGGCAATACTGCTCATAAGTGGATTATGACATTTAACCATTTGGATTTTATTCTCTTTATTTAAACATTAAAAATTACAATATTAGTTGTTCATCTTCTATTTCATAACTTTGTTTTGCGTGTATAGATAACAATCTCTTCGTACTTTATCCGTGAATTTTATTATCCCCGAATTCATGTTATTTTACAATTTTCCAACATTTAATGAGAATGGATTTATATAAAAAGTTTTCCTATATTTAGACATGTAACAGAGAGTTTCTATTTTTAAAACAATGGAACACAGTAATGCTTTCTATACAGTAATTTTGCATTAAAGTGGTTGCCCTACCAACTGAGCGTTAATAAGCAATCGGTGTTTATGAAGACGAATGGTCCAATGAATGTGAAAATGGCAGGTGAGATGGTGTCATGTTATTGGATTTGGACGCAGCTAAGCATTCATCTGTCATCTGCACCAGCTGCTGCCATACACTTGCTGCCCATCCTCCATTCAAACGGTTTCCTTGTCAAACACAGTCTACTACATTGATCCCCTTTTTAATGCTGGCTAGTTGATACGGGTGTGATATCATATGCTTACGGTCGGGATACCGGTGGACACTTTACCGACCGTGGCATCCTGGCTTTTAGAAGGTCGACAGGGGATGGAGTAATTAATTTACCCCTCTCCTGCCACCTACTCTAACCCTAACCCACCTGGGGTGGTGGCTAGGGCTAAAATCGTGGGGGGTATCGGTTATGGCTACTCACAGGGGGTTGCGGCTAGGGCTAAGATTCGGGGTTGTGGCAGCTATGGCCAACCCCCCCTGTAGGGCCTAAAACTACCGCCCCCCCCCCCCCCCCTCACCGGGCCCTAACCCTCACCCCAATACTTACCAGCAGGTTGCCGTTGTTCGGTGTTCCAGCGCCGGGATTCCGGCACCAGGGTTTCAGTACCAGGATTCCACAAGGTGATGGAATTCTGGAGTCAGTCACCAGACCGCCAGCATCTATTGCGCCATGATGCTGACAGCATCATGCTGATACAACCCCTTTGCAATAAAGTGTATTTATGCATAATGTGTTATAAAGGAGTAGGCTTATTGTGCTTAGCAAAAATTCCAGTCATAAAAAGTTAATTAGTGATCATCCATAGACATAGCTGCCTCCCCCTGAGAAAGGTGCCATTAGGCAAAACGCGTCAAGTTCCTTTGGGACATTGTCAAGATTTACAAATGCTTTCTCGCTACATTTTGGAGATGGTTTTGTGTTCAGGAACTACTACTTTGATTTAATCTGTAAACTGGGCTATTTATTTTATAATAAAATTTTGTGTTTACGATATTATGTTATGGTGATGGTTTCATTTTGAGATATAAAGCCTACTGTATTTGGGAATAATTGAGAGAAGTGTTCCATCATGTATGAGCATTTTCTGGAACATTTTAAGCCATATAAAGATTTTTTTCTGATGAGCCTGAACTGATATAAGGTACATATGTTAAAATATTGTTATTGAAATGCCATTGACAGATCACGTAGAACATTTGTCAGCCAGTTACGGCATGCTGATAATACTGCTCACTCCACCATAGGCTGCTAGCAGAATTATCCTGCTCTGACATTGACCAAATCCACTGGAAACCGTTCCAGCAGCTTCCGTGGCTAATTGAATCGGCCCCCTGTATGTTTTCCATTCCATTGGAGGCTTATCCTGGCTTGACAAGACTTCCTGAAACTGAGAGGACACTACTTTGAGAAAACCATATATTTTATTTACCATTTGTATGTAGATATTGTACACATTTGGCCTTATTCAGAGTGGATGCAGCCTCTGCATTTGCATGCAGCAGCTGCATCCACCGGGGCTGCACACGTGCACTGGCGATAGTGCGCACTACCCTTCACCATGCGGCCACATTCCTGAAGGATGCGGCCGCAAGGTAATTGACAGAGGCGGATGTTGGGTGGGCGGCGACACAGTGTAGGGGGGCATGGTGGGCAAAATGGGGGCATGTCGGGAGCATTTTCAGGGCAGTTGCATGAAGTCACATGCAGCTACTCCGAGAAAAAAAAATGTTGCTGGACCGCCTGCCAGTGCAGCCAGGGGGTCGACCTTAAATTAGAGATGAGCGCCTGAAATTTTTCGGGTTTTGTGTTTTGGTTTTGGGTTCGGTTCCGCGGCCGTGTTTTGGGTTCGAACGCGTTTTGGCAAAACCTCACCGAATTTTTTTTGTCGGATTCGGGTGTGTTTTGGATTCGGGTGTTTTTTTCAAAAAACACTAAAAAACAGCTTAAATCATAGAATTTGGGGGTCATTTTGATCCCAAAGTATTATTAACCTCAAAAACCATAATTTACACTCATTTTCAGTCTATTCTGAATACCTCACACCTCACAATATTATTTTTAGTCCTAAAATTTGCACCGAGGTCGCTGTGTGAGTAAGATAAGCGACCCTAGTGGCCGACACAAACACCGGGCCCATCTAGGAGTGGCACTGCAGTGTCACGCAGGATGTCCCTTCCAAAAAACCCTCCCCAAACAGCACATGACGCAAAGAAAAAAAGAGGCGCAATGAGGTAGCTGTGTGAGTAAGATTAGCGACCCTAGTGGCCGACACAAACACCGGGCCCATCTAGGAGTGGCACTGCAGTGTCACGCAGGATGGCCCTTCCAAAAAACCCTCCCCAAACAGCACATGACGCAAAGAAAAAAAGAGGCGCAATGAGGTAGCTGTGTGAGTAAGATTAGCGACCCTAGTGGCCGACACAAACACCGGGCCCATCTAGGAGTGGCACTGCAGTGTCACGCAGGATGGCCCTTCCAAAAAACCCTCCCCAAACAGCACATGACGCAAAGAAAAAAAGAGGCGCAATGAGGTAGCTGACTGTGTGAGTAAGATTAGCGACCCTAGTGGCCGACACAAACACCGGGCCCATCTAGGAGTGGCACTGCAGTGAATTGTCCTTGGGCCCTCCCACCCACCCTTATGTTGTACAAACAAAACAGGACATGCACACTTTAACCAACCCATCATTTCAGTGACAGGGTCTGCCACACGACTGTGACTGATATGACGGGTTGGTTTGGACCCCCCCCAAAAAAGAAGCAATTAATCTCTCCTTGCACAAACTGGCTCTACAGAGGCAAGATGTCCACCTCATCTTCACCCTCCGATATATCACCGTGTACATCCCCCTCCTCACAGATTATCAATTCGTCCCCACTGGAATCCACCATCTCAGCTCCCTGTGTACTTTGTGGAGGCAATTGCTGCTGGTCAATGTCTCCGCGGAGGAATTGATTATAATTCATTTTAATGAACATCATCTTCTCCACATTTTCTGGATGTAACCTCGTACGCCGATTGCTGACAATTCTCCATATTCTCCATATTTTAATAGGCACAACTAAAAGGCACCTCAGGTAAACAATGGAGATGGATGGATTGGATACTAGTATACAATTATGGACGGGCTGCCGAGTGCCGACACAGAGGTAGCCACAGCCGTGAACTACCGCACTGTACTGTGTCTGCTGCTAATATATAGACTGGTTGATAAAGAGATAGTATACTCGTAACTAGTATGTATGTATAAAGAAAGAAAAAAAAACCACGGTTAGGTGGTATATACAATTATGGACGGGCTGCCGAGTGCCGACACAGAGGTAGCCACAGCCGTGAACTACCGCACTGTACTGTGTCTGCTGCTAATATATAGACTGGTTGATAAAGAGATAGTATACTCGTAACTAGTATGTATGTATAAAGAAAGAAAAAAAAACCACGGTTAGGTGGTATATACAATTATGGACGGGCTGCCGAGTGCCGACACAGAGGTAGCCACAGCTGTGAACTACCGCACTGTACTGTGTCTGCTGCTAATATATAGACTGGTTGATAAAGAGATAGTATACTCGTAACTAGTATGTATGTATAAAGAAAGAAAAAAAAACCACGGTTAGGTGGTATATACAATTATGGACGGGCTGCCGAGTGCCGACACAGAGGTAGCCACAGCCGTGAACTACCGCACTGTACTGTGTCTGCTGCTAATATATAGACTGGTTGATAAAGAGATAGTATACTCGTAACTAGTATGTATGTATAAAGAAAGAAAAAAAAACCACGGTTAGGTGGTATATACAATTATGGACGGGCTGCCGAGTGCCGACACAGAGGTAGCCACAGCCGTGAACTACCGCACTGTACTGTGTCTGCTGCTAATATATAGACTGGTTGATAAAGAGATAGTATACTACTAATATTATATACTGGTGGTCAGGTCACTGGTCACTAGTCACACTGGCAGTGGCACTCCTGCAGCAAAAGTGTGCACTGTTTAATTTTAATATAATATTATGTACTCCTGGCTCCTGCTATAACCTATAACTGGCACTGCAGTAGTGCTCCCCAGTCTCCCCCACAATTATAAGCTGTGTGAGCTGAGCAGTCAGACAGATATATAATATATATAGATGATGCAGCACACTGGCCTGAGCCTGAGCAGTGCACACAGATATGGTATGTATGTGACTGAGTCACTGTGTGCGGTGTATCGCTTTTTTCAGGCAGAGAACGGATTATAAATAAAAGTGGTGGTCACTGGTCACTATCAGCAAAACTCTGCACTGTACACTACTGAGTACTCCTAATGCTCCCCAAAATTAGTAAATCAAGTGTCTAAACGGAGAGGACGCCAGCCACGTCCTCTCCCTATCAATCTCAATGCACGTGTGAAAATGGCGGCGACGCGCGGCTCCTTATATAGAATCCGAGTCTCGCGATAGAATCCGAGCCTCGCGAGAATCCGACAGCGTCATGATGACGTTCGGGCGCGCTCGGGTTAACCGAGCAAGGCGGGAAGATCCGAGTCGCTCGGACCCGTGAAAAAAAACATGAAGTTCTGGCGGGTTCGGATTCAGAGAAACCGAACCCGCTCATCTCTACCTTAAATGAATGCATTCGCAAACACATTGTGGGGCGGCACCACACACACGCTGGGCGGCCTTGCACTGTGCTGGGCGGCCAGCAGCATGTGAGTAGATGGAAGCAGATCTTGCTGCGGAAGCACAATCTGCATCTATCTCTGAATAACCCCCATTGTTTTTTGGTTTATTTGACTGTACTTCATGTTCTTTATTACACAGACAGCGGAATAGTTATTGGATAAATATAGCTTATACGTAGCATTAACCTTTATTAGATTTATATTATATTATACCCATTTAATAACACCTATAGTAAATAACCCTTGACTACCTTACAGACATGACAACCTCCATGTGTCTGACGCTATATAGCTTCAATTCTTACAGCTTTATGGCCAAGCATTACCGTTCTCCAATCTGTTTTGCATCAGACAAACATTATGCATTTGTTGGATGAGCTTTCAGCTATTTTATAGACTTGTTTTAGGATGCTTGTGCAACACACTTGGAATATATATGTACACAGAGGTGACTAAGCCATTGGAATCACATACAATAAGGGGGGAAGAGAGGGGGCTTGCTGTTCTAATATGGTTGTAGACAGAAATAAAGCGGATACAAGTCTGGGCTGCATCCAAATTACAGCCATTTGCAGTGCATGTACTGTACAAGCGTAACCATAATCATTTTAGGTTTTTCACAGTTATTTATTATAACCTGCTTTCCATTCATTGAGCGTTCTTATGTTTTACACGGTATGCAATTACTAGGGGTAGAAGATGCCAGGAGTGGACTACCAATTGTATCATTGCAGATATTTGTCACTCTGTTTGCTTGTATGTTATATCTGGCTTCTACAGTAATTATTTTAGGCGGATGCGGTCAGGATCCTAACAGTCAGAATACAGACAGCGGAATCTCGACATTCAGAATCCTGACGGATCCCGACGGTAAGTACTAGGGTTGGGCACTGGAGGGAGGGTTAGGCTGCAGTGGGGTTAGGGTTAGGCTGCGGGATTGGGGAGTTAGGGTTAGGTTATGGGAAGGGACGGTTAGGGTTAGGATGCTGGATGGGTCAGTTAGGGTTAAGGGAAGGGGTTGGGTTAGAATACTTACCGGAAACCTTCAGAAGTTTGAATGTTGGAATGACGCTTTCGGCATTCTGACCATCGGGATGGTGACTGGCGAGATATCAATACCATCCCATCTCAGCAACATCCTTAAGGCTGGCTACACATCAGAACGATGTGTAGCTGGCTGATCCGACAGGTGACGGGACCCTGCATCGCCAATTGCATATACACTCTGCCCAATTTGTTGCTCCGATTTGCCCAGAAAGGAAAAATCGGGCTGATTTTGTCCTAGAGCGCCTTAGGCATTCCCAACCGCGGTCCTTAAGGCACACTAACACTGCAGGTTTTAGTGATATCCAGGCTTCAGCACAGATGGTTAAATCAAAATAACTGAGGTACTAATTAAGTCACCTGTGTTCAAGCCTGGATATCACTAAAATCAGGACTGTTAGTGTGCCTTGAGGACCGCGGTTGGGAAACACTGTTCTAGAGTGTACCCGCCCTAACTTGCCTTTTTGCCTCTATAGTCTCCAGTGTCGCAGCACGGCTAGGGCCCCATGTGTAGGGGTCTAGCCAGCTGCCACAGAGGCTTGGCTAGCCATTAGAGAGTGCTTGGGTTGGGCCCTTTGATAAATATATATATATATATATATATATACTAAACACTGTTAGTACATGAATGATAATGTACAAGATTGATAACAGCAATGCAATGCAAAAAATCCACCATAGTCCTGTGCAGCATAAGGTAACATAATAAATGCATAACTCTCAACTGTCCCAATTTTCGCGGGACAGTCCCATTTTTTGGGCACTGTCCCACTGTCCCTCCCGCGGGCCGCAGTGGCCCCCACGGTAAGGGTGAGTGGCACTTGGAAGGCTCCTGTCATTTGCTGCTCTGCTTAGCAGATCAGCGGTGAATAGACGGTGTGCACATGCGGACAGCAGAGCAGTGGTGAATAGACGGTGTGCACATGTGGACAGCAGAGCAGCGGTGAATAGACACTGCACATGCACACAGCAGAGCAGCGGTGAATAGACAGTGTGCACTTGCGCACAGCAGAGCAGTGGTGAATAGACGCTGTGCACATGCGGACAGCAGAGCAGCGGTGAATAGACACTGCACATGCACACAGCAGAGCAGCGGTGAATAGACAGTGTGCACTTGCGCACAGCAGAGCAGTGGTGAATAGACGCTGTGCACATGCGCACAGCAGAGCAGTGGTGAATAGACAATGTGCACATGCGCACAGCAGAGCAGCGGTGAATAGATGGTGTGCACATGCGGACAGCAGAGCAGCGGTGAATAGACAATGTGCACATGCGCACAGCAGAGCAGCGGTGAATAGATGGAGTGCACATGCGGACAGCAGAGCAGCGGTGAATAGACACTGTGCACATGCACACAGCAGAGCAGCGGTGAATAGACGGTGTGCACATGCGGACAGCAGAGCAGTGGTGAATAGACGGTGTGCACATGCGGACAGCAGAGCAGCGGTGAATAGACACTGTGCACATGCACACAGCAGAGCAGCGGTGAATAGACGGTGTGCACATGCGGACAGCAGAGCAGTGGTGAATAGACGGTGTGCACATGCGGACAGCAGAGCAGCGGTGAATAGACACTGTGCACATGCACACAGCAGAGCAGCGGTGAATAGACGGTGTGCACATGCGCACAGCAGAGCAGCGGTGAATAGACGGAGTGCACATGCGGACAGCAGAGCAGCGGTGAATAGACACTGTGCACATGCACACAGCAGAGCAGCGGTGAATAGACGCTGTGCACATGCGCACAGCAGAGCAGTGGTGAATAGACGCTGTGCACATGCGGACAGCAGAGCAGCGGTGAATAGACGGTGTGCACATGCGCACAGCAGAGCAGTGGTGAATAGACGGTGTGCACATGCGGACAGCAGAGCAGCGGTGAATAGACGGTGTGCACATGCGCACAGCAGAGATGTGGTGAATAGACGCTGTGCACATGCGCACAGCATCTATTCACGGAGACAAGAGGAACTGGGGGCATTGGCAGCAGCTCACAGTTCACTGGCCATGCCCCCATAGTGACGGGAAATAAGGGCATGGCTCGCGATTGCGGCTTTACCGCAAAGCCACGTCCCCTTTTCTGAGGCCACATTCCCGGGTTTTTCCCTGTATCCCTGTGGGCCAGTCCAACCCTTATAGTCTCTCTCAGTATGGGGAAGAGGGGGGGGGGGGGGGTTCTTCTGCAATTTTTGACATAAAGGATGTGTGAAAATATGCTAATGTTACAGCTGCCGGGATTTGTATAGAGAAACCTACCAGAGCCTTCGCAGCTGACCGCAACAGTGCACCTATTCGCAGCAGTGACGCAGATCCGGGAAACATTAAAACGCTGAGTAAGTGTAAGGTCTCTCAGAATGGCCGCCTCAACTGAGACACTGGAGATGTGATTCCTGCGTACAGGATCGCAGTCCGTGGCTGATGCACACCTCGAAAACACTCACATTTTTGCTGCCATGCGCCATTACGTCACACAAAACAGCCGCTCCCTGTCAACTACTTGCGAATAAATCATTACTGCGAGCATAATTTCAATACAATCATTGCGCGTGTGCATTATGGCAATGACGCATGCGCAGTCCAGCGATAATCGCTCAACTGCAACAACACTGGCATGGCGTACAAGTATGAATCAGCATCTTAGTGCTGACATTGTAATATACACTTCAACTAGGCAAGCAGAGAAGGCACCATAACGCTTACCCTAGAAGTGGCGGCAGTGAGTACTTAGTTGCATGCTCCATCTTGACATTGTAAAAAGAAAAATCTTTATAAATAAGTGGACATTAAGCAATCCGTCCAATATAGTGTTATCCTCTGTATAGAGCGCTTTTAACACGAATGCAGCTGTTTCCCTTTGTTTGTGGCAGGTCAGCTCACACTGCCCAAATATCAATCGTACAAAGGAAGAAAGTCAAACCAAGGTATATAACAGCGCTATTCCTAAATATGTCTCACAGAAATCAGATGAAATATGATAAGATAAATATATTATAATATAATGTCCGATTTTATCACATAAAGGAAATCTACTTTATCGTCTCAATGTAGGTAAACACAAGAAGTCCTTTTATTTCAAACGTTAAATGAAAGTCTCTCAATCTAAGCGGGGCAATTCCGGCAGGAGAAAACAGTACATTCGTTTGGTTCTATAGATATACTCAGTGGAGCTCACCAGATCCTCGGGATGCCGTTATTATTGCGGTGTTCACCACTACGGAATTTGCTCTCCCCGTGGATGTTATTCGGACACCGCTGGCCGTCCTTAGATCACGGAACCTCCAGGCGCTGCAGACGCCGCCAAACTTCTCTGCTCTCCCCCGTCTGTATTGCTCCCCGCTAGATACGGATAGTGACCAGGTTCACCTGCTGCTGCCGACGCGTTTCTACCCTCAGCGGGTCTTTATCGAGGCACAGCATTAAGCAATGTTTGTATTTAAAAAGAGAAATAACTGTACGCAGTCAGTGTCGGACTGGCACATGTAGGGCCCACCGGGGGGAATGCAGTGGTAGGGGCCCATGTTTAGGGGTGTGGCCAGTTCGCAGAGGGTGTGTGGCCTGCCACCTCATTGGTTTGACTAACCATTAGAGATTGCAACGTCTGGGTCCCTTCATAAATATATACAGTAAATTCAGCTGCTCCATGCGGGAGGCTCCGGCTCTCCCCCGTATACCTGTGCGGCTGTGATGGGCGGCTTGGCGCTGACACGGCTCCGTCTCCGCTCCCTGCACTCGCACGGCTGCTCCTCTCTCTTCCCTCCAGCGGGTATCTGTCTGCAGCAGCAGCGGTTCCCCGTCTTGCTCAGTCAGCAGCGTCTTCCTCCTGACACACAAGGCGGCTCTTCTCCCGCGCACACCACAACACACTTCCACTCCTTCTCCCCTTTCTTGGCACGCAGCTCTCTCCTCAAGTTTCCCGCTCCCCTAGATTCCCGCTCTTGGGAAGTTAACGGCTCGGCTCTCCTGGGTCCCAGTACCCCACCACTCAGTTCCCTCAGTCGGGGTATTGCTAGGCAACAGAAGGGGGAAAGTTAGCCTTTTCATAGCCACAGGAGCTGCAAATAGGGTTACTTAGCGCCCAGGAGAGGCACCACAAACACGGGTACCACAAGTGACATACAGTAGGCGTATCTATAATGGTTGCAAGGTGTGCGGTGCATACGTGCCCCTGGGTCCAGGGGGGCACACACTGCACACCCTACACCCATCTAATTGTACTTACCCCTCCAGAGTCCTTCGACAGCGGCCGGTGCTTCAGACATACGTCACTGGGAAAATGGCCACAGCAGCCATTTCTTTTGTGATTTGTACTTTGCGCATGCGCAATAGACATGTCACATGAAACAAGGCACAGGCGCCATGTTTCCGGAGACCTCTGCATAAAGCCAGAGTCTTCTCGCTGCCAGAGAGGAGAGGGCCCGCATGTCATCTCCTCTCTTAAAATGCCCCTGAGATACATATTGCATTTTGGGCCAACAAGTTTGCAGAAGTTCTTGATGGACTAAATGCTCCAGTCAAACAGCAATGTTATGCTGGGGTCAGTGGGACATATGAAGAGAGCATAAGTACAGTTATGTGTGGTCTATATAAAGGGGAGCAGTGGGTGGTTATGCAATTTAATAAGTTCCTCCGGCTCCTATACTAGTGTTTCTTCAACTCTTGTTTTTTTTTATTTTATTTTTTATTACATTGTGGGACCATTACGTTCACTAAAGTCTTACTTGTTTACATTATGTAGTACATTTGCACATGGCCGTCATGCAGCTGGGATTAGTAGTTCCTCGACAGCTGCAATCCTACAGGTTGCCTAAAAACCGGTGCTGACTGCGGGAACTGGTGCACTAAAAGCATTACACAGTTATCAGCGCCCTGGGAAGGCCAGCGAGCGGTGCAGCGTGACTCATGTCCCTGTAGGTGGCGCTGTGCTGCAAGCCATGCCAGCCTGGTGGTGGTGAACTGAAGTTGGCTGGCTGTGATTGCAGGGCAGGGCGCAGGGCGCTGCATATGCAATGTGTGTGCTGCTGCTCTGTGCATGGCAAAGGGGGTGAAGTGCTGAATGCTGCTTCTCGCTGCTGGAGCAGTAGGAGGAGGAGGCAGCTGGAGGAGTAGGCAGAACTGTGAGTACTGTGCTGCTGCTGCTGCTGCTGCTGCTGCTGGCTCAGCCTGTCTTTCCTATAGATCAGCTGTGCATCCCACAGCTATAGCATTTCCACCCGGCCACTCTCCAGTCTCCTCTGCCGAACAGGGATTGACTGTCTCTCCACCCTCCTGCTGCATTTTCCCCACTGTGGAAGCATAAATGTGTGGACATGGCTGGGGCACAGCCAGGGGTTCATGCGCTGCAGCTCAAACGTGTCTGCGTCTCTGACACCTTGAAGAAAGGATCCAAGTGTATCAAATGGGATGATGTGAGTATATATGTTACATATAAATATATATATGTATGTATGTATGTGTCACTTGTGCTGCCTGGATGTGTGATCATAGTCAGCATCTAGCCATTTATGCTCACCTGTGCCAGGTAAGGGGCATGCCACCATGTGCCCTAGGCTCTGTACAGCCAGTGGGGGGCAAGATACCATGTGCCTGGGGCTCTAAGTAGTCAGTGGGGGGCATGGCACCATGTGCACTGGGGCTGTCTGCTGTGGACATAAGGGTCACTGGAGTTTAAAGGGCTGGTTTGGAGGAAATGAATGGGCTGCTGTCAGAAACAGCTGGTGGCCATGCAGTATGCTGAGGCGGAAGAAAAAGTCAGGTCAATCAATCTGATTTTATGCTGCTCAAGGGACAGTCACTATGCCAGGGTCACCATTGCTGCATAGAAAGGGTTAACATACTGTAGAAGTGATTAAGTCCAA
The DNA here is from genome assembly GCF_028390025.1 of Pseudophryne corroboree. NCBI lineage: Eukaryota > Metazoa > Chordata > Amphibia > Anura > Myobatrachidae > Pseudophryne > Pseudophryne corroboree. Next base: position 838,940,734 of record NC_086447.1, on the reverse strand, counting down.
GAACAATCCCTTTGTATAGTTTTTTCCCCCCAACAAGATGAGTCAAAAAAGAAGGATATAAATATTACTGCAGAGTGCGTAAGGTTTCCACAGCCCACACGGAATAAGGCATCTTGTCACATGGAAGCAGTGACAAGTGGATGTGGGTACAGTAAATTGCTGGTTCCTGTACAGGCAATGGGGGTTTAGGATCCAGGTGATACAGGAGGCTCCATGGTGAGTCAATGATTGAGGTATATGTAAGGCACATCCATTGAGTGCCTTCACTGACAGCTGTCACCTCATGCTGCGTCTCCTAATGTGTTATTAGCAGGTACTGTACATGCAGTCATTAAAAGGGATTACAGACGAGCTAAGCAAAGGCACAGTCATTAGATTCCACTTGGTCATTGCTTGATACAGCAAACAGGTGGTTGTGTGTGCAGTTTGTTAGCTGTGCTGGAACAGCCTGCCTGATTTCTATATATAATACTGCACTTTCTGTGTAGCTCAGTCACTTCTTTGTACCCAATGAAGTACATGTAAAATAGCCACTGACATTGCAACCGACCATTGAGTCTCACTTAGAGTTACACTCGGCTGGAGTCATGCTCGGAGTATAACCTTAACACGAGATTCACACATGAGCCATTATAAGTCAATTAACGAAAACTTCAAAGAACTATTTTTCAATAATGATAATAATGGTATTTATTTTTTTATCGGTAGTGCGTACCCTAAAATAATATATGAATGAAAAAGAAGTTCTTGTATTAGTGCAAGCTTGAAGCAAGGGTAGGGATATTCAGTGTTCTATAGGGGTTCCTGATGACCCCCTTTGAATGTCGTCATAGTTTTTGGATCACGAAAAAATTAATGTACATGATGCCTAAAATTAATTAGAATATTTCCTTATTTAAGCTTCATTTATTTTTTTTTGTCATATCTTTATTTTTTTTTTTTGGAATACTGTATCTCTTTATATTTCTTGGAGTTGAATAGTTAAGTAAATAGTACATTAGAAACAGTAAACATTTTCCACTTCTTATCTGTTCATGTGATAGTGTGTACTAAAGTGCTGTAAAACCCTAGATAATAAAGTATGACTGACGGCTTTTTCAAATATTTCTGGTTAAATCAACAATACTCAAAATAAGAAGCTATATACTGCACCTGATAAATCCTTTATTAACATTTCTGAAAGTCCATTGTATATGTTCCCATTTTACATTATGTTACATTTTACATTCTGCCTATAGCAGGTATCAGTGGGGATAGTGTGTGTTATAGTGTGTGCATTCAGTGTAGCTCTGTATACCAATTGATGAGTTATCATTTGCTATGTGAAAGGTGACATTGCAGGTTTGTGTGGTAATCACTAGCAGCATAATTGTAATCAGCCACTTTCCATTTTTGTGTATCATCCATACACACACACAAAGTGTGTGTGTGTGTGTGTGTGTGTGTGTGTGTGTGTGTGTGTGTGTGTGTGTGTGTGTGTGTGTGTGTGTGTGTGTGTTATATATATATATATATATATATATATATATATACACTGCTCAAAAAAATAAAGGGAACACTAAAATAACACATCCTAGATCTGAATGAATGAAATATTCTTAATAAATACTTTGTTCTTTACATAGTTGAATGTGGTGACAACAAAATCACACAAAAATTATCAATGGAAATCAAATTTATTAACCTATGGAGGTCTGGATTTGGAGTCACCCTCAAAATTAAAGTGGAAAAACACACTACAGGCTGATCCAACTTTGATGTAATGTCCTTAAAACAAGTCAAAATGAGGCTCAGTAGTGTGTGTGGCCTCCACGTGCCTGTATGACCTCCCTACAACACCTGGGCATGCTCCTGATGAGGTGGCGAATGGTTTCCTGAGGGATCTCCTCCCAGACCTGGACTAAAGCATCCGTCAACTCCTGGACAGTCTGTGGTGCAACGTGGCGTTGGTGGATGGAGCGAGACGTGATGTCCCAGATGTGCTCAGTTGGATTCAGGTCTGGGGAACGGGCGGGCCAGTCCATAGCATCAATGCCTTCGTCTTGCAGGAACTGCTGACACACTCCAGCCACATGAGGTCTAGCATTGTCTTGCATTATGAGGAACCCAGGGCCAACCGCACCAGCATATGGTCTCACAAGGGGTCTGAGGATCTAATCTCGGTACCTAATGGCAGTCAGGCTACCTCTGGCGAGCACATGGAGGGCTGTGCAGCCCCCCAAAGAAATGCCACCCCACACCATTACTGACCCCCTGCCAAACCGGTCATGCTGGAGGATGTTGCAGGCAGCAGAACGTTCTCCTTGGCGTCTCCAGACTCTGTCACGTCTGTCACATGTGCTCAGTGAGAACCTGCTTTCATCTATGAAGAGCACAGGGCGCCAGTGGCGAATTTGCCAATCTTGGTGTTCTCTGGCAAATGCCAAACGTCCTGCACGGTGTTGGGCTGTAAGCACAACCCCCACCTGTGGACGTCGGGCCCTCATACCACCTTCATGGAGTCTGTTTCTGATCGTTTGAGTAGACACATGCACATTTGTGGCTTGCTGGAGGTCATTTTGCAGGGCTCTGGCAGTGCTCCTCCTGTTCCTCCTTGCACAAAGGCGGAGGTAGCGGTCCTGCTGCTGGGTTGTTGCCCTCCTACGTCCTCCTCCACGTCTCCTGATGTACTGGCCTGTCTCCTGGTAGCACCTCCACAGTTTTTGAAAGCATCATACATTGATTATGGTGTGCTTACTTAGCCACACAACCTCCGAGCAACTCTGACAACATAGGAGATCACCACTCTACAGGAGATGCTGACACCTTCTGGTGGCTGTAGAAGGTGTCAGCATCTCCTGTAGAGTGGTGATCTCCTATGTTGTCAGAGTTGCTCGGAGGTTGTGTGGCTAAGTAAGCACACCATAATCAATGTATGATGCTTTCAAAAACTGTATAAAAATCGAAGCTTGTCTTGAGAAAGATCCACGAATTAGGATCGAAACGTCGACTAATTGAGCCGAATATACACTGCAATAAAGCTGTTATGAATAAACCAGAACCGTTGACTGTTTGAACCTGATGAGTGCACCTCCATATTGTTGGACTTTGGGTTAAATATTGTGGATCCACCCTGTTTGGGGAGATTTCCACTAGGGAGCACCCTACTGTTGTTTATAGTACTGATGTGAGTGCAGGAATATACATGGTATATATATATATATATATATATTAATGTAACATACGGGTCATGGCCGTTTATTAACCATCATTACCTAGCCTCGAGTGCCGAACTTTGTTGCTTTCTATGTACCATTCCGGATAGTGAGGGCACCGTGCCATACACCTTCTTCCTATATGTATATATATTACTGTGCACAAGTTTTAGAGTTTTAGGCATGTGTGGAAAAAATGCTGCACAGTAAGAATGCATTTGAAAATAGAAGTGTTAATAGATTATTTTTTATCAATTGCAACAAAATGCACAGTGAATGAACAGAAGATAAATCTGAATCAAATCATTATTTGGTGTCACCACCCTTTGCCTTCAAAACAGCATCAATTCTTCTAGGTACACTTGCACACAGTTTTTGAAGGAACTCGGCAGGGAGGTTGTTCCAAACACCTTGGAGAACTAACCACACATCTTCTGTGAATGTAGGCTTGCTGAAAACCTTCTGTCTCTTTATGTAATCCCAGACAGATTCAGTGATGTTGAGATCAGGGCTCTGTGGGTGCCATATCATCACTTCCAGGACTCCTTCTTCTTCTTTACGCTGAAGATAGTTCTTAATTGATATTGGCTGTATTTTTGGGGTAGTTGTCCTGCTGTAGAATACATTTGGAGCCAATTAAGACACCTCCCTGATGATATTACATGATGTAAATGCCTGTACAGGGTTGGACTGGCCCACAGGGGCACTAGGAGCTCCACCTCTTCCTATAGGGATCAGGTTCCAGACTGTGCACTTCAGTTATACATATGTTACATTATACTGCACATGACTATGGTTTATTTTCTACAGTGCATTGCTGTTAGTGGTACATTACCATGCATGCACTAGCAGTATTTACTATATAGTATATTTATCAAAGGGCCCAGACCATGCACTGTCTAATGGTTAGGCAACCAACGTGGTGGCTGGCCACATCCCTTCTGGGGACTGTACGCACCGCTAAACATGGACCCCTACCACACTGCATTCTCTGATGGGCCCTTCATGCCCCAGTCTGACACTGTACCTGTATACATACATACATACATACATACATACATACATACATACATGCAGTACACAAATATATATATATAAATATGAGAAGATGGATAGATAGATAGATAGATAGACAGACAGACAGACAGACAGACAGACAGACAGACAGTAAATGAAAGCTTGGAATAAATACTGTGAAGCTATAATTCAGCATATCCACTGTCTGCTGATTACATTCCCATATGATATCGCCACTTGCTGTTTACAGATTAAACTATTTGCACTGTGCACACGGAATACATACTATTTACCGGCGGGCGGGATCAATCTACTGCAATTTTTCGCCATGTGTCTTCTCCATCATATTGTTTGACTTTTTGTTTAAAGAACCGCAACAAAAGTGACTAGTACTGTAAATAAAAAGCACTCAGTAACACCCATTTTCCATGCAACGTATCATTGCTTGTGGACATTCTCACTATTTATGTAGCACTATGCTGATGAAGAGAGCGGGTGATGTCATTAGGCAAACTAAGGCATTTGCCAGAAGTGGCAATAATTGGTGGTGGAAAAAAGACCCAATTAAGGGATATCGTGTCACTCTTATAGAGACACATGTACAGTAATAGCCTGCAAGTTGTAGCAAATGCAAAGAAGGTGGCCATTACCGGCGAGATTAAAAGCTGGATATATATATTTTTATTTTTTTTACGGAACAACTTGGTTGCTTGTGCCTTTAAATAAAATGGTGCTTTAAATCATGTGTTAAGATCTAGGCACAACTCATAGGCTATTTATTATCTTTGGTCTGTATAAGTGGCGTGATGTCACTCATGATATCACACATTTGGTGGTTGAGGTGCAGATGAATCAAGCCTTGGAGAGGAATAAAATGGAGAAGTTGCCCAAAGCAACCAATCAGCTTGTAACTGTCATTTCAAATATTGTGCTAGATAAATGACAGTTGGAAGCTGATTGGTGCTTTGGACAACTTTTCCATTTTATCACTTTCCAAAGCTGGATTCATCAATATTTTTCCAGTGCACCCAAACCAACTGACTGGCCCCCTAGGCTTTTTACTTTGATACATCTCCTTACGCATTGGATTACAGTAACTTGAGCACACCCTGTCCGCTTCCTAACTTATACTGTGAAGCTGCCTGCATGACAAGCTGTGATGTCATAGCACAACCCCACACTCCTAGCTTGTCACGGAGAAGCAACATTATCAGCCATGGTCAGCTCTGACTGTAATGTGCCTGTTCTCTGCCTGGGGCCCTTTCCTTCTCTCTGCTTGCTCCACACAAGGCAAAAAGAGTTTATTTGTGGATTAGGACACCTAGACCCGGGTAGCCAAACCGGTCCTCAGGGACCCCTAACAGTTCAGTTTTCCAGACCACCTGTGGCTCTTTAGAATGTGTAGTTATTGTTGGAATAAATGTGCCAGCTGTGGATCATTTAAAATGTTACAGTAACGAATACACCTGTGCAACAGCTGGTGATCTGGGAAACACAAACTGTTAAAGGGTCCTTGTGGACCAGTTTGTCAACCGATGATTTAGATCACCCAGTGCCCTTCCATAGGCTTGCTTGGAGATCCTATAATATGCGATTTTCTTCTTAAAATCTGCTAATGTTGGCAGTTTCCTCATCCATGCCTAAAATAGCACAAAGCAATTGCAATATGTTTTCCATTTCACTATATGTTTGCCTTTAGTGCGAATCGCATTGGTTTGAGGTTATATGTTAGTTGCATACAGATGTTGGCAGCTACACATGTTTAGAGGTTGGATCTTGCTGTAGGTATGTTTCTTACGACAGTTGAATAGTGATACGTTTGTGATGTCCTTGTGGTGGTTGTAAGTAGTGTGATCCTTAATTGTTTTATACTCCTTGGTATCCCATGTCAAGAATTGTATGTTTGTCCCTAAGATTTTTTGCAGACCTGTGCAATGAAAAAGAAAAGTTAAACACAGGATGCAGAAGAATGTGTTTTATGGGGTTCCGTTGAATGCTGTTGTTATGTAGGGGTTTAGTATGAAATACCTACGGTCAAAATACCGACAACAATTGACCGTTGGTCAAAATACCGAGATTTAAAATGCAGACAAAGTCAAAATACCCACATTTAAAATGTCGACAGGTCAAAAAGGTAACACAAGTTGTTAATTTTTTGTTGTGTATGTCGACATAAGTCGACATGGACACCGTAAAAGTGTACCGCGTCCCCTTGCATGGGCACGGTGCCTCGCTGCGCTCAGCACACTATTATATACCCCCTCCAGGTCCACTGGGATAGTAAAGTATGAACAAGTTGGTTTCAATAAAAAAATCATGTCGACTTTTTGATCTGTCAACATTTTAAATGTCGGTATTTTGACCTTGTTGGTATTTTAAAGGTATGTTTTTTGACCATGTGGGGATTTTGACCTTGTCAGTATTTTGACCATCGGTCAATTGCTATCTGTATTTTAATCATCAGGATTTTGAGTGTAGGTAAATTGGTCGCATCCCGTTATGTTGTAGCCATGCAGTATGGACTTATTAATAGACTTTTATATCCAAATCACATGACTCAGGGGGGCGGCAGACATTGAGCAGATCTTCCATAAGGTGCTTTGTACTGTACGCAGTGGCGGATCTTGCCACGGGCAAGCAGGACTTTTGCCCGGGGCGCCGCCTTCCGGAGGGCGCCGCACCATGGCAAGATCCGCCACTGTGCAGAGTGCCCCCCAGCAGTGTCCCCGCGCTGTGCCTCCCCCCGCTGTGAGAAGGGAACCAGACGTTACGCGTCTAGTTTCCCTTCATGGCGCTGGTCCCCCCCGCTGTGAAGAGAATCAGACGCTAAGCGTCTAGTTTCCCTTCATGGAGAGGACCTTTGCTGTGCGGTGCGCGATGACGTCATTGCGCACCGCACAGCATTGTAGCACAGACGCTAGGGGTCATAATTGACCTCTAGTGCCTATGCTGTGCTATGGGGAGACGTCATGACTGACGTCTCTCCCATAGATCCGAGAAGAAGAGCGGCGCCGGCAGAGGTCCGCAGGTCTGGAATCAGGAGCGGGGTATAGTAAGTATACTTTGTTTGTTTTTTCATTTCCTTTCAGCGGCGCTACAAATGGGGGCGTGGCTTACCACGCCCCACATTAAGCCACGCCCCTAACTTTTGCCCGGGCCGCCACAAGGGCAAGAACCGTCCCTGACTGTACGCACTCAATAGCTAAAGGGCTTTCACACTTTTACGTTGCTTGTTGTAAGAGGAAATAAAGCCACTTTTTGAAAATAAATATATGTAGCTGCCAACAGTGTAAACCAATTAGCTGCTGATCTGGAAGCACCATAGAACATTATAATCACCATCATGTAAATATAACATTCACTTTTGCATTTTAAGCAGTCTAACTCAATGAACATTAAAGGGGATATAGAAGTAGCTGCGATCATTTTTCGGCCGATGAAAAAACAGCCTTTTGACCGATGGTCATTATCAGGTTATCCAGTTATAAGCTCTTTTTATCGGTTTAAAAAAAGGACCCACTATTGTTCGATAACTCACGGTATTTGGAATAAGTTCCTGAACCCGTGTGTTATTGAAGTTCTGAGGGCTGCTCATCACGGATTGTGCATTCGGTGCCTGAGCCACCCGAAACATAATCCCTAATAAGTGCCGGTTATTGGGGCTAATTGGATAGCCCCCTGTGAACCTATTAGCAGCAGTAAATTACCACTGCTAATAGGATACCCCTTTAAAATGTATAAAGACCATATAAAGACACAAAAGCGTGGTGAAAATTATATCCAGTAAAATGGTCGGTAACCATTACGACGTTCGGAAAGGTCGATATGGTTCAACCTGTTGACAGGCATTAGATCGACATCCTCAAAATTGTTGACAGGTTCACAATGTCGACATCTGAAATGTCACCATGTGAAAGGTCGACAATTTTAGGATGCTGACAGTCAGAGTTAGGCTGCGGATGGGAGGGTTAGACTACCAGCGGGAGAGTTAGAGTTAGGCTATGTAGAGAACTTAGGGTTAGACTGCGGATGGGAGGTTTAGGCTGTGGGGAGAGGTTAGGGTTAGACTGCGGCAGGAGGGTTAGGCTGCAGGGAGAGGTTAGGGTTAGGCTGCAGCAGGAAGGTTAGGCTGTGTGGAAAGGTTAGGGTTAGGGTGCTTGGAGAGGATAGTGTTAGGCTGCAGGGAGAGGTTAGGGTTAGGTTGCGAGTGAATGTGTTAGAGTTAGGCTGCGGCAGGAGGGTTAGGCTACGGGGAGAGGTTAGGGTTAGGTTGCTGGAGAATGGTTTAGAGTTAGGTCTGTGATCTCCAACCCGTAGCTCGCAAGCTACCGGTAGCTCGCCGTAGTATTTTTGGTAGCTCACAGCGCTCACCGGCTTGGGCAGTCACTGGCACTCATCCTCCCTTCATTTTTATTATGGTGCCGGCCGTCAGCCAATCAGAACTCGTGAACCGGCAGTGGCGGCACCTGATTGGCTGCCGGACCGTAAGTTTTGATTGGCTCACTTACTGGCACCATATTTTAAATGCCCGATGCCGCCGTAGACTCTGTCACCCTCAGCGCAGCCGCTCTCCGCACTTCACAGGAGAGGCGCGCACAGCGCTCTCCTCCCCTTCCGTCCTTCATACAGGAGGAACAGCACCGGCGGCAATAGAAGAAGCCAGCAAGGGTTAGCACTGTGTGGGGCATTGTATCGGACACTGCAGGGGGGCATTTTATCTGGCGCTGGGGGGGAGAGGGGCATTTTAAACGGCACTGCGGGGGGCATTGTATTTGGCACTGCTGGGGGGGCATTATTTGTGTATCTGGCACTGCTGGGAGGCATTATTTGTATATCTGCCACTGCTGAGGGGCATTATTTGAGTATCTGGCACTACGTGGGGGGGAGGCATTACTTGTAGTTGTGAGGCCACAACCACTTCTGTGAGGCACACCCACTTTCGCAGGAACGCACGCGCATTGGGGGGAGGGGGTAGCTCCTTCAGAGGTTTTATTTTCCGAAAGTAGCTTACACCCCAATTAAGGTTGGAGACCACTGATTTAGGCTGTGGGCAGGATGGTTAGGCAACAGGAAGAGGTTAGGGTTAGGCTGCAGGTGGGATAGTTAGGGTTAGGATGTGAGAAAGGGGTTGTTTAGGCTGTGGGCGGGAGGGTTAGGCTGCAGTGAGATGTTAAGGTTAGGTTGCGGGTGAATGGGTTAGGCTGCAGGTGGGATGGTTAGGGTTAGGCTGTGGTTAGGCAGTGAGAAGAGGTTAGGTTAGGGTTAGGCTGCAGGTAGGATAGTTAGGATTAGGCTGTGGGAAGGGGTTATGGTTAGGCTGTGGGTGGGAGGTTTAGGTTAGGCTGCGGGGAGAGGTTAGGGTTAGGTTGCAGGTGGCGTTAGGGCTAGGCATTAACTGGGACCCAGCAGAAGAGGCTGGAGCCACTGCTGCTGCCAGGAGAAGGTAAGAAGCCACTGGACCACCAGGGACTGGTTGTTGACAGCTCATCATGTCGACATATCATCCTGGAAGACATTATGGGCTATAGTCAATTCTTTTCACCACCTTCCAAACCCATTCTGTTTCTACCCTCGGGGGCGTGGTATCATCATTTCAACTCGCTACCCCCAGGGTAGTGAGGCACCCAGCCATTTACACAGCTAAACCTGATTACTATGGGCGCGATATGCGCGATAATGGGGATCATTTTAGAAAGGAGATTAGGCGTGATATATCATTTGAATACCGCTCTACGAGTGTTGACATGATCACTGTTGACATGCCAAATATGCTGACAGTTTGATCCAGTCGGTACACTGACTGTCGACAAGTCATACCAAACCCCCATGCATTTATAGTGATGATGAAATCATTTGTTGTGCAATTTGAACTTTAGGGATATTATAAGGGACAACTCTGTATGTAAGTCCTGGGTGGGACTATCTCTGCAAATTAGAAGTAGTTGGCATGTAAATTATGAATGTATTTCAAAACCAGTGTCTTACTGAGCTGAATAATGTATATGCAGTAACTGGAGTGTTTATATACAACTAATTATGTTCCCACCAGGCTCTTTAGTCTTAGCAGCAGGTTGCCATGTGATTACAGACGTCTAAAGCTGGGTACACACTATGCAATCTTTTTCCCGATACGGCTCTTTCTGACCAACATGTATAGTTGTGCCCGACAGTCCGTCATAAAATGGTTGTGAGAGCTGTACTTACTGTGTCGTTTGCTTTGTCGTTTAGTGTGTGCAGACCGCAGTCAATGTCACTCTAGTGTATAGTGTATATATGTACAGAGAGGCTATACAATATTTATGAGATGAGTTGTGATTGACGGGATAGTTTAGAAATAATCGATTATTGGATACCGTGTGTACGCTGTAGTTCGGGATCATTTGAGACAGTCAGAATTGGTCTGAATCGATCAGTGTGTACCCAGCGTAATTCTACAGGCAGGGTAGCCATAGGGGGGGGGGGGGCTGTGGGGACTGGTGTCCCGGGCCCTTACAGAGAGGGGGGCCCACCCCTGGCTCCTACCTCAATACCTGGAGAGCTGCACCAAAACAAGCCTTCGCTGTGCATCAGCTCTCTGTGAACCGTTCCTGTAGGTCCGCAATGCTAAACCTATATGTAACATCACAATGTATCACATCACATAGGGGTGGAGCGATGCCGCGGAATGTTTTTTCTTCGGAGGGAGGTGCCCTGTCTATTTTGTCAGTCCCGGGTCCCACAATTGCTGATGGCAGCCCTGTCTACAGGCAATGAGTGACTGATAGATTGGCAAACTTGCTAGGCAATTACACACTGTGTGGATTGGGATCCGTTCTCTAGGTCGACAAGACTTAGGTCGACAGTGTCTAGGTCGACCACCATTAGTCAACAGTAAGTAGGTCAACATGGTTTATAGGTCGACAGGGACTCTAGGTCGACATGACAAAAGGCCGACATGAGTTTAAAAAAAAAAATTGTTTACATTTTTTCATACTTTACGATCCACGTGGATTACAATTGGGAACGGTAACCTGTGCTGAGCGCAGCGGTAGCAGAGCGAGGCACCGTCGCTCACCATACAAGGTTATACGGTGCACTAATTGGGGTTCCCCGTCACTCCACGAAGAAAACGGCACAAAAAAATAAAAAAACCACATGTCGACCTTTTTTCATGTCGACATACAGTCCCTGTCGACCTAGAAACCATGTTGACCAATAGTGGTCAACCTAAACACTGTCGACCTAAGTCTATTCTATCTAACGTACCACACCTGTGTGGATTAATGAATTTGTGTACAGAAGCAAGAATAATGCTGTCAACTTTACTTTACCCTAAGTCATATGTCTGTCCACTGTCTGTCGTCCTCGTCTGTTCTGGTCATGTCTTATGCAGAATTGTATGCTCTGTGATTTATTCTTATAATTGCACCCACCCATGCATTTTTTGTTCCACTCGCTTCTCGTGTGTCTGAATTTGCATGATTAGTTATGTACTTTTGACTTGCAGCTGTTTGTTCATAGTATAACTCTATTGTATAATCAGCTCTTTCATCTTATAAATGTGTTCTGTCACACACCCTCCCCCGATGTACGTCAGTGTGGACGCTTTGTGGCGCCTTATAAAAAAGAGAGAACAACTTTTTAATCGCTGACGTGGAATGTCAATTGATACTGAAAATGTCATGTTATATTTATGGCTCATATCTGGTGATTTGAATATTGCAATTTATTGGTCTGGTAATTTATTGGTGTGCTCTTCCAATCATAGCATGCATAATAGCAGAACATAGCTGCGAATATTCCAATTTGTACAGTCTGGATAGGGGTCACCGTGTGTCACAGTCCCTTCCTCTAATATAGGCTGGCACCAACAACAATTAAAACAACATTGTATTTACAGGCTACGGTATATGGTGTTTTATGAGGGCTGCGTGTTTCCACATTGCTTCATTCACGAGGAAAGCTGATTGTAATTACACCTTTCAGCAAATACAAGACTCGCATTTGTCTGAAGCAAGTGTATGCTGGAATGTAAATGTAACTGGTGCAGACAGGGGCTTCTGCTTGGTTTACTCTGGTAGTTTAGGACCTTGCATCTATCCAAAGAGGGTGGATATGAATAATGAATTATTTTGGGGAAGATTTATCACAGAAATAGCCTGAGAACCAAATGTTCCCCACTGCTGTTCTTAAAAGATGGGAGCTGAAAAATAAATCTGACCTCCCGCTGTGGAGATGCCAACATCCAAATCCGTACAATATAGTATACAGCGGTTGACGGTAGATAGTTCCATGGGCCTAATTCAGATCTTATCACAGCAGCAAATCTGTTAGCTAATGGGCAAAATCATGTGCACTGCGGTGGGGGGGGGCAGATCCCACAATCGAAGCAATCTGACTAAATTGGCTAGATTCTAGATTTTAAGCACGGATCTCTCGTGTGTATGCTCCCCAGTGATAGCAATGCGCAGTCACCGGTGCTAGATTGGCCTACATGCAGGCACAATCTAGCACATTGCCCCCCCCCCCCCCACGTCACCCCCTCGCTCAGCACACATTGCGCTGTGCTGAGCGGGGGGAGAGATGTGTGCTGAGCGGTCTGTGGAAGATCGCGCAGCACACATCTCTGCCAATGTGTACTGGCCTCTACATTTGGGTGGGGTGTGTTCGAACTGAAATCTAAATTGCAGTGTAAAAATATTTACTCTGCACAGAAACAATATAACCCACCCAAATCTAACTCTCTCTGCACATGTTACATCTGCCCCCCTTGCAGTGCACATGGTTTTGCCCATTAGCTAACAAATTTGCTGCTGCGATCAGATCTGAATTAGGCCCCATATCAGCTGATGGGGGTCATTCCGAGTTGATCGTAGCCCTGCAAAATTTTGCAGGGCTACGATCATGGCCATAGACATGCGGGAGGCGCCCAGCACAGGGCTTTCCCGCCCCGCATGTCAGTGCCGCCCCCTCCCCCCCCTGCCCCCGCAGAAGTGCAAAAGCATCGCACAGCAGCGATGCTTTTGCACTTTAGAAATAGCTCCCGGCCAGCGCAGCTTTAGCGTGTTGGCCGGGAGCTACTCGGCGCTCCCCGACCCACAGCGTCTGCGTGTGGCGCCCCCCCCCGCATGGTCCGGCCACGCCTGCGCTGGCAGGATCACGCCCACAAAACGGCGGGCAAATGCCGCCGTTTCGTCCCCCCCCTGCCCAGCGACCGCCTCTTCCTGTCAATCAGGCAGAGGCGATCGTACCGCAGCGACGGCGCATGCGCAGTTCTGACCCGATCGCACCGCTGCGATAAACTGCAGCGTGCGATCGGGTCAGAATGACCCCCGATGTCAGCCCACACTTCCCAGGCAGCTGAAACACAGCATAGACTTACAGTATCTAAAATAATGAAACAGAGGCAGTTACTGGCAGAAAAAAAAGATCACCTAAGTCTGGTGGTGAAGAAAGAATGCCCCTACTGACAGCAACACCATCTGAAAATCTCAATACACCAAGGCCTTGATGGGGATGGGGGGTATTGGGGTGTCTTCCATCCCATCATACTCCACTTAAGGTATCCAAGGCATATAAACTCCCCTCCCAGTTACAGTAATAAATAAGGGCCACCTGGACCGTTTGTGCCGCACACTCCAGTAGCACTGGTGTATTCATAATGGGTGCAGGGGGCCCACACCGCACACCATGCGCCCATGTTTTACAATATTTGCCCTCCGGAGTCCTGCAAAATCACCAGGAAAATGGAAATGGCGTTCATTTTCCTGATGTTTCGCACATGCGCAGTAAGGAAATCACTGGGGAAATAGCCGCCACACCATATTCCCGGAGACCTCATGCGCACTAGACTATTGGACAGCGCTAGGGACCCCTAGCGACCCTAGTGTCCAGAGTCTACAGCACAGCTAGCTAGAGAGGAGGGGGCTCAGACAGAGTCTGCACACAGGCCTCCTCGTCTAACCCATGTATTGGTGGGGAAAGCACCTCCAGAGCTAGAACAAGACAGTTACTGCAGCCATCCTTTCCCGCAAACCCAATAAATGCAACAACGACTACGGAAGGATGACAGGATGTCCGATAGGGGCAAGATGAACTAGAAAGTTCCACAGTGCATAGGCATACCTTAAAATATCCAGATCTTGACCCGCTTCTGAATAAATTGTTTTCCCATATAGTGGTGGCCGCTAAATCCTTGATAGCCAGGAACTGGAAGTCCCCTGCTGCCCCTACTGTTTCTGCGCTAAATAATTACGTTTAGTTTGTTGCTAATATGGAAAGGATCACTTATTGTCTGCATGACTGTCCACACAAATTTGAACTCGTTTGGAGTCCCTGGTTGCTTAAGATGTCTCCCTCTACTTGATACTCTAACTGCCCCTCTGTTCAGGCCTTCTGGAGCTATTCGCCACACTGTACCTAGATCCTCCCTCCGGACGCCCTCCTGCCTTCCCTAGCAGTCTCTCGGTTATTAAGTAGTAATCTATCTACATGTCTATATCTATATTGCTATATTTATTAGAGATGAGCGGGTTCGGTTTCTCTGAATCCGAACCCGCCAGAACTTCATGTTTTTTTTCACGGGTCCGAGCGACTCGGATCTTCCCGCCTTGCTCGGTTAACCCGAGCGCGCCCGAACGTCATCATGACGCTGTCGGATTCTCGCGAGGCTCGGATTCTATCGCGAGACTCGGATTCTATATAAGGAGCCGCGCGTCGCCGCCATTTTCACACGTGCATTGAGATTGATAGGGAGAGGACGTGGCTGGCGTCCTCTCCGTTTAGAATTAGAATAGATTAGAGAGACACTTGATTTACTAATTTTGGGGAGCATTAGGAGTACTCAGTAGTGTACAGTGCAGAGTTTTGCTGATAGTGACCAGTGACCACCACTTTTATTTATAATCCGTTCTCTGCCTGAAAAAAGCGATACACAGCACACAGTGACTCAGTCACATACCATATCTGTGTGCACTGCTCAGGCTCAGGCCAGTGTGCTGCATCATCTATTATCTATATATAATATTATATATATCTGTCTGACTGCTCAGCTCACACAGCTTATAATTGTGGGGGAGACTGGGGAGCACTACTGCAGTGCCAGTTATAGGTTATAGCAGGAGCCAGGAGTACATAATATTATATTAAAATTAAACAGTGCACACTTTTGCTGCAGGAGTGCCACTGCCAGTGTGACTAGTGACCAGTGACCTGACCACCAGTATATAATATTAGTAGTATACTATCTCTTTATCAACCAGTCTATATTAGCAGCAGACACAGTACAGTGCGGTAGTTCACGGCTGTGGCTACCTCTGTGTCGGCACTCGGCAGCCCGTCCATAATTGTATATACCAGTGACCTAACCGTGGTTTTTTTTTCTTTCTTTATACATACATACTAGTTACGAGTATACTATCTCTTTATCAACCAGTCTATATATTAGCAGCAGACACAGTACAGTGCGGTAGTTCACGGCTGTGGCTACCTCTGTGTCGGCACTCGGCAGCCCGTCCATAATTGTATATACCACCTAACCGTGGTTTTTTTTTCTTTCTTTATACATACATACTAGTTACGAGTATACTATCTCTTTATCAACCAGTCTATATATTAGCAGCAGACACAGTACAGTGCGGTAGTTCACGGCTGTGGCTACCTCTGTGTCGGCACTCGGCAGCCCGTCCATAATTGTATATACCACCTAACCGTGGTTTTTTTTTCTTTCTTTATACATACATACTAGTTACGAGTATACTATCTCTTTATCAACCAGTCTATATATTAGCAGCAGACACAGTACAGTGCGGTAGTTCACGGCTGTGGCTACCTCTGTGTCGGCACTCGGCAGCCCGTCCATAATTGTATATACCACCTAACCGTGGTTTTTTTTTCTTTCTTTATACATACATACTAGTTACGAGTATACTATCTCTTTATCAACCAGTCTATATATTAGCAGCAGACACAGTACAGTGCGGTAGTTCACGGCTGTGGCTACCTCTGTGTCGGCACTCGGCAGCCCGTCCATAATTGTATATACCACCTAACCGTGGTTTTTTTTTCTTTCTTTATACATACATACTAGTTACGAGTATACTATCTCTTTATCAACCAGTCTATATATTAGCAGCAGACACAGTACAGTGCGGTAGTTCACGGCTGTGGCTACCTCTGTGTCGGCACTCGGCAGCCCGTCCATAATTGTATATACCACCTAACCGTGGTTTTTTTTCTTTCTTTATACATACATACTAGTTACGAGTATACTATCTCTTTATCAACCAGTCTATATATTAGCAGCAGACACAGTACAGTGCGGTAGTTCACGGCTGTGGCTACCTCTGTGTCGGCACTCGGCAGCCCGTCCATAATTGTATACTAGTATCCAATCCATCCATCTCCATTGTTTACCTGAGGTGCCTTTTAGTTGTGCCTATTAAAATATGGAGAACAAAAATGTTGAGGTTCCAAAATTAGGGAAAGATCAAGATCCACTTCCACCTCGTGCTGAAGCTGCTGCCACTAGTCATGGCCGAGACGATGAAATGCCAGCAACGTCGTCTGCCAAGGCCGATGCCCAATGGCATAGTACAGAGCATGTCAAAACCAAAACACCAAATATCAGTAAAAAAAGGACTCCAAAACCTAAAATAAAATTGTCGGAGGAGAAGCGTAAACTTGCCAATATGCCATTTACCACACGGAGTGGCAAGGAACGGCTGAGGCCCTGGCCTATGTTCATGGCTAGTGGTTCAGCTTCACATGAGGATGGAAGCACTCAGCCTCTCGCTAGAAAACTGAAAAGACTCAAGCTGGCAAAAGCACCGCAAAGAACTGTGCGTTCTTTGAAATCCCAAATCCACAAGGAGAGTCCAATTGTGTCGGTTGCGATGCCTGACCTTCCCAACACTGGACGTGAAGAGCATGCGCCTTCCACCATTTGCACGCCCCCTGCAAGTGCTGGAAGGAGCACCCGCAGTCCAGTTCCTGATAGTCAGATTGAAGATGTCAGTGTTGAAGTACACCAGGATGAGGAGGGTATGGGTGTTGCTGGCGCTGGGGAGGAAATTGACCAGGAGGATTCTGATGGTGAGGTGGTTTGTTTAAGTCAGGCACCCGGGGAGACACCTGTTGTCCGTGGGAGGAATATGGCCGTTGACATGCCAGGTGAAAATACCAAAAAAATCAGCTCTTCGGTGTGGAGGTATTTCACCAGAAATGCGGACAACAGGTGTCAAGCCGTGTGTTCCCTTTGTCAAGCTGTAATAAGTAGGGGTAAGGACGTTAACCACCTCGGAACATCCTCCCTTATACGTCACCTGCAGCGCATTCATAATAAGTCAGTGACAAGTTCAAAAACTTTGGGTGACAGCGGAAGCAGTCCACTGACCAGTAAATCCCTTCCTCTTGTAACCAAGCTCACGCAAACCACCCCACCAACTCCCTCAGTGTCAATTTCCTCCTTCCCCAGGAATGCCAATAGTCCTGCAGGCCATGTCACTGGCAATTCTGACGAGTCCTCTCCTGCCTGGGATTCCTCCGATGCATCCTTGCGTGTAACGCCTACTGCTGCTGGCGCTGCTGTTGTTGCCGCTGGGAGTCGATGGTCATCCCAGAGGGGAAGTCGTAAGCCCACTTGTACTACTTCCAGTAAGCAATTGACTGTTCAACAGTCCTTTGCGAGGAAGATGAAATATCACAGCAGTCATCCTACTGCAAAGCGGATAACTGAGTCCTTGACAACTATGTTGGTGTTAGACGTGCGTCCGGTATCCGCCGTTAGTTCACAGGGAACTAGACAATTTATTGAGGCAGTGTGCCCCCGTTACCAAATACCATCTAGGTTCCACTTCTCTAGGCAGGCGATACCGAGAATGTACACGGACGTCAGAAAAAGACTCACCAGTGTCCTAAAAAATGCAGTTGTACCCAATGTCCACTTAACCACGGACATGTGGACAAGTGGAGCAGGGCAGGGTCAGGACTATATGACTGTGACAGCCCACTGGGTAGATGTATGGACTCCCGCCGCAAGAACAGCAGCGGCGGCACCAGTAGCAGCATCTCGCAAACGCCAACTCTTTCCTAGGCAGGCTACGCTTTGTATCACCGCTTTCCAGAATACGCACACAGCTGAAAACCTCTTACGGCAACTGAGGAAGATCATCGCGGAATGGCTTACCCCAATTGGACTCTCCTGTGGATTTGTGGCATCGGACAACGCCAGCAATATTGTGTGTGCATTAAATATGGGCAAATTCCAGCACGTCCCATGTTTTGCACATACCTTGAATTTGGTGGTGCAGAATTTTTTAAAAAACGACAGGGGCGTGCAAGAGATGCTGTCGGTGGCCAGAAAAATTGCGGGACACTTTCGGCGTACAGGCACCACGTACAGAAGACTGGAGCACCACCAAAAACTACTGAACCTGCCCTGCCATCATCTGAAGCAAGAAGTGGTAACGAGGTGGAATTCAACCCTCTATATGCTTCAGAGGTTGGAGGAGCAGCAAAAGGCCATTCAAGCCTATACAATTGAGCACGATATAGTAGGTGGAATGCACCTGTCTCAAGTGCAGTGGAGAATGATTTCAACGTTGTGCAAGGTTCTGATGCCCTTTGAACTTGCCACACGTGAAGTCAGTTCAGACACTGCCAGCCTGAGTCAGGTCATTCCCCTCATCAGGCTTTTGCAGAAGAAGCTGGAGGCATTGAAGGAGGAGCTAACACGGAGCGATTCCGCTAGGCATGTGGGACTTGTGGATGCAGCCCTTAATTCGCTTAACAAGGATTCACGGGTGGTCAATCTGTTGAAATCAGAGCACTACATTTTGGCCACCGTGCTCGATCCTAGATTTAAAGCCTACCTTGGATCTCTCTTTCCGGCAGACACAGGTCTGCTGGGGTTGAAAGACCTGCTGGTGACAAAATTGTCAAGTCAAGCGGAACGCGACCTGTCAACATCTCCTCCTTCACATTCTCCCGCAACTGGGGGTGCGAGGAAAAGGCTCAGAATTCCGAGCCCACCCGCTGGCGGTGATGCAGGGCAGTCTGGAGCGACTGCTGATGCTGACATCTGGTCCGGACTGAAGGACCTGACAACGATTACGGACATGTCGTCTACTGTCACTGCATATGATTCTCTCAACATTGATAGAATGGTGGAGGATTATATGAGTGACCGCATCCAAGTAGGCACGTCACACAGTCCGTACTTATACTGGCAGGAAAAAGAGGCAATTTGGAGGCCCTTGCACAAACTGGCTTTATTCTACCTAAGTTGCCCTCCCACAAGTGTGTACTCCGAAAGAGTGTTTAGTGCCGCCGCTCACCTTGTCAGCAATCGGCGTACGAGGTTACATCCAGAAAATGTGGAGAAGATGATGTTCATTAAAATGAATTATAATCAATTCCTCCGCGGAGACATTGACCAGCAGCAATTGCCTCCACAAAGTACACAGGGAGCTGAGATGGTGGATTCCAGTGGGGACGAATTGATAATCTGTGAGGAGGGGGATGTACACGGTGATATATCGGAGGGTGAAGATGAGGTGGACATCTTGCCTCTGTAGAGCCAGTTTGTGCAAGGAGAGATTAATTGCTTCTTTTTTGGGGGGGGTCCAAACCAACCCGTCATATCAGTCACAGTCGTGTGGCAGACCCTGTCACTGAAATGATGGGTTGGTTAAAGTGTGCATGTCCTGTTTTGTTTATACAACATAAGGGTGGGTGGGAGGGCCCAAGGACAATTCCATCTTGCACCTCTTTTTTCTTTTCTTTTTCTTTGCATCATGTGCTGATTGGGGAGGGTTTTTTGGAAGGGACATCCTGCGTGACACTGCAGTGCCACTCCTAGATGGGCCCGGTGTTTGTGTCGGCCACTAGGGTCGCTAATCTTACTCACACAGCTACCTCATTGCGCCTCTTTTTTTCTTTGCGTCATGTGCTGTTTGGGGAGGGTTTTTTGGAAGGGCCATCCTGCGTGACACTGCAGTGCCACTCCTAGATGGGCCCGGTGTTTGTGTCGGCCACTAGGGTCGCTAATCTTACTCACACAGCTACCTCATTGCGCCTCTTTTTTTCTTTGCGTCATGTGCTGTTTGGGGAGGGTTTTTTGGAAGGGACATCCTGCGTGACACTGCAGTGCCACTCCTAGATGGGCCCGGTGTTTGTGTCGGCCACTAGGGTCGCTTATCTTACTCACACAGCGACCTCGGTGCAAATTTTAGGACTAAAAATAATATTGTGAGGTGTGAGGTATTCAGAATAGACTGAAAATGAGTGTAAATTATGGTTTTTGAGGTTAATAATACTTTGGGATCAAAATGACCCCCAAATTCTATGATTTAAGCTGTTTTTTAGTGTTTTTGGAAAAAAACACCCGAATCCAAAACACACCCGAATCCGACAAAAAAAATTCGGTGAGGTTTTGCCAAAACGCGTTCGAACCCAAAACACGGCCGCGGAACCGAACCCAAAACCAAAACACAAAACCCGAAAAATTTCAGGCGCTCATCTCTAATATTTATACACTGCATATTGTTACGTTGGGTATAACCTTCTCCCCATGGCTTAGATCAGCCTGGTTTGTCGCAATGGTATCTGCCTTTTTCTCTTTCCTCTTCTCCCCTCCCCGTTTCCTCCTTTTCCTCTTCCTCTGCTCCTCTTCGTTTTCTTCTCCCCCGTCTGTCGTCCCCCCTAGTGGGACTCCCCCGCTTCTTAACTGTAAAATGTATTCTTGAAAAACGTCTAGGAGAACTTTTTGTACTTTTTGTTGAACATCTAAACGTATTCTGTGCACCTGATTGTTTCTCCTAGTACAAATAAAGAGTTTAAAAAATATATATATATACATACTCCACACCTACCTTCATTAACCAATGAAAAAGGGTATATGCAAAACTTCCAATTATTAAGCATGTTTAGTCGGTGTTTGCTGACCTATCCTATGTGGTTTAAAAATAGCCAGGCATATTAAATGCCTTCTGTCAGTCTTTATAAAATAAAGATTACCCTTTCTATAAACAGCTGAGAGGCGGCTACTGTATGTTGTGCACTTCATTGATATTCGTGAGACTGTGCCAATCAATTTACCTGGAACTGTAGTTCAATTGGTTAATTAAATGAACATGTACAGTAGTGACTTGAGGAAGAAAATGTCTCTGCGGTGTCCTGACACTTTACCTGATAACAAAGGGGTAAGTAAACGACTTCTATTTTTTTTGAAGATTCCACCTTACAGTCACCAATCACCATCCAATTTATTGCGCAAGATAATGGGGCTACCAAAGACAGCATTTCAAGTTGGAGGAGCCATTAAAGTTTGAAACATGTATACTGTAAAGATGACAACTAGTAATAATTCGCTGGACGGGATACGTTTAATATACCGGCTGTTGGGATCCAGGCGGTCAGAATACAGACGCCGGAATCCCGCCAATTTACATTCCCAACAGCTGTATTATCATGCCGCAACAGGGCTATTCCCACTCGTGGGTGTCTACGACATCCATAGAGTGGGAATAGATCCTGTGTCGAGCGGACTCTTAGTGCTTGCCCCGCTGCTGGCATTCTGGCGGGCGGGATGCCGCTGTCAGGATTTTTGAAAGCCGGTATCCCGCCCGCCGGTAATCCATACCGAACCCCACTAGACTAGCTTTACATTGCTACTTAAATACACTTTAAAGTAATTTTGTGGGAGTTAAGGGGCGGGAAGGTACTCCCCGCCCCCCAAAAAATTGAAATTTGGGGGAGGGGAGTACCAGGAAATTATGAGCATGCCCAGAATATATGTAGGAGGTACCATTTTGCTGCATTTCCCCCATATCTGCTCACAATGGAAGCCCCCACAATGACATTTACCAAGCTTGGCCCCAGTAGCCAATGCCATTTTCTGATGATGTAAGCCATTGTAGCCAGTTGGATCGCTCCTCAACAATGTGTACTCACATATGCATGGTGTAATAACCGCACCTGCCCCCAAAGCAGTAGAGTGATGGCATTAGCAATTAGTTTACTATGACACATGGCAGAGATACGCTTCTATAAGCACCTTTATCCTGGCATGTGTGTTTTTTAACACATCTGGGCAAACCTTCATTTATTTTTGCCGCGATAAGCATCGATAAGAAATTATAATCATCTAAAACCTGATCATTAATGAATTGTCCCCTAAGTCAGTGGTTCCCAAAAATGTTTAAATCACGGCGCCCTAGATTATCAGAATTTCTTTACGGCACCCCTAGGCCAAACGTTTCTTATTGAGAAATTTAGAATTTTTTTTTTTTTTTTCCATTAAGTAAATTGTGTTTATATGTCATCCTTAGGGTAATTTATGTGGTGAGGGGCAGGATTTGCTTTTGTTTGTCCACATGTTTTATGATTATAAGCCACAAATACAGATTTTGCCAATTACATTGACCATAAATAATTTGAATTGGTCTTGGATCACCAATCCAAGGCACCCTGTGTCCCAAGGCACCCCAGGGTGCCACGGCACCAGTGGTGCAAGTAGAAAAAATGTCTTAGTGGTACTGCGCGCCAAAGAAATGGGTGTGGCCAAATGCCACATGGGACGAGGCCAATGAAAATGGGAGCGTGATACACATATGGAGGGGCCAGGTACACATATGACCCCAATAGTGCCAGATACACATTCTATATGCCCCTACAGTGACAGATAAGCCCTCACCGTGCCAGATATGCTCCTACAGTGCCTGATATGCTGCCACAGTGCCAGATACACATTGTCCCAGAGTGCCAGATACACATTGTCCCAGAGTGCCAGATACACATTGCCCCACAGTGTCAGATACACATTACCCCACAGTGTCAGATACACATTCTGTATGCCCCCACAGTGACAGATAAGCCCTCACCGTGCCAGATATGCTACTACAGTGCCTGATATGCTGCCACAGTGCCAGATACACATTGTCCCAGAGTGCCAGATACACATTGCCCCACAGTGTCAGATACACATTACCCCACAGCGTCAGATACACATACTGTATGCCCCCACAGTGACAGATAAGCCCTCACCGTGCCAGATATGCTCCTACAGTGCCTGATATGCCCCCACAGTGCCAGATACACATTGCCCCAGAGTGCCAGATACAAATTGCCCCAGAGGGACACATTGCCCCAGAGTGCCAGATACACATCGTCCCAGAGTGCCAGATACACATTGTCCCAGAGTGCCAGATACACATTGTCTCACAGTATCAGATACACATTACCCCACGGTGCCAGATACACAAATGCCCAACGGTGCCAGATGCACAAATGCCCCACAGTGCCAGATACACAAATGCCCCAAGCAGTGTCATAAATGCCCCCACAGTGCCAGATACGCTCCCATAGTGCCAGATACACATTGCCCCAGAGTGCCAGATACACATTGCCCCAAATTTGCAACTCTGAATTACCCCCATAGTCAGGTGCTTTGCTGGTATAGTGGAAGTACTGTATAGGCTGTTGCGCAAAATAGGTGTCTTCTTTGCCAAGCAATTGTGTCATCCTGCCGGGTCTATGCCACATTCATTCATTTATGTACACATCTATGTCTATCATGGTTTTTAAAATAACCAATAACATAATAACTATTATCAACCTTCTCACAAGTATAAAGCAGTTCAAAAATTGTGAAGATGATGGGAAAGTGCAGCCTATAGGGGAGACTTATTAAACCTTGGAGAGTGATAAAGCGGGGAGAGATAAAGTACCAGTCAATCAGCTCCTAGCTTCCATGTTACACCCTGTGTTTGAAGAATGACAGTTAGGAGCTGATTGGTTTGTAGTTTATTTCCTTCCACTTTATCACTCTTCGAGGCTTAGTACATCTGCCCCAATATGGGGCCAAACTATCTGTGGATGGGAAAATGCCAGCGGCAGTATGCCGACATGAATTGTAATTAGTTACAGCATTTTAATCATGTCGGCATTATAACTTTAAACATAATCGTAAAGCATCAATCTTGTTTAAAGTTATGATGCCGACACAGGTAAAATGTTTTACTAACAATACCACTGTGTCTGCATGATGCCCCCACCATTGTTCTGTCCATATATAGTTTCCGATATATTGGAAGTCGACAAACTGACTACTTCCCAATACTAATGCAGGGCACGCACTGGCCGATATATTGGGCGTTTAATTGAACAGCCGACATATTGTGAGCGCATCTGCGGGTGTGTACCAGCGATATGTCTGTGATGTTGTTCATAGACATATCGCGTCACTTGAGCAGCTCAGCCGACGCCCGATATATCTGCAGATATATTGGTGCATGGTGCTGTGTGTACGGGTGGTCGGTGCAGAGGCCGCCAGTGACTGACAACACAACTACCTGGCCAGCTGCGACTTCAGGCATGACACATCGGGCCGACGATTGGTAAATGTATATGCACTTACCAGCCATCAGATAGGTTGGCGATCCGTTATCCTAGTGTGTACCCAACATAAGGACCCTGTTCTCCTTGAATATTCTGTCAGTTCAGCTGCTGGACCCAGTGAATTTGTGAAATGTGTTTTCAAAATATGTTACTTGATAAATATACTGTCATTTTCATGACAATTTGGTAACTATATAATATAGCTGTAAGTATATTTCACCAAGAACGTTTTTGTCCAGATTTAGGATAAGGGAATACAGTCTAGGACAGAAGTGGCCAAAGTGTCGCTTGTGATCAACTGGTCACCCGCGGACACTTGTCCAGTCGATCGCAGTGGACGTTCTGCAACAGCCAATAAGAATCAGGCTGATTCATATTGGTTAGCTTCGGCAATCTGATGTGACCAGGGGCTTCTGAAGCCACAGCTGTATCTGTATGTTGTCACTGTAATAGCAAAGCCAATAGGAATCAGGCTCATTCTTATTGGCTGAGGTGACAGCTTCCATTCCACCGGTGCCAGCCACAGCCACAATTTCGAGTTAAGGGGGTCATTCCGAGTTGTTCGCTCGTTGCCGATTTTCGCTATACTGCGATTAGTCGCTTACTGCGCATGCGCAAGGTTCGCAGAGCGCATGCGCTTAGTTATTTTACACAAAAGTTAGGTATTTTACTCACGGCATAACAGCTTTTTCATCGTTCTGGTGATCGTAGTGTGATTGACAGGAAGTGGGTGTTTCTGGGCGGAAACTGGCCGTTTTCTGGGAGTGTGCGAAAAAACGCTGGCGTTTCTGGGGAAAACGTGGGAGTGTCTGAAGAAACGGGGGAGTGTCTGGGCGAACGCTGGGTGTGTTTGTGACGTCAAACCAGGAACGAAACTGACTGAACTGATCGCAATCTGTGAGTAAGTCTGGAGCTACTCAGAAACTGCTAAGAATTTTCTATTCGCAATTCTGCTAATCTTTAGTTCACAATTCTGCTAAGCTAAGATACACTCCCAGAGGGCGGAGGCTTAGCGTGTGCAATGCTGCTAAAAGCAGCTAGCGAGCGATCAACTCGGAATGAGGGCCTAAATGGGGTAGGCCAGTTAGGGGACCCTGGAGCAATAAAGACTGGTGGGCATGGTGTCAACTACACCCCATTCCACCCGCACAGTGCTCTGGAGTAACTTTTTTTGCTTCTGCTGGACTGCCATGGCTGAGGGAAGTGTTGGACTGAGAGCTCTATGTGACAGTTCAGGTCAGTCTTTATGTTTTGGGTTGGGCAATTTAATCTATATTTTATTTTTCATTTCCTGTGGGGTAAAGAGTTTATTTATTTGGGAGGGGGGTCCTATGGGGGACAATATGTTTGGGTTTTTCTGTTGGACCCAATGTGTGTATGTTTTTTTTCTGTAAATGCCAATGTGTGACTTCCCCAAGAAAGCTTTTAAACTTTCGGAGCAGATCACCGACTTTGTCCACCCCTGGTCAACGGGGTAGATTTACTAAGGTTTCTAAGGGTGCGATTCAATTGTTTTATTGTTCCCGTTTAAATTGACCGGTGGCTGTTCAGTGTTTTACACTTAAGATGGTAGCTACAGGAGGACAAACAATTGAATTGCCCCCTAAAAAAATGAAAATGGTGGTGTTGCCCATAGCAACCAATCAGATTCTAGCTACAGAATGAGAAACAATTTGATTGGTTGCTATGGGTAACAGCTTGTCTATTCTAGAAGCTTTAGTAAATCTACCATTAAGTAATGTTTTTCCCCTTATAGCATCAATTTAAAGCTAAGAATTTACCAATCTCCACCAACTGTTATAAAGCCATGGACAAAACAAATCATCATATGTATTATGTAATGCATACCTCCCAACTTTTGTAGAGAGGAGTCCAGGACAAAGAGTTTAGGAGGTGTGGCTTAGTTGTAAAGGGGTGTGGCCTCATAGGGAGTGCTGAACCCGCAAGCCACGCTCTGTTTTTATCATGCTGTGGACTTGCCCAGTGCTTCGGGAGGACAGTGCCCGCGGTACACTGTGGCGGGTGAGAAAGAATGGACTGTCCCGCTGAAATCGGAACAGTTGGTAGGTATGTAATGGCTATATAGGTTGCAGATGTTCACAATGACATACAGTAATAGTGCTTAGCCTTAGGAATAGTGGCCAGATTTCGCAAAACTCTTATTTGTTTTTATTTATAAAATGTTTGTCTGCATCAGATATATAATTTCCGGCTACAGAAAAGAATGCACACCTGCTCATAATATGAAAGACAGATGTCTTAAACTCTTAGGCTGCAGGCAGATTTGGCAGACTCTGGGAGTATGTCCCAAACTTGTGATGCATGGTGTAAGTATGTACAGTAGCTGGACTGTGGGGGAAAATGTATTAAACCTTGGAAAGAGATGAAGTACCAAACCATCAACTTCTAACTGTCATTTTTCAAACACAGCTATTAAAATGGCAGTTAGAAGCTGACTGGTTGGTACTTTATCTTTCTCCCCTTTAGGGGGAGATGTACTAAGCCGTGGAGAGTAATTAAGTGGAGAGGGATAAAGTACCAGCCAATCAGCTTGCAACTGGCATGTTACAGGCTATGGCCCTCATTCCAAGTTGTTCGCTCGCTAGCTGCTTCTAGCAGCAGTGCAAACACTAAGCCGCCGCCCTCTGGGAGTGTATCTTAGCTTAGGAGAAGTGCGACCGAAAGGTTCGCAGCATTGCTACAAAAAAAATTGTGCAGTTTCAGAGTAGCTCGAGACTTACTCCTAGCTAGCGATCACTTCAGCCTGTTTAGTTCCTGTTTTGACGTCACAAACACGCCCTGCGTTCGGCCAGCCACGCCTCCGTTTCCCCAGCCACTCCTGCGTTTTTATCCGACATGCCTGCGTTTTTACACACACTCCCCGAAAACGGTCAGTTATCACCCAGAAACACCCACTTCCTGTCAATCACTCTGCGGCCAGCAGTGCGACTGAAAAGCGTTGCTAGACCTTGTGTGAAACTACATCGGATTTTGTGAAAGTACGACGCGCGTGCGCACTGCGCACCATACGCATGCGCAGAAGTGCCGCTTTTTCAACTAATCGCCGCGAACGAAAGCAGCTAGCGATCAACTCGGAATGAGGGCCTATATCTCCTATTTATCAAAGTGTTTTTGCTGTGCTAAACTCGTTAGTGCTAATTAGATGCATTACCTATTTAACATTCCAACACAGCGCTGTTTTAAGTCAGCACTATATATTTTCATTCCATCAGTGGAGTACCATATGTAAGTGGATTTAACAAGCGGTATTCCCCACTTACCGCTCGTTGCTGAAATTGCATCACGCCAGCTGCACCTTTCTTTTAATTAGCGCTGTCGGCGCTGCACTCCCGGCCACTGTCCTCCTGCTTCTGGGGTCTAGCCCATAATCCCCTTCTGCCACCCGGCTACTGTAGCAGCAGCCTGTGCAACAGAATGTTGTTATAGAAACCTTGCGACCGCAGTGCAATATGGGTATTGACAAATGCCGGGGGGATAGAGTTCGGGAACAGTACTGACGGACAGTTGACACTGCGCATGTGCCAGAAAAGAAACAGGTGCATGCGCGACATTCACAAGGAAGGCACCCAGCTTCGTTCGTCGACGCAATTTGTCTACTAAAAATAGCGCTGAGAGGCAGGAAAAGCACTTGCTGGGGGGACTTGAGTGTTAAATAATATTAAACAAATGAAACGTTACTCATACGAATGCAACCATTATTTAACACACCAGCAGAGACACTTTGATAAATGGGGGCATGTGTTTGAAAAATGACAGGAGCTGATTGGTTGGTAGTTTATCTCTCTCCACTTTATCACTCTTTAAAGATTAGTACATATGTTCCTCTCTCTCGCTCCAAGTTTGATAAATCTCCCCGTTTGTTGAATCATTTGGGTCCGGATAGTGAATCTCAGATCATAAGTGCTGTGTGCTGGAGTGGTGAGAAGACTGGATAAATTATACTAGTTGCCTAATGGAAGATTTGATAAGCAACGTGAAGACTGCAGGCAAGGTCTGATAGCTTCTTGCAATAATCAGGAGAGTAGATTGTGTTGTAGCGAGTAGCTAATTTTCTATGATGAGTAGGAACAGCACTCTATGGTCTAGAGCTGGTATTACCGTCTGTTGTGCAGTACGTTTTTTGGTCAAGAGAGTACGGCAACGCACGTTTCGCTAAACAGGCCCTGTTTCAGATGTGATGTCTATATCTATATTAAGAAATAGATATAAATGAAGCCGTATATCCATATAGTGGAAACTGGTGTCAGATTAGAGTTAAAGATTCTGAAATCTGTAGCTCCGAGGATTGCAAGTTCAGCCATTATCCCAAATATAATGCATACTGTTGTAAACAGTTTTTTGTTATCCTTTGACATGAGATCACATTAGTGTACATTAAGGCTTGATCTGTGCACATTCAAGATAATATAATATGCATGTATGTGAATGGAATCATTTTAAGAAATTATGGGTAAATCACTGAAAAAAAATAAAAATTACCTCAGAACAGAGTCTTCCGAAACCCAACAGGTGACATTTAATTGTTTGGAGTTGGAGCTTAGGGCAGGCACTGGGATCTTCCTGATCAATAGGATTGAAACCATTGTATCACATGAGGTCCTATCCCTGAGCATGTAAGCTTGCTTAGTCTTAAAGTGTGGCGAAAGAGTCAAAATCCGTTGCGATATCTAGGAGTATTGTTCCAGTATTGAAATAAATTAATGAATATTTCCTGCATAGGGTGCATGAGTGCACTCAGTCAGTGCATACGAAGTTACAGTAGGGACACCACGGTCCTGCTATCCCAGACAGTATTCATTCAATGCATTACAGATGTGTGCCCATGCACATATCCCTTTTGCACTGTTTGACGAGACTTGAATGCCCCAACACGGGTAGTGATCCCTGTGCATGAGTACTTTTTTCAGAATTTTGCCTCATT